>NC_134086.1:96824792-97134619 GCF_000715075.1 Nicotiana tabacum | reverse complement strand
GAAATGTGTTAACAATTACGGGTGCATTGATTGTGACGTGGTTCGAGATACGTTTTCACGACGTTGCAATTCTATAAAAATAAATGATAATAATAAAAGCGGTTAAAACTTAATAAAAGCACATAAGTCACAACATGTATTTAAATCAGATATTTAGCCATTATAACAATTTAAGCGACCGTGCTAGAACCACGGGATTCGAGGGTGCTTAACACCTTCCCTCGGGTCAACAGAATTCCTTACTTAGAATTTCTGGTTCGCAGACTTCATTTGGAAAAGTCGAAAATTTCCTCGATTTGGGATTCAAGATAAACCGGTGACTTGGGACACCAAAAGCCAAACCTTTCCCAAGTGGCGACTCTGAATTAAATAAATAATCTCATTTCGAATATTGTCACTTAAATTGGAAAAACTCCACCCGCGCATTTAACCCTTCGGGGCCGGGCGCGCAAAAAGGAGGTGTGACAATGTTCTTTCTCCCCTTTAGTCATTATTAGGCCGTAAAAAATGACTTCAAGTGGCTATTAAGTTTTTCAAGTAAACACTCGTTACTGACGTGGCATATGCATGTTTGGTAACAAAGTGTTCGGCGCGTGAATGTCATTTTTCAATTGTCAAATCCAAGAAAAAATTAATTAATTACAAGAAAATTCAAAAAAGATAAGAAAATTTTGCTTGGGTGCTTCTTATGCATCTTTGGTCTTCATTATCTGGCATTAAAATTCTGAATTGATCTAAATATAATCCTTGCCATTGCTCTACAATTCAAGTTTGGAAAGAAGTATACGAAACACATCACAACTCTCAAATTTGGAAAGAAGTCTTCGAAACCCATCACAACTCTTGAAATTTGAGTTCGTGTTCCATCATTCTTCATTGTCCAACACTGTGGAAGAAGCTGGGTTTTTCGATCTGAAAATTGGAGGTCGAAATTGATTGGGTGTTTAAAACCTTTGTTGAAAACTTCTTTGTGAAACAGAATATACAGATTTAGGTCGATTGGAGTTGATTCTATTGGCTTTGGTTCGAAATTTTTGAAGTCTATTCGAAGAAGACAACGACTGAGTCTTTTGATTTTTTTGTTGCTTGTAAAAATTGGGTATTGTGGTTTGATATCGGTGTTGATTAGAGTTCTTATTTCAAGTTTGGACTCATTTGGTGAAATAACAATTGAGATTGGATTGAAAAATTTGAGCAAGTCGGAAGATGGCCGAAGAAAACTGCTATATTCTTCAACTCTTGTGTTCTTCAATTTTTGAAATTGGGCTTAAAGTAGCGTAGCTTAAGCATTTAGTCAGTAGCTACGTTTAATTTGTTGGGAGTTAGGATGCAGGTTTAATTTGGAGAAATGGAATGAGGGAAAGTTGATGGATGAAAGAAAGAAGATGAAAAGGTGTGTGTGTGTGCGGGGGGGGGGGGGGCTGTCAGCGCTGGCTTGGTTAATTAAAAGTAAGGAAAAAATAATTTTTTTTTACTTTAAATGTATTCTCTTTTTTTTGTTAATTCAAATTACACGTGTCGTGTTCTAATTGGTTCATTAGACACATCATTAGCAAGTGTAACTCACACATATAGTTGCTGCGCTCGAGTGTTTACTTGAAATACTTAATAACCACTTAAAGTGTCTAAATGGTAAATGAGTCACTTAAGATGTTTAGCTAGTTGTTGAGGACAACTTCAATGAGCCGTTTATGTATTTTGCCTTATTTGTTCCATTTTACATGCGGATACAAAGGTAAAACTGGATCAATTACGACGTAATGCAAAAAAATGATCTCCCCCCGTGTCCTTGCATGTGCATGCAGGTAAAGCAAACACTAAGATATATATATGAGGAAGCAGCTTGCAAGTATGACTAACCTACTTTACAAATTACAATTACACCACACTGGCTCTTCTGTTGGTGGGTATGGGGTCATGGAAGGAAAGAGACAAAGGGAAAGTCGGTTGAATTGTTATTAGTTACTCAGAGTAGTATCTGTAAACACTGGTCGATGGGGCGGATTTGGGGCGGAAGGGGGTTTGTGCCAAAATTATACCATTTATATAAGGTAAAATTTATTTTTTAACTCTATATATTATATTTGAATTTTCTAGACATAGGTCTAAGACATATCTCATTAATTAAGAGGATTCAAAACTTATATGAAATTACTAGTTCGTTGGTCGATTAATTCAGATTCATGTCCGGCCAACTATAGGAGAAGGTTCTCTAGTTTTTCATTCTCAAGGTTTGAATCCGAGAATTAAGAACAAAGAGATTTCGTTTATTATTATTATTGAAAAGTATTTGTAAGATATTATGAGGTGTCAGATAGGCATATGATGTAATTGGGTGTCGCCCTTGAAGACCGCCTACTAAGTTGGTAATCCAAACAAAAGTACTGTCAACGTATGTGTCTTATTTGGTCATAAATTTTGTCATCTTGTTCAAACTTGAATTGCCTCCCACTCTCTAATGTCTCTTGTTTTCTTTTACTTCATTTTTATAATGGGGGTGGAGTTCTATTATTATTCTCATATTTTCCTGAGAATTATTTCTTGGATCTGGTGCCTCTGATGCACATTTCTGTTGTATACTGAACTGAACTGAAGATCTCGGTACAAATTACAAAAACCAATGAACCCACTGGACACATTTTAAATATTAAATAAAGATATCAACTTTAAAATACAGTACTAGTTTTCAATGGGCTAAATGCTGGGATGACTAATGTTTGGTAAACAAATTTAATGCTTTGATGAGACACTGTAGTTAGCACCAATAAAAGGAGGGGATTTTTTCATTCATATACAATATTTGAAACTTATTTACTAAAATTGTTCTAGTTTTATATATTACTAGCCATAAATAAGGATTACTTAAATAATTATATACAATTCATTATTAGTGCCTTAAATTAGGAAATTTAATAGTTGCGACTAAGGGGCTGAGTTTGCTGGATTGGTTGTGCAGTCTGAGTCGAGGTTTCATGGGTTCCAGATCCGAGGTAGCAAAAGGCAAAGAGAAGTGGGTGGGTCGGGTACAAATGGAGCAATTTTGATCTGTTGAACTGGAGGAGGAAGAGGGAAAATCCCACTGATTCGGGGGATAGGTCCATAAACAAGAGGTTAGGAAAAAATCGAAAAGACGCGAATCTGTCAAGTCGGATCCGGATGGACTACTTGGACTCATACCAGAAGAAAAGTTGGTACTAGGACCTACACTAAACAATCTTTTCAAAGGTTGTCAAGGAGTTTCAAAGCTTAAATCTTTAAACATGGAACAACACTTACGTTTAAGAGTAGAGTTCCAGTGGTTCCCATGATAGGGGTGGCAAAATGGTTCAAACAAAACAGTTAACCATTCATATTATCCATTAAAAAATGAGTTGGATAATGAACTATTTAAAAATGGGTCATATATGGATAAAAAGCATATTATCCATTTAGAAAATGAATAACCAATGAGTCTAACTTTTACATTTGTAAAGCCTCAAATTGGGAGTTCCTCGAGTTAGGGAGCCTAAGAATTCTCCCAAAAATGATCATATGTAAGAAGTCATGGATAATATGGTTATCCATATTATCCGCCGGTTAACCCATTTTTTATCCGTATTAAATATGGGTCGGGTCGGGTAATTTACCCGTTTTTCATTGTCTGTTTTTTACCCGAACCATATCCGACCCGACACGTCCGTTTGCCGCTCCTACCTGATGATAGTTTCATCCTCTTCAGAAGTGAATGCACGATGCTTCACTTGAGGGGAAAGCTGGTTACACCATCGGAGCCGGTAGGATACAGATTTGATAAAATTTTATATTTATAATAATATATAAACTAAGAATGAATTTTATACAACTAATTATATAGTATACAACTTATCTACAATTTTCATACACTATTTTTTTCCCAGTAAAAGACATCTAAAATATCATACAACTTAAATACAATTTTTATATAATATTGTTCAACTTTCATACGATACTTAAATAAATAAAATATATATAAAAATAACATAATACAATTTTTCTAGAATTTTACTACAATTTCTGCAGTATAATGTATGTCATGTCTTCTTCTTCTTCTTCTTCTTCTTAGAGTTTCAATCTGAAATTCAGCCAAAATCAGGTCTAATCTTCACCAAAATACCCTCAAAGTTGAGATATAAACTTCGAACCATATTCTCAATTGTTTGCAACAACACCCAATCCAAACAAATAATGATTTTTGAAAACCTAAATTCGAATTCAAAGCTTCAAAGCTTTTTAATGGCTGTCAATGGTGGAATTGCTGCTCTCTTTTTCTTTGTTTTACATTACTGGAATTAGGGATTGAGAGATAGAGAGAGACGTAGAGAGAATTCCCAATTATTTGCAACAACATCCAATTCAAACAAGTAATATTTTTTGAAAACCCAAATTCGAATTCAAAGCTTCAAAGCTTTTTAATGGCTATCAATGGTGGAACTGCTGCTCTCTTGTGCAAGATACGTGGGGGTGGGGGGTGGGATGTGGAGAGAGAAACGTGAGGGGGGAGTGAGATAAAGAGAGAGAAATGTGGGGGGAGGGGGGGGAGTGATTGTAGAAATTGATTAATTATCCTTAAATCCTAAAAATGTATATAATTGGTAATTTTGTATATAGGAGGTAATTAAAGTGAAACTTGAGTAGGGAGGGTAATAAAGTTTCTAATACTATATATGTATGTAAAAATCTCTAAAAGGAAACGGTTCCAAGTGGGCGCGTGGTAATTATTGTGTGAAAATAGCACGGGCTAGTCAATTTTCAGACTCGTAATTGAAAAATAGTCAGTGTTTGCAAAGTTATTGAAAAATAACGACTATTTTGTTGTAACACAAAAAATTCTAGCATAATATACTGGAAAGTTCACATGTAAAAAATTCGAACTCTAGTATATTATGCTGAAATATTTTTTGGATTTTGAACAGTATTTTTGTTCAGATTTATCTTTACATGAAAAGTGGTTAAATTTCGATTATTTTTGAAACTGTGGTTATTTTTCAATTTTCACTTGTAAATTTGGCTATTTTTGAATTTCACCCAATTATTTTTGAGCGATTTGCACAATAGGATACTTCGGGTGCCACACTTGATTTTTTTTACCCCGCTTATCCTTTGAATAGAACTTTAAGTTTAACAATTGTTATCTCTTGTTTGTCTGATGAGCTAACACTTTTGACTTTTGATTTTAAATGTTTGCCCATTGGGCAAGGGAAGGTCAAAAAATTAAGACCATACATTTTTAAAGTTATCGGGCGTAGTTTTCTTAATTTTTTTCCCTCTCTTTTTATCTTTCAATTTTGCATAGTTGGGAGGTGGGGTTGGGGCCTAAGGTAAAGTTGAAGTTGAGCTGGAAGGGGACCAAATAATAAATGGAGAAATGGACCCAATAAAAAGCAACTGTGGCCGTGGGGCTCAAAGGAAGAAAATTTGCTTTCTTTTGCCCCTCCTTTCTTTATTCTTTTTTTCTAAACATTTTGGTTAATTTTTTCCTTGGATAGGTATCAAGAAATACACCTATCAAAATTATTATTATTTTTAAAAAGTACTATTCCCTCTGTTTCAATTTATGTGAACTCATTTGATTGGGCACGAAGTTTAAAAAAAAAGAGAAGACTTTTGAACTTGTGGTGTAAAATGAATCACATATATTTTGTGTGGCTATAAATCATTGCATAAAGGTAAATTGTTTCCAAATAGGGAAAGATGTCATTCTTTTTGGCACAGACTAAAAAAGAAATAGGTTCACATAAATTGAAACGGAGGGAGTATTAATTAAGATATGATAGAAGAACACATTTCCTTTATGTAGGAAGTACTAGAGAATGCTTTAAATCACGAGGCTTGGGATTGTCAACAAACAATTTAACCCACTACAAAAAAAAGGAGGAAAAAAAAGATGAAGAAAAGAAGCAAATATAGGGGGTTAAGTAAAAACTCAATGGTAGAGTAAAATTTCTTTATATTATCAGTAACTTATTGTTTACCTCGAAAAATGGGGTAATAATTAAATGTGATTTGTAATTTTAAAGATATATAATTTATTCTAATACTAGTGAATATACAAATAATATTAAGCTTAAATATGAAGAACTGATGAACCAAACTAGTGTCGCTATAACAATGAGGACCCCAAGCTCGACTTTCTTGGGGGCCTCGAGGTCAGCTAAGAACAATGAAGTATGAATAATAAAGTAAAAGTAATAAAGGTGAAGAACACTTGTTGAGCACGTTAAACAAGAAAAGTAGAGTAGAATATTCTATTGCAGTGAATAATTTGCGATGATCCTTACAAAATAATTGGGGTCCCCTTTATATAGGAGAAGAAAATTCCAATATAGTACATTCCTAATTGTAGTAAAGAATTATATTGGTACAGCTGTATAACAACCTAGCACGAACCTGTACTATTTCGTACATATCTTATCCTATAATTTATGCCTTGAACCATGTGTCCTTGAAACATTCTCGCTCTTTCTTGAGTGCCCTCGAGATTGCACTGCCCTCGATATCGGTCGTGCCAGGCCTTCGATTCGCTTTCTCGAGGTGTGTGTCCCTCAGTCGGGTCCAACCCCTACCTCGAGTCGCCCAAACTCGAACTCATAGCCCAATTCATGACTTCGAAATCGGGCTCCTTGATTTTGACTGTATACAGATAGTCCTCGCGTTCCTTAGAGTAAGATGATAAGAAACGATTTGAACCTCGACCTTCCCGACCCTCTCGTGATAACGTTATGCTTGTGACATAGGAACTTGAAGTGATCAGAAATGTCATGTCAGCATGCTTCCCCAAAACATCAAATACATTTCAGCTTTTGTCGCCCACTTGCGCCGCCGGTTCCGTTGTCGGCTTTTTATAAATAAGGGGTTACTTGGCTGAACAAAAACTACACCCATTTCCTTGCTTTATCTCTTCCTCTAATCACCTATTTCTATGGTTCAAATCTGTGACCACAGGGCCACATGGCAGCAACTTTACCAGCTATTCCAAGGCTTCCTTTTTCAAAGTTTTGGCTCGAGACAACGAGAGAAAGGCACCAAATCCTTCCCGTATCAGAGAATAATGTGAACTTTGCACCGCTGCTCATCTCTCTTAACTTCAACCTAGTGTGGCGCTTCATTCCTTTTGATTTCCATGGAATGAGGTGGCACTATCATCTACTAACTTTTGCATCCCACACCGGAACAGAGTTCCGAGGATGAACATTCTTGGATTGTTGTTCGTGCATCTTGCAACCCCTTTTGTTTTTTCCTTTTGCTTGTTCTTTCTTAATATATTATGGCCCAAAATTTCAATGGAATGCTCAATCTCGGCTACCAGAGATATAATTGCATTTATCGAGGGCCATCTGCCAATCGTTTCCAAAATCGGAAATGGTGCCTCCGAGAAGAGCATTTCCGGAGACGCTACTCTCGAGGTCGTGGCCTTATAAGTAAATTAAGATCTTTGGCTTTTGTTTTCTTCTTCTTTGTTCATGTGTAAGTATCCTTTGTGGGTGCCATAGTTATACTTTTTAATCATTTTTTGGAACTATAAAAGGATCCTTTTGTATCCTTTTCTGTCACGCCCCGAGCCTGGGGCGAGACCGGCACTTGGTGCCTCACCTATCCTTGCGTACCACTTGCGACTAAAAGACTCTGAACAGTTAATGTCATACTTTGGCCATCGGCCATATTGCAAAACAACTGTGAATGCTGACTAAATATCAATATAAAGCTGGGCCGACAAGGCCGTCATAATTATTGCAGCTGACAGACAGACCAAATATATATACAGGGCCTACAAGATCAACATATTGCACTAACTGACAGAATATGTCTACAAGCCTCTACTAGTGGATATACTGTGATCAGAATAGCTCCCCCGACCTACTCATACCATATATATACATATATACATAAGATGTACATAAAGCTCTAGACCCGGCAACTCCGAAAGGCATGAAGCTTACCGATCAAGCTGAACTAGGGCAACACTTAATAAAGAGGCCTACCCGTCTGTCTGTCTGAACCTGCACGCATGAAATGTAGCACCTCTAAAAAAGGAACGCCAGTACGAAATAATGTATCGAGTACGTAAGGCAATATACTGAAAGTTGAAACTGAACTAAACTGATAATATAATTACTGCAAGTAGCTGGAAATCAAAAATAATCTGAAGATTTGCTCACCTGCTGATACTGACTTAACTCTCTCAATATAGTAAGTAAAATAGTTGTCCGGCCCTATAAGGCTCGGTATATATATGTAACTGCTCTGCCGTAGTAGGCTCTCTCATAGGCGCTCGGCCACACTAGGTTTTGTATCTTGGCTAACTGGGCTCGCTCATAGGCGCTTGGCCACAGTAGGCTCGGTATATAACTTACTATCTGATCTAAGGTTTCCCAATAGGGGCCTGCCCATCGATTATAGCTCGATGGTAATAAAAATAATTTAATATTGTATGTATAAACTCTCTACTCTCTTGACTAGAAGAAGAAAATACGCAATTAAATATGAAGTCCCGATAAGCAGAATATTGTAACTTACAAAACTAGAAAAATATACGTAATTTGTGAGACTAGCAAAATATACGTAAATTCCGGGATATGAATTTTTCTTTATGCCTCATTATCAAACTTGTGTAATGACGAGATCATGCAAAATGAAGGAAGACCTTAGTCTTAACATACCTGGGGTAGGGAAAAATCCATATGATATTCTTGGAAAAGGTTGCACCGTACTCCCTTAGAATTGCAAAATCCCGTTGTTATTACTCCGTGTAATTTCGTATGAATTTCTTTACCAACCTAAGAATTGTCGTTGCTTATTGTAATATGAAAATCTGATATGAACTTTGAAATCATCTTCAAAATGGAATTTTGATGCTAAAATGAGCATAATGGTAGCCTGGGGGCGAGACCGGCACTTGGTGCCTCACCTATCCTTGCGTACTACTTGCGACTAAGAGACTCTGAACATATAATCTCGTACTTTGGACATCGGCCACATTGCAAGACAACTGCAAATGCTGACTAAATATCAATATAAAGCTGGGTCGACAAGGCCGTCATAATTATTGCAGCTAACAAATAGACCAAATATACATACAGGGCCTATAAGCCCAACATATTGCACTAACTGACAGGATATGTCTACAAGCCGCTACTGGTGGATATACTGTGATCGGAACAGCTCCCCTGACCTACTCATACCATATATAAATATATACACAAGATGTACATAAAGCTTTAGAGCCAACAACTCCAAAAGGCATGGAGCTTACCGATCAAGCTGAACTAGGGCAACACTTAATGAGGAGGCATATCCATCTGCCTGTCTGTCTGAACCTGCACGCATGAAATGCAACACCCCCAAAAAAGGGACGTCAGTACGAAATAATGTACCGAGTATGTAAGGCAATATACCGAAAGCTGAAAGTGAACTGAACTGATAATATAATTACTGCAAGTAGCTGGAAGTAAAAGATAATCTGAAGATATGCTCACCTACTGATACTGACTCAACTCTCTCAATATAGTAAGTAAAATAGTTGTCCGGCCCTATAAGACTCGGTATATATATGTAACTGCTATGTCGTAGTAGGATCGCTCATAGGCACTTGGCCATTCTAGGTTCTGTATCTCGGCCAACTGGGCTCGCTCATAGGCGTTCGGCCACAATAGGCTCAGTATATAACTTACCATCTGATCAGAGGTTGCCAAATAGGGGTCTGCCCATCGATTATAGCTCGATGGTAATAAAAATAATTTAATATTGTATGTATAAACTCTCTGCTCTCTTGACTGGAAGAAGAAAATACGCAATTAAATATGAAGTCCCGATAAGGAGAATATTGTAACTTACAAAACTAGAAAAATATATGTAATTTGCGAGACTAGCAAAATATACGTAAATTCCTGGATCTGAATTTTTCTTTATGCCTCGTTATCAAACTTGTGTAATGACGAGATCATGCAAAATGAAGGAAGAACTTAGCCTTAACATACCTGGAGTAGGGTAAAATCCATATGATATTCTTGGAAATGATTGCACCGTACTCCCTTAGAATTGCAAAATTCCGTTATTGTTACGCCATATAATTTTGCATGAATTTCTTTACCAACCTAAGAATTGTCGTTGCTTATTGTAATATGAAAATCTAATATGAACTTTTGAAATCATCTTCAAAATAGTATTTTGATGCCAAAATGAGCATAATGGTATATATCATGTATGACATTTATTTGTTCTTTTCCTTGTACTAATTTATATCTTTATTTCCATCATTTATTTATTTCCTATTATGAGGTAGTGCAGCCTACCTTTCATGAAATCTAGGTGTGGGGATTCAGATGTTATATTAAAAAAAAACAATGGGTAAAGATGACTAATATCTCAAATTACTTAAAATTCTACTTATTTTTAATACACTTTATACATTCTACTATCATGGTCATATGGTACTAGTCCGTAAATATCGGGTATTAACGCTCGGCCAGTATTTTATCCCAACATGCCAAACTTGGACGAAAATTTATTTTCTTTGACTTGTTTCACCTCTCACCTTCACGAATTTACTCATCACTTGTTTGAAATATCATCCTTATAATCTCCAAATAACCTTTTCCTTGGACTGATGTCAATTACCTTACGACAAATTCAGCGTACAATACTACAAGGTGCACCATTGTCGTAATTTAATATTGCGAAGCGTAAAATCATCGTAATATAGTACTGCAAGGCGTAACATCATCGTAATATAATACCGCAGAACGAAATATCAACGTAATATTGCGAGGTATAACACTTTCAGCCCATGCTGAATTTTATTCTATCTTTATTCGTAAAAGACTCGATTTTATGATTTTAATGCCTATCCAAAATATTGAGATTAGGACATAATAAACCCTTAGGTTTTTAATTGATCAATATGATACACCTCGAGGTTTTTGCTAACCCTCTAGTTGAGCCTGAATATGAACTCTGAACGTCGGGATTCTCGAGCTCGAGTTAGGTGAGAGCAAGATCTCGAGATGAAATAAATCCTTAGATTTCCTTGCAGTCCCCGGGTGGGAAACTTCTCCACCTCGGGTAGCCCTTAGGCTTTTACGGTCGAGCGGGCATATGCTCGAACTTGTAATAAGGATAGCCCTTAGGCCTTTTCACCGTCTTCAAGTGAGTGATTCCTCAAACTCGGATAGCCCTTGGGCTTAGTGATCGAATGGATGCCCTACTCGAACTCAATTCACAGGTTGCCCTTTGATATTTGACGAATTAATCCTTGATGCCTTGGTCCTAATGCAAATATCATAACATCAGCGGTTGAAATGACTGAAAAGTTGCTTTTTGTACGATTCCCAAAATCATTAATTGGAGGTGGCTGACGGTCGGCCTTTTGGCTTCCTCAGCACGCTTAAATGACCTTTATAAATAGACAGATTCCACAACCTTACAAACTTTATTCCCATATTGTTTTCAAAGTTTCATTACCCTTTTTTCAATCTCCTTGAGCTCTCTCTTCTCTTCACTACCATCTTCTTCATTTTCTTGGATCTTTCGTATTGCAATGGCTAAAACCTCTAAACCAGTTTCCCAAAAGGAAAAAGCTTCATCATCTTCTCGATCGACCAAGGGTAAACCGGAAGTGCCTCCTCGTATCGAGGAGTGTATTCCCCCGCCATGTGAAATAACATCTGATTTTAAAATCAAGAAACCTATTTCAACACTAGGCCGATGCGAGCCCATGTCTCGATATGTTTGTCTGGTGACCAAGGTCGAGATCAAGAAAGTAAAGGAGGATTGTAAATGGGACAATAAAGAAATAGTGATTCCATCCTCCGAGGAGGACATCACCACGTATAAAGTGGGGTACCTGAGCGTATACACCTACCCATTTACGTTGGGACCTGTAATTCCGGCTAAGGGTCCCATAGATCCAATTATTCTTGACTTTTGCCAATGATACCGAGTGACACTCGGCCAGATCTACCCCTCCTTCTAGCGAATCGTTTGCTTAATCAGGTTCTTTTCGAGCCAAATCGAGGGGATGTCCTTTACCCTTGATCATCTGATCAGACTGTACAGTTCCGACTTCATCGTGGCGGCTTGATAAAATTGCAATGCCGATCATTAAAATCTTTCTTCGCTAGTATCGATGAGGACAACGATCATGGGTGGATTAGCCTGTTTGTCCAAGTCAGGACCTCCGATCTTATCCCTGCCGATTGGATGCCGTTCCTCAATGAGTGGAACATGAAACATGAGTATGCAACCGGTTTATACCCTGCGATCTTTTCTTTTCCCTGGCTTTATATTTTTCATTGGTCTAACCTCTTTACGATGGTGCAACTGCTGCTTGGTTTCTCGGTGGGGTCCCGGGCCTCGAGGGCTGGGTCCGAAAGTTTGGCCTCCGTCTCCTCTTACTCGAAGCGCTGCTGGCGATATTGGGCTAAGGGTCGATGGGAGGCCAAAAACCATGGTGAGCTCTTTTGTTTGTTTTCTTGTGCTTCTACTATGGGATACTGATCTTAGTTTTATGTAGGCCTTGGAGACGCCGTTGATTTGCGGTCGACCCCAGTTGATGAAGTGGAGGTTCTGAAGCCTTCCAAAGAACGGAAAAGAAGAAAAGAGACATCCGATAATCTCTCGAAGCCAAAGAAGAGCGTGGATTGAATGCCAAAGGACGATACAATGACCTTATCTCCGGAAATGGCCCAACACCTTCGGGAGCAGGAGGAATAAGAAGATGATGACTACCTGCTAGTAACCCGCGAAAAAAGAAAAATGTTGATGCTCCAAAGCCCATCGACCCGGTGGCGGTTGATATGGCTCAATCCAGAGCCGAAGAAATTTCTTAGGGGAGTTCAAACATAGTCCCCGAACCATCATCCAGAAAGAAAGCACCTCGCCTAGGAGATCATTTGGAGGGCGAGGCCGAACGACCTGACCCTGAGCCTCTTCAGATAAGAGAAAATGCCCCGAGTGGATCACTTGGGGTGATCAACGTGGATGATTCGCCTCCTGGCCTCGATTTCTCTGAGGGACAAATCCGAAATGCCCATAATATGAGGTTTTCTAAAGTGGAAGCAAGCCATGAAGGGCATGACATCTTTCGAGAATGTCTCGCAGGGCTTGAGGATGGTCCCGACCCCGATGCCTTTTTCATTTTTGATGAGGCTCGTAGTCTCTTTAAACAAGTGAATTTATGCCTGCACCTTTGTTACTTCCTGTTCTGAATCTATCTTTTTTCCTTTTTCATGAAGGTTGTGGTACTCCATAAAAGGGCATTTTCCACGTCCCAAGTTGATCTTGCTCGATGCGAGGCTAAGCTTAAGATGACTTTGGAGGAGAGGGACATCGTCAAAGCCCTCTATGCTAAAAAAGAGATGGAGATCTTCGAGTTGAGCTAAGGTAGGCATGCCAAGGTCGAGCCGAGTATGTTGAGAAGGTAACACAACTCTTGAAGGTCTGTTACATACCTGTTTATTTTAGCGACTGACGCTTTTAATTTTGCAGTTTCATTAGAAGGCCGACTTGGAGGTGCAGCTTCGGGAGCAGCTTAAGATGAGAGAAGCTGAGACCCTAGGGTAGAGGCAAGGCATGGACAATCTCGCCTCTGAGAAGGAAACTCTAAGAGAGCAGTTGGCTTCGCTCGAACACCAGCTTCAAGGTGTGAAGGAAGAAAGCCTAAATCGGGGCCTCGAAATCGAGGAGCTTAAAGCCAGATCTGCTGCTGAGTTGGCCAAGGCCAATTCTGATGTTGCGACAATTATGTCTTCGTATCGAGCTGGTGTCGAAGCTGCTAATGCTCGGGCAAGGGAGATTTCTTCTACGGTGGAGGCTAAGTTATCAAGTGCCCTTGACCATGCTAGGCGACAACCCCGGAGGATGACCCTCGAGGAGATACATGCTCGCGGCTTCGATCTTTCAGCCGATATTGAAGCGGAGAAGATTTTGAAAGAAGAGGCGGCCGCTCTGATTTTCGATGAAGATGATCCAGCTAGTGTTTCTGAGCGTGAAAGATATGGGGATGAGGTTCCCGAGGATGAGGCTCCCCAAGATGCGACTCATGAAGATGCAGCTGCTGAGGATGTGACCCCGAAGTAGCTTTATGTCACTTTATTTTGTTTTCTTGTAAGCCTCCCTTGTATAAATATTTCCTGTAATCACCTTTTGGAAATACGATGGAAACTTTTTATCTCGTCTTTGGTTAGTGTTGGATTTAACATTGCCTTTATTTATGGAAGACTTCGATTGAATGATTAGTTCGAGGATCGGTTTGGGGTTCGGGGTATTACAAACCCTGAGATCTTTATCGATAGTATAATAATTTTTTAGCTGAGTTTAAATCGATCCGTTATGAGCTCGGGATATTGTGAACCTCGAGTCTATATCGAAATGAAAGTAGAGTCTCGAACTGTAAGTTTTTGGCCGTTAAGCCTTTCGAGATTGGCCCTTAGGCTCTTATATATCGGTCCTTAGGCTTTTTTTTAAGCTGCCCCTTAGGCTCTTGCATATCGGCCCTTAGGATATTTTAAGCTGGCCCTTAGGCTCTTTATATTAGGCCGTTTCGGCCTCTAAAATGGCTATATAATTTTTTCCTCATTTCGGTTAAAAGACTCTAGTGAAATTTAGTTATGACATAGCATGTATTTTTGTACCCGTTCGGTTTTCTGAAGGCTCGACGTATTGGGACCTTTTAGTCATTTCGTTTGTGTAGGCATAATCAAATGCCTCTTGAGGTATTTTCGAAGGCTGAATTTATCAAACCCCTTTATATTTTGCTTTTGCCGATGGTAGCCTGATTTAATCGGTTTTTACAAAGTGTTTGAATGCCTTTAATTTATAGCGGAAGTCGGACGTCTCCGAGCCGCATTATCTCCGACTTTATACCACCGTAGTCTTTAGTATGGCCATAGCCTTTATTTGACCGTAGTCTTTAGTATGGTCATAGCCTTCGGGAACGTCACTTGGACTTGTTTCCCGATAACTTTCCAAACTTATTCGAGAAGTTAGTCCCCGAGAATATTGGACTTGGCCTTTGTTTCGAGGGGGTGCCTCTTTGAGGTCTTATTAATCCAAATTTTTGATGACAGTCCCCGAGTATTCGGGGTGTTGCTATGCTTTGACTCTTAAGTTGTTCCCGTGGGATGTAGAGTTCATGTAATGGTAGACGTCTTTGAAACACTAAGTGTTTTTTATATTAACAAAATTGGTACATTTGTACATACTTTGTTGTGGGGGCTTGACTGATATATGGACATTATTCATCTGACCGTTTGGCTTATTACAAAGTTTTCCTATCGAGGTTTTCTTAAGCATGAAGTATTTTCCTTGAAAATATAACCTCCGAGAGTGATGCCCCCCCCAGTATTCGGGGTTGATTAAAAAAAAACCTGGATATTGTCGAGTTTTCCTTAGGCGACGCATAGTTGTTGCCTCGTTAAAACCTTGCCGGTAAAACCCATTTGGGAAAAAATCCGAGCCAAGGAAAAAAAGTGCAACGCATGCTTTAAAGCCTATGGTCTTCGTGTAGAAATGGGTGTCTTCGAGATCGCGGGTCTTTGAAAGCTTCTATCATGCCGAGCTTGTAAGATCCTTTACCAACGGCTCCGAGGTCTCGCTATTCATGATCATAGTATCTTCCAGAGCCTTGACCTGCTCGGGGATGATTCTTAATGCCATGATTTGACACCATGAGCCCGAGAAACTCACTCTTGCCAACTCTGAAGGCACATTTCTCTAGGTTGAGCTTCGTGCCGCGTTGCCCCGAAACGTTGGTTGTTTCCTGCAAATGAATTAAAATGGTCCTCTGCTCACAGGGACCTAACCAGTCATATCATGAATATAAGCTTTCGTTATTTTACCTGTTTGTTCTTCGTACATCCGGTTGACTGGATATTGATACGAAGTTTTTCGAACTAGGGGCCTCCCTTTTTGCTTTACTGGTTTGAACCTGGGGCTGTTGCTCAGTCTATGCGTGGTGATTTAAGGCTAAATCCCTGTCATATCTGAACAGGGCCAAGCAATGCAATCTATATCATCAATAATAAACAAAATGAGTTCCTCGAGCATTTTCATAATAGCGGGGTCAGTCCCCGAGTCATTTTCATCAGGCCTCGTAGGTTCTGCATGCCGAGTGTTCACTAGTTCGGTTGTGTTAAGAGTTCTGTTCTAACTCTGAAGCTGAGCGATGGCAACTTGCTAAGTTTGCAGCATCTCGTATATCACTTGGAGGCTGACTCCTCCTTCTTCCATCTCTCATGCTTCTTGGCCTCCTGCTCGGACTTCCCTGTGTGTGTTCCTTGCGGGGTCTGTGCCTGCGTCCGTATTTAGAGCGTTGTGCGAACTGATATCAACTGGCTCCACATTCAGCACTCCCTTAGCCTGAAATCAACGAATCTTTGACAAGAAAAAGTATGAAGAATAATGTGTGTTATCAGAAAACTAGCACTAAAATAATCACTATTATCTTTAGCCCCACGGTGGGCGCTAAACTATTTACCTCGAATATGGGGGTAACAATAAAATGTGATTTGTGATTTTAAAGATATGTGATTTGTTCTAATACTAATGAATATACAACTAATATTAAGTTTAAATATGAAGAATTGATGAACTAAACCAATGTTGCTATAACAATGAGGACCCCGAGCTTGACTTTCTTGGGGGGCTCGAGGTCAGCTAAGAGCAATGCAGTATGGATAATAAAGTAAAAGCAATAAAGCTGAAGAACAGTTGTTGAGTGCGTTAAACAAGAAAAGCAGAGTAGAATATTCTATTGCAGTGAATAATGTAAGATGATCCTTACAAAATAATTGGGGTCCCCTTTATATAGGAGGAGAAAACCCCAATGTAGTACATTCCTAATTTTAGTAAATAATTATATTGGTACAGCTGTATAACAACCTAGTACGGACCTGTACTATTTCGTACAGATCTTATCCTATAATTTATGCCCTGACCCACGTGTCCTTGAGAAATTCCCGATCTTTCTTGAGTGCCCTCGAGATTGCCCTGCCCTCGATATTGGTCGTGTCAGGCCTTCGATACGCTTCCTCGAGGTGTGTGTCCCTCAGACGGGTCCGACCGCTACCTCCAGCCGCCCGAACTCTAACTCATAGCCCAATTCAAGACTTCGAAATCGGGCTCCTTGATTTTGACCGTATACACTTATACTCTTAATATACACTCAGAATGCTCTCCTTTCCGAATTTCCCAATTTTTTTTAAATGGTTACTTAGTTAAAGATAAATATGTGAGTGCTATATTACGTTAGCTGACATTTCTATAGGAGAAGTTCACGTACACTTACTTATGGAGCCACTATTGAAATTATACTCGCATTTCAAAATTATCCGCCAGAATTTGAATTTCTTCTATCTTTTCAATGCAATTTTAGAATAAGATCTAAAGTTCTTTTATTTTTTAAGTGCAACTTCAAAAACTGAATCTCAAGTACTTCTATCATTCCAATGCAACTTCAAAAAAAAATCAAATCTTAAATATTTCAACCTCTTCAATGCAACTTTAGAAACCAAATCTTGTTCTGAAACATAAAGTTGTTATTCGAATTTCAATAATTCAACATATGATTCAATGTCCAAATCTGCTCCAAATAAACTCAAATTTGAAACATAACTTTCACATATCATTAAAATCAAAGTCCAATCATCAAATTATTAAAACAACAACAAATCTAACTAACTTAAGCACAACCTACAATAGTGTTTTGCAACTACGAAAAAGAAGAAAAAACCAAACAACTCCTAGATACAAGGGACATGAAGTCATGAATACAAAAAGAAAAAGATAGTATTGAATACATGAAACATGAATATACAGAAGATGCAAGCATGACCACATAGGATGTCCCATGAAATTTTTACGATTTCTACGAGGCAGTAGCGCATAGATTTCTCAAAAAAATATACTTATCATTTTGCTGAGCATGTTTAGCGATGAAACTTATTTCACTTTTTTCGAAATCAGTGTTTTACCATAAAATTTTCAACTTTTACTTGAAGATGGATTTTGGAATTTTTCTAAAATTTGAAAAACTCCAAAAAGCTATTTTTCAAAATTTTCACTCAGATCACTCACAAAATTCAAAAAACAACCCAAAATTATATTCATGTCCAAACACAGCTCTAATTTTCAAATATCATTTTCACTTGAATTTTTTTTCTTCACTTTCTTTTAAATTTTACAATTCTTATGTCCAAACGCCCATGTTGTGTCGGTGGAAGTCGGGAGAAATTCAAAGATAGCCAGATTTATAAGTGGTCATTCAAAAATTGCCATAGTTTCAAAAGTAATCGAAATTTAGCCTCTTTTCATGTAAAGATAAAATCTAAATGAAAACACTGTTCAAAATCCAGAAGATACTCCAGCATAATATATTGGAATTCCAGCATAATATACTGGAGTTCCAGCATAAGTATATACTGGAGTTCCAGTATAATATACTGGACTTCCAGCATAATATACTGGAGTTCCAATATAATATATCGGTCCAGTATAATATGCTGGAAGTTCATACACATGTGTTCCAATCTCCAATATATTATGCTGGAACTTTCTGCGTGTTGGTGTTCCAGCATAATATGCTGGAAGTTCATACACAGGTGCACCGATCTCCAGTTTATTATGCTGGAACTTTCCGTGTTGCAGCAAAATAGTGACTATTTTTCAATGATTTACAAACTCTGGCTATTTTTGAATGATCAGTCCAAAATTAGCTTTTACTGGGGCATTTGCATCTATATCCGCTTTTTGGGTCACGTTTTAACTTGTGCCCGCTTTGCAAAAAAAATTGAAAGCGTACCTACTTTTTTGCGTAACTTCAGCATACTGGGCTGAAGTAGTAAAGGCAATCACGCAAAACTTCAGCATTCTAGTAGACGGGCCAGAAGTAGCAAGTGTGTTGAACCAAGTGTGCTGAAGTTTTTATTTATAATTGCTGAACTTAAGCATAGTAGCTGAAGTTTTGTTATATATTTGCTAAAGTTTTTGTTTGTAATTGCACTAATAAGCTGAAGTTTTTTTGTCCTTGATTCATTAGTTTTGTCATTAAGCTTTTTCAAAAACTTCAACAGAAGATGCTGAAGTTATTTAGTTCATTTATAAAACTTCAGCACTAGATAAGCTGAAGTTATTTTTGTCCTGGATAAGCTTTTTCAAAAACTTCAGCAGAAGATGCTGAAGTTATTTAGTTCTTTTATAAAAACTTCAGCACTAAATAAGCTGAAGTTTTTTTGTCCTGGATCATTAGTTTTGTCATAAAGGTTTTTCAAAAATTTTAGCAGAAGATGTTGAAGTTATTTAGTTCATTTATAAAAACTTCAGCACTATATAAGCTGAAGTTTTTGAAAAAGCTTTCTAGCATACTAGATAAATAATCAGATTGCCAACAGTATCTAAATCATAAATTTTGAAAACAATAAACGTGAAAAGAACAGAATTATCATGAAAAGAATCACTAAGTGTGACCTTAAATTTTCCGTACGTGAAAATATTCACAAATTATTGTCTACTAACTTACGTAATTATTTATAATTTATTTTTAAATAATCTGATAAACATACTTATGGCAATCATCCCATGAACTAAAGTTTTATAGCAGCACCAACAGCAGCAGCAGAAGAAGAAGAAGAAGAAAACGACGGAGGAGAAAAGGAGTTGAAGTTGTTTAAAAAGTGGGTACAAATTAAAACTTTAAAAAAATGGGTATAGGTTAAATGGGAGCGACCAAATAGGATGCCCCGTGCAATTTTTAAATTTTTACTTGGAAGTCCCCCTCGGAGCCCAACAAATCTTTGCCTTTTGGGCGGCCCATTTTAGTTCACAATCTGGCCCAACGTTTGTGGCCTGCTGCTCTTCTTTTTCTCTACATTGTTCTTTTTAGTTCCTTCCTCACTTTATCTTACCTACAAGCCAAAAGTTGAGCTCTCAACTAAGTGGCTACTAAAGTGAAAGCGTGAAAACTGAAAAGCATTTAAGGTTTATGTTGAATAAGGAAAAGAAAAAATGCACTAAAAGTGGCTGTTTCCGTTTAACAAGTGTTTGAATCTAAATCTCTCAAGGTGTTAAGTGCATTTCTGTTTTATTGTTTTACAACCACTTAATGAGAGCTAGATCAATCAGAACAGTGGCGGACGCACGTGGTGGCAAGCGGGTTCAATTGAACCCGAGTTGAACCCCCTTCTTCAAAAAACAATACTGTGTATATGTATAAATTACAATTAAAGCTGCATAAATTTTGTATAAAGATGTTATTTGAACCCACTTGACAACTACTATTTTACAACTTATGTACTTCTAAGATTGAACCCGCATAAAAAAAAACTTGGGTTCGCCACTGATCAAAAGAACAAGGATTCAAATAGCAATTGGAAGTGATATTCATAGCAAAAGGCTCTTTACAATAAGATTTTATCTAATATAATATTATAACTATCAAAAAGTTAACATTTCTAATTGTTAGATAAAGATAAATTATATATATTCATATGTTTGATTCAAATATTTTAATCTTAAAATAACAAATTATAACAAACGGGTCCCTAGCTTTGATCCTGGGCACCACTAACAAGATGATGCAAGTTGGGCCAAGCCAACAACATGCTTTAAATCACAAAGAAAATTAATTTAGGGAAAATGATATTGTATATCCGCTCTTAAAATAATATTCGAAAAATATATATTTATGTATATATATTCATTTCTGTATGTTATATATAAAAATTTAAGAATTTATCTGGGTAGCACGTGTATGTATGCTGCATTGGATCCATAATTATTGTCACGCATGGTCTCATCAATATAATCTTTATGCTCCTTTAGGCTATTTCATTCCCAGTTTTCGAGCACAACTCCACGCAGCATCTGGCTCTATTTACAAAAAGGACCCCTTAACATACTTTGCAACTAATTTTCAATATATGAAAAAGAAACTGCAATCATAAAATAAGAGAAAAATATTTTTACTACTCAAATCAATTGTGAATACAATTCTATTTCTCCTTGATTCTTCTCTCCTGATTATCTCCGTGATTCGAGAGCTGAAGCCGTGTATTTCTCGAATGTAGGATGATACAGACCACCTGGGAATGTATTTGATCTCCAGCTTCTTGAACTATTTGATTGTTAAAAGCATCCGGCCATATTTTGATCTCTTTGTGAATATTCCAATAGTTTATGGGATTTTGAGACACCTTGTATCCCTTTATATAGGTGTGAGTTAGGGTTTAGGGTAGAGTAACTTCCAAGAAACCTAATATACTCTTAGGATTTCAAGAGTCCTGTAGTATCTTTAATTTAGGATTTGGCTTGATTCCTTCAAATTTCGATATCTACAAATACCCTCTACTTCAAGGTTTATCAGGGTGTAGGCTTGCCGAAACTTTAAGACGAGACTTGAAGTACTCTACCGTCGCAACAAATAGTTTTGAAACTTGGAGTTTTCGATTTACAGGAGGAAGAGATGAAGGGCAGAACTGGTCCAACTGGGCGTGCCAATTTGTTTGCAACAAATTTATGCAGAGAAAAATAAAACTGCAATCACAAACAACTATAAAGAAAAAAGAATTTTATTGATAAACATTGTAGGTTACAACTCTGTTTATCCCTTGATTCTTCCCTCTGATTTATTATCCATAATTCCGGCCATATTTTGATCTCTTTGTGAATATCCCAAGAGTTTATGGGATTTTGAGACACCTCTTCAAGGGAATACATATCCCTTTATATAGGTGTGAGTTAGGATTTAGGGTAGAGTAATCTCCAAGAAACCCTAATAGATTCCTAGGATTTCAAGAGTCACGTAGTATCTTTAATTTAGGATTTGGCTTGATTCCTTAAAAATCGATGTCTACATATACCACGTGTGATCGAGGTTGTTTGGTTGGGAAACAAGCTATTTCATAATTAATTATTTCGAGATTAGTTATCTCATCACCCCATAAGGATAAAGAAACACTACATTCCCGGGATAACTAATCCCGAAATTAGTTATACCACAATTTTATCCCAACCAAACATAGGATAAACTCATCTCAAATTTAATCCTAGGATTAATTATCCCTCGTACCAAACAAGCCCCTTAGGCTCTTAGCTAGCTCCTATGGCATGGAAATAACAAGGCATTTTTTCTCTTGGATCATGTAGTATAACACTAATTTTAGAGCAACATTCAACGGTAAAGAAAATTAAGATAGATGTGAGGACAAATTAAATCAAAACAGTGCAACTGACTCATATCATTGGCGAGTGATTTTCACAGCTACAAGTTTAGTAAAGCCCCAGTTCTTCTGTATTGCAGTTCAGTTGAATGCATAATAACAACTAGAAGCAAACAATTGCAGAAGGATCAACTAATACAATCCTAGACAAGAATTCTATATCCTAAACTAAAAGAACTCAAAGTCAAGATATTTACCCCCAGGTTTTGCATCTGTTCCCACCACTCTTTTACTCGTATTGCCAACCCCAAGAGGGTTCACTTGCCCAAACTTTGCAGGAAGCTCCGCCTCAATGGGTCTTGGCACTTCGGGTGGCGTACTGCAACGTATCAGAGCCCAATTAACGCCTTCAAAGAAAGGATGCTGCTTGATCTCAGTTGCTCCTCTTTTCACCCCAAGTCGGTTTTGAGGCTCTTTAACAAGCAAGCCACGTATCAGATCACGGCTGGCATAACTGGTTGCAGGAGACTCTGGAAACCTGAGCTGTTGGCCTACTACATTGAAAAGAGTTGCCCTGTTTCCTGATCCCTTGAATGGGGTCTTACCATATAGTAGTTCATGCAGGAAAATACCAAATGTCCACCAATCAACTGCACTGCCGTGGCCTTCTCCCTTGATAATCTCGGGGGCCAAGTATTCATGAGTCCCAACAAATGACATAGAGCGTGCCGAAGTAGGTTCTGCGACTAGCTCAGGCAGTGCATTAGCTGGAAGCCCAGTCTCGGCTCGAGGCTTAGGTGATCTTTTCTTGCTTTTTTGATTAAATATGCGGGGAAGGAAGCATGCTGGTTGAATGCATACAGATGTGGGCTCAATACATGCTGGCTGCACACAGAATGCGGCTCCTTTTTTAGAAGGATCGCCAGACGATGTCCTTATGAGCGTGGGTGAAACTGCACATCTTAGGGATAGGTCAAAATCTGAAAGCATAATGTGGCCATCGTCACGCACAAGAACATTTTCAGGTTTTAAGTCTCTGTACACAACACCAAGCATGTGTAGATATTCAAGCGCCAGTAGAACTTCTGCTGCATAAAACCTGTGGCAGAAACGCGGGGTTTGTTAAAGTTTGATTAAGGAACTCAACAGCTTAAACAGAAATGTGAGGGTAAAGATTCTAAAATCTCCCAAATGAAGAAAATGTGGAAGATTGTTAGCACGAAAAGCCCTTTAATAATATTAGTTAACCAGACTTTAATAATATCAATAGACATGTCATTACATATTTACCACCTTCTCTTCTTAAGACCCAATGACTGGAAAAAACTTCCAAGTAGGATCAAACTATTTGGTATGGGAGGATCCCAAATATGGATTGAGTGGGACAAACATCAAAATCCAAGAGTGATAAATATCTAATTTGGTCTGAGTTGATATGACATGGGAAACAATCACTTTTTTTTTTGGCAAGTAAAGGTGCAATTAATGGCAGATAAAGAAATTCTTTTTGTGGACGAGAGTTAATAAAAAAAGTCATATTAGTAACCATATCCTCTACAGGGGAGAGCTTTTTGTTTGTCAGGGTACCAGGCTCGAACTCTTGACCGCATGAAGAGGACTCTCTCCTCTACAGGGGAGAGCTTACATGTTCAGAAGTCAGAACGATGGTGCAAGAGAAATGGATGTGATAAATCATAACATCTAAGGAATGCCAAAATAAGCAGAGGCTTATGCTTATGTCAGGACTACATGTGAAAGGGGAGGATAATTTTTATGCTGCATATTCTAGTTCTAGATAGAATGATAAAAGCATACCTTGCAGCATATTCCGAAAAATGCTTCCCAGGTTGTCGCTGTCGTAGAGTATGTAAATCTCCTCCAGGACAATATTCCATGACCAAACATGAGAAGCGATCGGTCTCAAAATGAGTGTACAAGGTTGGCAAGAATGGATGGTCTAATAACTGCAGGATTTCTCTTTCTGTCTGAGCACGAGTCAGTTTCTTCCTGCTCGCAAGTGAAGCCTTATCCATCACTTTCATTGCAAAATAGCAGCGAGTCCCGCTAAGCTCAGAAAGATAAACACTGCCAATGTCTCCACAACCAAGTCTTTTGAGTAACCTAAAGTGACTCATTCCTAAAATACCATCACGTGCCCGAATCGCGAGAATAGCCTTCCATCTAGGATCATTTCCTTTGTGAGGCTTATTGGCACTGCCAGTAATGTTACTCCAATTACTATCATCACTAAGCCCACTGCTGTCACTTGCTCTGCTAAGGCTAGTTTTACCGCTTTCAAGTGAATCCCCACGAATGCTCCCTTTTGTGCTCTCATAGTTTCTGTCCACACTAAGCATGCCATCGCTCATGATCACATCACTCCTATACGTGCTTGTGCAACTGTTGACAATGCTCATAGATCTCACCACACCAGTACTATCAATGCTACTAAGTGGGCTTACATTGCCACTTGGAGGCAGCGATGCATCCCAAATACATTCTTTCTCTTCGGAGTCAGGAGGCAGACTTGCTTCTGTGTTTTGAGATGGACGAGGAATTGTAAACGGAGAGGAGATTACACTCAGATCATTTGGCTCTTCAACCAAGCTCTCTGCAGGTGAAAGAAGAGATGGGCTCGGTTTCACATTAGGAACCCGGATTGAAAGATCATCTAGGAAAGGACCCTTCAAAGACATGCTTTTCACTAAGCATTTCCCATCTGCTTTTTTCTGACCAATGGGTACGTACACTGGTCTCATTAGGTCTGTATCAACAGGTTCCGGAGGATGACTCGCTCCATGAAATGAAGTAGAGCCACTGTCTTCAAGTGAATCATCACTGCGCTTGACTGAACCAGCATCTATCATGAGTTCCTCTTCCTCCTGATACGAGGTCTTTCCTTTCCATGTTTGTCTCAGAACAGACAAGTCAAAATCTCGGAAGTCCTGCACATTGCATTTAACACCGATCTCCTTCCTGGAAGTTGAAAAGGCATGTGTCACCTTAGCCTCTAAAGGGAATTGCCTCGGTGGTTGTTTTACTTCATGTATCCTTTCCATCTCCGGTTACTATTAACATCACAGGTACCTCACCAGAAGAAAGCTCTGAAGAAAGCGCAAAAATCAGTAAAACATTATCCACACATGATTGTACTACAAATCAAATCTACTAGGACCATTTCAATTACAAGTATTACAGCACATGAAAGATTTCTTTTTCACTAAAAAGGTCTTCATCCTCTATGAACACATTAGAGTAAACACAACCACATTACAAAATCTTCAAATTTCAGAATTTTAACGCGCAGTTTTACTATGTGATGTGGTAAGTAATAAAGATATTTTGTAGTAAGAGACATCCAATTAGGCAAATATTATTATTTTTACAATCACCAAAATATTCCATAATTTTAACAAGTTCCATTAATTACACAATGAGATAACCCTCAAGAAGCTCTCATAGAAAACCTTAAGTCCCCAAGTGACGTGACAATCAACTTCTAAGAAAACCATAGCCCCCCTAAAAAAAAAAGGAAAATAGTGCTAAATTAACTGTGTTTCTCACATTTCACAGTAACACTCAATGAAGCATCAGCAGATCTAGCTTTCGGCTCGATTATATAAAAGTGAAAAAAGAAATTTAAAATGTGAATACATAATAAACGTGCCCACTGCCCACTTTAATACCACTGTCTCTATATTGGGTGGAAATTTTTGCCCTAAACAGCGGAACTACTTCAAAATACTAGAACCAAAAAAAGAGACTCAAAAATGACACTCCCATTAAATAAATTAAAGAAAGCAGAAATTTACCAGTACAATAGGAGATCTGTAAAATCCTCAACTGGTTCTTTATTTTCAAGCTAGAGCTCCTACTATACTTCTTTCTCTGTGTTTGTTACTCTCTCAAACAGAGCATTTGATTTTTTTGGCAGAAAATTGATTTATTGTTAGCCAAACGTTGATGCTATATGGCTCTACAGGCGAAAACAGAAACGATTTGGCTTCAGTGGTGAAGATTTTGGTGATTTGGTTGCCTTTAGCTAGGTGTTGTTGTATTTGGTAAGGCTTTAGTCATGTGTTCACTGTCATATGAAAACTGATGATAACACAAAAGTGAAAGTGTGTGCTTTATTTATTTATATTTATTTTAAAGAAGAAGAAAAAGAGGGAGAGGTTGCAGTTATGAACTTGGGTATTGGGATGCACACATACACAAAAATTGCTATTTCCCCACTTTAACTACTCTCTCTGGTCCACTCTTAATTACGTACTAGTATTCATATCCGCATGTTATGCGAAAAATGTTATATATAATTTTTCATTAGAAAATATTATTTAAAAAATATAATATACACAAATAAACATGTAATGATATTATTTTATGAACATGTAAATGCAATCGATATCCATTGTTTTGCTTCTTCTATAATTTATTTATTTTTTAAAATTGGAAGTTCTCATCATATTCTTGTTTGGTATAGATAGATTTTGCTTGTTTAAAATTGAAAATTTTCTGATCATCCTCTCCTTGTTTTGCCTCTCATATTATACAAGATATATTTTTTTAAACAAAATTAGAATTTTTTTTTTTGGTGATGCACTTATTATCCGATCATTGTTTTGCCTCTCCTATTATATATAAATAAAAAATATAGATTTTATTTTCAATATAAAGTTTTAATTTTTATATTTTTTACTATGTTGATTGTGATCATTTCATTATTATATCTTTTATTTTGTGTGAATTGATAATTGTTTGACTCAAAAGATATTGAAACTTTTTTGAATAAATCAATCAAAGAGGAAGTGGTAAATCGTAGTCAAACTTAATTGATTCCAGACCAAGAGATTTCATAATAATAAATGTGTATGGGATGACGAAAATATCGACAATCTCATTAAGATTCAATATTGCCTTCTTCCTCAGTCCCTGAGGAAAGAATATTACAATTGTTTTTTTATGTACAAGATACAAGAATGAAGCTTTGTTCTTATTTTCCTTCTGTGGAAAAAATGGAGAGAAGCCTTCCCCTTGAAAGCCTTCCTGGGTTATATATATATAATTGAAATCCATTCACCCTCACCATGAATTGACGCGCTCGGGCCAGTGGTGCGTTCTGGTCGTGATTCCAGGCGTTGCTCTTTTCGATTTGTCGGATATTGTGGAGGAGAAATGAAGTGGACTCTATTGACTTCATTACCCGATTGCTAAAAAGGGGGTCGTGGGCAACCTGGTCGAGGTGGTCATATTTTGACCAATACAATTAGTCTCTCCATCTGTCGGGGCCATCCTTTATCGGGCTCGACAGATGGATCATGTTTGCAACGTAGTCGAGAGGAATCTGACCCCCAACTTTCTGTTCCTTAGTCGTGTTTTGTGGACTTTTTGGCGGAGTGGAGGTTTTGTTTCGATACTCGTGGACCGTTGCGATGATTTCGAAATTGAAACGTCGGTTGGCAATGAAGCGTTAGTTCGTGGATGCCACCATTATGACACACATACCTGGGAAATTGAAACGTACCGTGCCCTATCGGATTCAAATGGTGACTCTTGGGTTTCGTGCTCGGGGAATTTATGTCTCTTATAAATAGGGGAACTTGTCATTTGAGTAATTCACTTCATCATTCGTTTGAAAGAGTTCTTCAGATATCACTTTTTCTTATACCCTGAATTCTTGCTTACCTTCTTGCTCACTACAACTTTTAATCTTTTCTTCGTATCACTTTTTTCGGAGAGTTTTCTGCTAAAAATGGCTGGCAATTCTTCTCGTGATAATTTTCCTGTCGTTGATCCGGTAACAGAGAGCTCTGTTCAGGCCACCGGAGAAGTGAATGTGGTAGAGGATGAAGAGATTCCCTCGGTAGATAAAATTCTGCCTCGCCTAGGGAGGGACGCGACTGACTTCAGTTTCGGCGATAGAGCAGAGCTGGAACACGTCGCTTCCGTTGTGAGGGAAAGGGGAATTGTAAAGTTGAGGGAACGGTGGGGAATCTCCAGTTTCGTCGAGATTTGGCTGGCGGAGGGGGACGATAGAATTCACTTCGACCGCCCCGGATATTGTGTGTTCTACGCCTACCCCTTCATTGTAGGGTACTCACTTCCTCTCCCCATGTTGGTGGTAGATTTCTATCGCTACTACGAGGTGTGCCCTGCCCATCTTTCTCCTTTTTGTACAAGTTGTTTCTTATGCTACTCAAATATGCGGAACTTGCCGGTCGTGAGGTCACTTTGAGCAATATGCTTAGAATTTTTGCTCCACAACTGATTCGAGGTACGATGATTCATGCGCGTCCTCGGGGATCAAAGGGTCTAGTGGTGAAGATGGACGATAGAACTAATCGTCGTTTCTATGAAAATTACTTTTATATGTGGACCGAGCATATTGTGGCGGACCCGACTGGATTCCTCGAGAGATGGAACTTTGCGCGTAAGTTTGCGTCTTTAATTAATGAAATGTTCGACCATTTTCCGCGAATGCTAAATTGCTTTGTTTTTCTGCAGCTGAGAGATTGCCCCTGCCGCCTGTTGAAGGGATTCGCAAATGGGTGGAGGCCATTCTTCCCACACAGTGGGAGTTCGTACCTGGTTGACTTTCCATGAGAGGTTTGGACGCAAGCCTCTTACAGGTGAGATGATGTCCTTATCTACTATTTCCTCCCTTTTTTTGTTATTTAGCCTCTTATGCATCGTTCGTCATTGTCAGGGAGGGTGCGGAGAGCAAGGGCCCCTCAGCTAGCCTTTCGCCAGCCGGCCGCATTTGCTCGTCTTGTCCTGTACTTGCTGCACGCCCTTCGTCGAAGGCTGCTTCGGTTGAATCTGCGGCCTTGGTTACTCTAGCGAGGGCCACTTCTCAGGACGAGGTCCCGACTAGTGTCGTCCGTCCTACGAACGAGTCACCGTCGACTGGGGAAGAGGAAGGGCCATCGAAGAGACAAAGAGTAGAGTTTGAGATGGCGCCTCCGACAGTGATTCACCTGGATGATTCTCCACTGACGGGCTTAGGAGAAGGTGTTGTTGCGGCGTCTTCCCTAGAGGCAAAGCGGATTGTTGAAATTGGTGCTGGCGGTCAATGCTCGGAAACTCCGGCTGTCGCCATGGCTCAGCCAGAAGTCCTTGCTGTTACTGGCGATCAACGCCTTGTCGTGGTAGAGAACCAGACCTCTGGCGCCGTTGTTGTGATTTCTGACGTGCCCTCCTCTTCTGCAGCGGATCGTGCTCCTCCTTTAACAGCAGAAAGGGGAAAAGGCATGATGGTTGACGAGTATGAGTCCGAGTCATACCTGGATCCTGATAATGTCAGGATGTTCGAGGAGGGCCTTACTCATTCGGTGGTTCACGCGGGTGGATCGGCTCACATTCTTCAGATCCCTTCTAGCGTTAACCTCTTGGCGGAGGGGGAGGATCTGGTGCCGTAATTTAGCCTTTTATGTTTAGAAGCTGAGAATGAGTCCCTTCGAGATTTCCCCGATGCTGAGTTGAGGGATGAGGTAGCCGTCATGGGCTTGAGGGTACGTTACATTTTGTTTTTGCTTTAGGCTTTTCCCCTATTCGAAAGTATTAGTTTAACCTCGTCCTTATGATTTTCAGACATACATGGTAGAGGTAGAAAACATTTGCAGGGCCAACGTCCGGACAAGGACTTTCTTAAAGATGCTGGAGAAGTATCGTCGCTACCGCGACAGATGTCACGATATGCATGAGCGGCTGAGGACGGATCCCCGTAATCAGGTTCTCGATAAGGAGTTCAAAAAAAGGGACCAGGAATTGATGCAAACGATCCGTAGTAAGTGCGAACTCGAGGAGCAGCTTCGCATCAAGGACGAGGAGCTCGAGTTGGGCAAGGGGATCGCGGCGGAGTATGAGCATTTGCAGGGTAGGTTGAGGTCAATGCAGTCAGAGATAGACCAGAACTTGGTCAAGGTTGAGGCGATGTGTACAGAGTGGATGAGGAAGTTGACCGCGATGGAGAGCAAAGTCGTCGGTTTGGAGAACATTGAGAGTGCTTGGTCTGAGGCTTTGGCGACGGCATCGGCCTTGGAGGACACCATCCACGTACTCCAATCTGAACAGGAGTCGGAGAGAGTGACAGCTACCCTTAGGGAGGCAAGGCTCGAGGAACGCATTGGAACGATTGATCAGGAGGCGTCGATTCTAGGAGATCGAGTCACGGCCTTGGAGGCGAAAAATGCATGACTACAGGCCCAGGTTGCGTCATCCTCCGCTGTCGTTCCTCGCCAAGTGCATGAGCTCTGGGTTTATGCTGAAGCCCAGCGGGACATCTATAAGAGTTTGTAGGAGGCGGGCACCGTGGCTGAGGCTGCTTACGAGGAAGCGCGAGTGAAGGCTCACGAGGCTCGCATCAACTGTGGATACGATGCGGCGACACCCGAAGCCAATAGGGGTGCGGATGATGATAATGATGAGCCTCGTGGAGATGGTGACGATAGTGGCGATGATGATAGCGGTGATGACGCCGAATGAAGAGTGATGTCCTTTGTTTTTATTTTTATTTTATTTGTTGATTGTCGTCTGTTCGTTCCGTCTTCTTTTTCTCTTCTTCTTTCCTCTTTTTTTTTATTGGTTGGCCTGGGCCATATGTAAGCGGCGATAGCCCGCACTATGACATTGCTTAAATAAAAGTTTCCTTCTTCGCTATTTGCCTTGTACTTCACTTTTTATTCTGATTGTTCATGGCCTTAGAGCGAGATAGAGGCTCGCCCAACGAGTCCCGGTTTTTCTTTTCCTCTGGTGGTGGTCAAACTCTTTTCCTTTTTGGTGAAGGCTCTTGGCCTTAAAGGGAGTTATTTCGAACTTATCGAAATAACAGCCCGTCGTTGTTCGAGCAAGGTTGAGCCTTCCTTTTTTCTTTAACGGCGAAGGCTCTTGGCCTTAAAGGGTATTATATTGAACTCATCGAAATAATAGTTTGTTGATGTTCGAGCAAGGTCGAACCTTTCCTTTTCTTTGATAGCGAAGCCCCTTGGCCTTGAAGGGTGTTATTTCGAACTCATCGAAATAACAGCCCGTCGACGTTCGAACAAAGTCGATCTTTTCCCATTTCTTTGATGGCGAAGGCCCTTGGCCTTAATGGCTGTTATTTTTAACTCATCGAAATAACATCCCATCGACGTTCGAGCGAGGTCGAACCCTTTCTTTCGTTTGATGGTGAAGGTCCTTGTCCTTAAAGGGTGTTATTTCGAACTTATCGAAATAACGTCCCGTCGATGTTCGAGCGAGGTCGAACCTTTCCTTTTTCTATGGTGGCGAAGGCCCTTGGCCTTGAAGGGTGTTATTTCGAACTTATCGAAATAACAACCTGTCGATGTTCGAGCGAGATCGAACCTTTCCTTTTTCTTTGATGGCGAAGGCCCTTGGCCTTGAAGGGTGTTATTTCGAACTTATCAAAATAACAGACCGTCGAAGTTCGAGCGAGGTCGAACCTTTCCTTTTTCTTTGATGGCGAAGGCCATTGGACTTAAAGAGTATTATTCCGAACTCATCAAAATAACAGCCCGTCGACGTTCGAGCGAGGTCGAACCCCTTCTTTCGTTTGATGGCGAAGCCCTTGGCCTTAAAGGGTGTTATTTCGAACTCATCGAAATAACAGCATGTCGATGTTCGAGCGAGGTCAAACCCTTCCTTTTTCTTTGATGGCGAAGGCCCTTGTCCTTAAAGGGTGTTATTTCGAACTCATCGAAATAACAACTCGCCGACGTTCAAGCGAGGTCAAACCCCTTCTTTCGTTTGATAGCGAAGGCCCTTGGCCTTAAATGGTGTTATTTCAAACTCATCGAAATAATAGCCTATCGACGTTCGAGCGAGGTCGAACGCCTTATTTTGTTTGATGGTGAAGGCCCTAGGCCTTAAAGGGTGTTATTTCGAACTCTTCGAAATAATGGCCCGTCGATGTTCGAGCGAGGTCGAACCCCTTCTTTCGTTTGATGGAGAAGGCCCTTGGCCTTAAAGGGTGTTATTTCGAACTCATCGAAATAATGGCCCGTCAATGTTCGAGCGAGGTTGAACCTTTCCTTTTTCTTTGATGGCGAAGGCCCTTGGCCTTAAAGGGTGTTATTTCGATCTCATCAAAATAACAGCCCGTCGACGTTCGAGCGAGGTCGAACCCCTTCTTTCATTTGATGGCGAAGGCCCTTGGCCTTAAAAGGTGTTATTTCGAACTCATCGAAATGACAACCCATCGATGTTCGAGCGAGGTCGATCGCTTCCTTTTTCTTTGATGGCAAAGGCCCTTGGCCTTAAAGGGTGTTATTTCGAACTTATCGAAATAACAGCCCGTCAATGTTCGAGCGAGGTCAAACCCCTTCTTTTGTTTGATGGCGAAGGCCCTTGGACTTAAAGGGTGTTTTTTCGAACACATCTAAATAACGGCCCGTCGATGTTCGAGCGAGGTCAAACCCTTTCTTTTTCTTTGATGGCGAAGGCCCTTGGCCTTAAAATGTGTTATTTCGAACTCATCGAAATAACAGCCCGTCGACGTTCGAGCGAGGTCGACGTTCGAGCGAGGTCGAACCCTTCTTTCGTTTGATGGCGAAGGCTTTCGCCTTAAAGGGTGTTATTTCGAACTCATCGAAATAACGGCCCATCGATGTTTAAGCGAGGTCGAACCCTTCCTTTTTCTTTGATGGCGAAGGCCCTTGACCTTAAAGGGTATTATTTCGAACTCATCGAAATAACGGTCTATCGATGTTCGATCAAGGTCGAACCCTTCCTTTTTCTTTGATGGCGAAGGCCCTTGGCCTTAAAGGGTGTTATTTCAAACTCATTGAAATAACAGCCCATCGACGTTCGAGCGAGGTCGAACCCCTTCTTTCGTTTTATGGCGAAGGCCCTAGGCCTTAAAGCGTGTCATTTCGAACTCATCGAAATAACGGCCCATCCATGTTCGAGCGAGGTTGAACCCTTCCTTTTTTTTTGATGGCGAAGGCCCTTGGCCTTAAAGGGTGTTATTTCAAACTCATCAAAATAACAGCCCGTCAACCTTCGAGCGAGGTCGAACCCCTTCTTTCGTTTGATGGTGAAGGCCCTTGGCCTTAAAGGGAGTTATTTAGAACTCATCGAAATAACGGCCCGTCGATGTTCGAGCGAGGTCGAACCTTTCCTTTTTCTTTGATGGCGAAGGCCCTTAGCCTTAAAGGGTGTTATTTCGAACTCATCAAAATAACAGCCCGTCAACGTTCGTGCGAGGTCGAACCCTTTCTTTCGTTTGATAGCGAAGGCCCTTGGCCTTAAAAAATGTTATTTCGAACTCATCGAAATAACAGCCCGTTGACTTCCGAGCGAGGTTGAACCCCTTCTTTCATTTGATGGCGAAGGCCCTTGGCCTTAAAGGGTGTTATTTTGAACTCATTGAAATAACGACCCATCGATGTTCGAGCGAGGTCGAACCTTTCCTTTTTCTTTGATGGCGAAGGCCCTTGGCCTTAAAGGGTATTATTTCGAACTCATCGAAATATCAGCCCGTCGACATTCGAGCAAGGTCGAACCCCTTCATTCATTTGATGGCGACGACCCTTGGCCTTAAAGGGTATTATTTCGAACTCATCGAAATAACGGTCTATTTATGTTCGTGCGATGTCGAACCTTTCCTTTTTCTTTGATGGCGAAGGCCCTTGGCCTTAAATGGTGTTATTTCGAACTCATCAAAATAACAGCCCGTCGACGTTCGAGTGAGGTCGAACCTCTTCTTTCGTTTGATGGCAAAGGCCCTTGGCCTTAAAGGGTGTTATTTCGAACTCATCGAAATAACGGCCCATCGATGTTCGAGCAATGTCGAACCCTTCCTTTTTTCTTTGATGTCGAAGGCCCTTGGCCTTAAAGGGTGTTATTTCGAACTTATCAAAATAACAGCCCATTGACGTTCGAGCGAGGTCAGACCTTTCTAGTTTATAGAGGGTCTGGCATCCTCTGTGGAAGTCCCAGTTTGTTTGGTATAGCTTGCATCAGTTGGTTCAACACTGGTGGACACGAGGCGTCAACGTTTCGCATAGGCTTGCGCTTTGCGCGCATTATACTTTTCCTGTCTTACTCCGGTCGTTCAGCTCGGAGATGCTGCCGGTAGGGAGGGCTTCGGCTGCATCGAAGTGATTTTTGTTCTTCAATCTAGATGTCCTTGCGTACATTCGTCCACGCGGATCTTATGTGCTTAATTTGACGAAGTGTGAGAGGTGAGGGTGAGATGTTCTTTGCTCCCGTCCAGTGGTCCGGTGGGGGAGGGGGGTTGGATTGCAACATCGTTTGCCTTGTTTAGGATATTCGCAGCTGATGGGGCGAGGAATTCCAGGTTTCATGAATTCATTTGTTTCTCCTTCCCTCAACGCGCTATTCCCATGTCTCGCGTGAGTTAGATTCTCCTTTCGTGCTTCTCTTGGTGAATGATTGTGTTTCTCGGCTTTGATCTGGGAAAAACTAGGAGTTTTCACTAGGAAATCTCCACAGACGGCGCCAAATTATTTTACTCAAAAGATATTGAAACTTTTTTGAACAAATCCATCAAAGATGAAGGGGTAAATCGTAGTCAAACTTAATTGATTCCAGACCAAGAGATTTCATAATAATAAATGTGTAGGAGATGACGAAAATATCGACAATCTCATTAAGATTCAATATTGTCTTCTTCCTCAGTCCCTAAGGAAAGAATATTACAATTGCTTTTTTCTGTACAAGATACAAGAATGAATTCTTCTTATTTTCCTTCTGTGTAAAAAATGGAGAGAAGTCTTCCCCTTGAAAGCCTTTCTGGGCTATATATATACAATTGAAATCTCTTCACCCTCAGCGTGACTTGACGCACTCGGGCCAGCAGTGCTTTCTGGTCGTGATTCCAGGCGTTGCTCTTTTCAATTTGTCGGATATTGTGGAGGAAAAATGAAGTGGACTTTATTGACTTTCATTACCCGATTGCTAAAAAGGGGGTCGTAGGCAACCTGGTCGGGGTGGTCAGATTTTGACCAATACAATAATGACATGTGAAATCAAAATAAATAGGGAAAGAGAGGAGAATGTATTTTATTTTTTAAATTAATTAAATCTATAATATATGTATAAATTAGATATGTCATAAAATTTAGTTAAATTTTACATTTGAAGTGCAAAGTAGAATGTTCTATATATATCACTTGGCTTGAACTAAGAATGACTATATAATTACTTCAAACCTAGAGGTGATGCTGACGTACTTGTCTGTCTATCTATATGTTCAAACGCCATTACTAATGTCACCATTTTTTTTTTTGGAAACTTAATTTTAGGGTTGTGGAAAATTAATGCATAGACGCAGCAGAGAAGAAATACTTCAAAAATATGTGAAACCAAAGGAAGAATATGTTACCTTTAGTTTTCAAAATTGTTATATCCTCTGTGAATAGCCATATTTTGCAAAAGCGGTATGTTACAACCAAAATCCAAAATGATGTTTAGCCATAAATGATGTAATGACGGCCAACGTCGGTTGGTATCACAGCCAAAATCAAAGTTGTGGGTATGAAGTTTCTATGCAAACCTCTCTTGAGTTTGCAAATGATTACCGAGTAATGGAAGTGGATGTCATGGGTTTCAATCGTGATACGCTGGAGGTTAGATAGTTTAGAAAAATTTTAGGTTATGGAGAGAAAATTTAGGAAATAAAGTCAACTTTTATTTTTCTTTAGAGAAAAAAAAACGCGTTCTTTAATTGTGCCATGTAAAATCAGTTATTGTTTAAAAACTTAAAATTCAGGAGAAAAAAATGTGTCCTTTACTTCTTCTTTTTTTAAATAAATTTGAAACTCCAACAAAGTTGGAGAATTGTCCAAAAAAATTACATGTTTCAATTTAATATTATGCCACTTGTCTTAATATTGTGCTTTTGCCTCTCCTATTATAGATAAATAGATATTTGGTAATTTAAACACCTACATGTTTTTTTATATATAAAGGTAATTTAAACACCTCCATAATTAGTGAAATTGTACAAAAATTAAAGCATATAAAGTATCTTGAAATCTTCCATGTAGGTGATTCCCTCGTTAATACGTATAGTACGCGAGGGAATCTCAATAAAATTAATAGTAAATACACTTGCGATGATTTCACATAAGGTATGACTAAAATATAAAAAGTCGATTGTTTTTATCTTTTCTCAAATAAAAAGAGCACCAAATGCTTGTAATAAATGAATAAATAATTCAAAAATTCAGAAATATATTTTCACAAACTATCTATCTCCCTAGCAAAAGGTCTTGCTGGACTCAAAGCATAAAGATTATGGTTAAACATCTAAGTTTTATACTAAATTGAATTGTGTTTTTTAAACTTTTTAAAATGAGATTACATATTTAGAAACACATTAAAACATTATATACCATAATCTAGGTATAGCTTAAAATATCGAAAGAAATTTACAATTAAAACGGTAGGTGACACATTGTTTTTTGTTTTATTAGAAAAAACAAAAAAGTTTTTGGGGTTTAAGGAGGGGAAATAGCAAAATGGGGGATGGCAGCAAGAAAACGACGGCCGGAAAGAGAATTGATGGCGTGATGAAAAGGAAGAGAAACTAGAAAAGGTGGGCCCCTAACTAAAGTTTCTTCAACGTTGGAGTAGGGCCTATAAGTGGGGTCCACCTCTGTTCCTTCTTTAGAGTACACGTCTTTTCAAAGGAGGAAGTAGAATTGAAAGCCAATAACTCATTCTTTCTATTCTCTGTCATGTCCAACTCTCCATCCTTTTCAATTAATTTTTCTCAACTCTGATTTTAATCCCTCCTTAATATTAGTAAGGATCACTGTCAATTGCATTATTATATAGTAGTATATTTTTATTTATTAAGATAAAGCCCTAAATTTAAACAAGTTTTTAGGAATAAAAGAGATTAATTAGGGGGGTCCGGGGGATATGGACCCCATCCCCATTGATAAACAATGCATTAATTAATCTCATGACTCTCAAGTCTCACCACTAGCTCTCATGTCATGTGGTACTAAAAAGGGTTTTCTGGTGGGAAATCCCAAGGTCTAGTTGTGTTTTTCAACCACCTAAATAATTGAATAGATAATTGTTCAAATTACAAAGCATCTTCTTTTTTAACTTTTGAAATGTTGTTGCGGTTCGTTAAGAGAGACATTTGAAGTCAAAGCAAACCAAACCAGCTTGAGGGAGTTGACAACACTGCGAGGTTGTGTTTTCTTGATCGAGAACAATAAAAGTATTTATGTTCATATGTAAGAAATAAGAAAAACATAAACAATAAGAAAAGTGCAGATATATAATTTGTGTGAAGGATTTATTATTTGAGAACTTTGCAATAACGAACTTCACAGATTTACTGAAGTTAAGTGTATGCTAATCAGAGCGTTGATTTTCAGTTTCTAAGGGGGGAAAATCTATATTGATTCAATAACATGTCCATACACATTCTCCAATTGTTGTCTTATTCGAATGTTGTGGGTGATTTAATTTGAGTCGTCAATAGTGGAGCCTAGAGATTCAAAGTGCTGCTGTATAATATTAATATTACTTTTGAGAGCTAAATATATATGTGTTTGCGACTGAATATTTTATGAGATGTGTGTGTGTGCGCGCTTCTATTATTGTTGTTCATCCCCTCCCTTTGGCTAGTTTGAGCTATCATTTGCAGTCTACAACCAGCAATATTAAACCTATTTTGATCTTAGGGTCTTAGCTTGCCTGACTCAATCTTTGACTTGTTGCGGCTGAATGCTAATTAGGGATACCTCAAATTCCTAAAATGCTCCCCTAGTCCCCGAGCTTGGTAAATAAGACCGTGGGAAATTGTTTTCTTCCGGCCTTGTTTTTATAGAGGGGAGTTACTCTTGCGTTCTCTCTCTTGGGTAGGTCAGTTTCGCTCTCTTGTTTGTAAGTATATCCTTCTTTTCCAGCTATATCAAACTGTTTCACCTCAAAAATAGGTTAATCAGTTAATCAGCTATACCTCAATATCAAACTATATGGAATTAGTCATGTGATACAGGGGCGGATGTAGAGTTTGACCGTCGGGTTCATCTGAACTCAATACTTCCAATATGAAGCATAAATTTATATATATATATATGAATTCAATAAAATTACAACAAATGATAGGTCTGAACCCACAACTTTAAAAATATAATGGATTTAATGCTAAAAACCTTAAAAGTTATACTCATAAAATTTAAATCCTAGATTCTCTTGTCTGAAGTGATACTCGGTGATTCATAAGAGATATTTCTTGCGCTACTTGTCTCTGAGAAGAATCGAATGTTTAACTTGGTTTACAAGTTGGAATTTGCTTGCAAGTTAGTTACAATTGGCATTGAGTACATATCTATTATTAAGGGGTCGTTTGGTAGAGCGTATAAGAATAATATTAAATAAGGTGCATTAATAATGTAGGGGTTAGTAATGTAGGGGTTAGTAATGCATGAGTTAGTAATACAAGCATTAGTTATACAGAGATTATTTCTTATGCATTGTTTGGTGTGGTGTATTAAAAATTAAAATGCATTGTATAATATTTAAGAAATTTAATTGTTTACAAAAATGTCCTCCATATTCTTTAACTTAAGGGACTTTAAGGATAATTTTGTCTTTAATCATGCTAATGTATGCATTAATAGCCTTTGTATAGCTAATGTCATGATTTTCTATGCATTAGCTATACATAGGATAATACCAAATAGAGTGTATAACTAATGCTTGTATTAGTTATACATAGGTTGAAAAAGTGTACCAAAAAAGCATTACTAATACACAAAGCTAACGCATGTTTGTATTAACTAACGCATTACTAACACACTCTACCAAACGACCTCTAATTCTCTTGAAATGGACTATGTCATCTTGTTAGTACTAATTATTAACGCTGTTTTGAGGTTCAAGTACCTGTGGTTAAATTCTTCTTACTTAAATTAAGAGTACCATAAGAGGAGGGGAGTAGGACGAAGTAACAGCAATAAAGAGAACAAAAGAAAACAGACAAGAGGGTTAAGAGACAGAGGTGAAGAAGAAAAAGACGTGTGAGCATGCATGCTCAATCACTGCTGTCTGTCTAGAGGCAAGTCCATGTTCGGACGAAAGGAATGCCTGAGTCTTTTTGCTTTGCAATTGTAGACAAAATATAGTCAGTGGTTGCATGCCTAGCATCCTATTCTTTATTTTGTACCTATTTGGGACATTTACACAAGTATGTACATCAATTAAGTCTTTTCCCCATGCATGTGGCTCTACTCCCTCCAATAAAATCCAGAGGCATCCAAAGATCTATGAGAACAAGCCACCTTTTAATCTTGAAATGTTTATTAGAACTTCACTTGTGATTAAAAGGTCATAATTAAAATTTCAGTGTCGCGAGTTTAAGTTTTACTAACGTCAAGAGGCTATATTTTATTTTAGATGTTTTATGTATTTTTCATGATTGGATAATACGAATAATGTTTTTTTTTTTTCGCTGCAAAAGAAGTTATGAATATTGTTTTAGTGTGTACTTTGACTTTACTGTTAAGCAATGTAAATTGCTAACTACGTCACATTCTCCAACGCAAAGAACTAAATAGGTGATTATGAAGCTTTAAAATGTTATAAATATATTATATTATGGATGTTTATTTAGTATTTCGTTATAAATAAGCTTCTTGAAGAAATTTATTCATATGGGACTCCGCCGTAAATATGTTTATCTATTTAATACTCTATTGGAAATAAGCCTTCTAAAGAAGCTTAGCATTTCGGTACTCCGTAATGGGCTATTAATGAAAAACCATGAAACCCGACCTACTGGTTCTTGTCTATTCCCTGAAGTGAATGAGACGAACTTCCACCAAGCTAAGGGTGGAAGAGGTCGTGGTCATGGCTGTGGTCGGGGAAGAAACTCTAATCATGGTAATAATAATGCACCAAAGATCTCTCTTCACCACCAGCAGTGGAAAAGGAAGGAACAAAAGTATGAAGCGGTGCAAGCAACAAATGTAGAAAATGCATGATATAGATGTGGAGGAAAATGGCACTGGTCAAAGCACCTGGTTGAGCTTTATCAAGCCTCCCTGAAGAAGACAAAGAAAAATGTTGAAGCACATTTTATTTCTGAAGATAATTTAGAATTCATGCATTTGGATGTAGCTGATTACTTAGCACTCCCAGAAGGAGAAACAAGTTATGTGATCGGTAATGAATTTATAGAAACGTAAATATTTAATTTTTGTTGTTTGTAATAGATAGTATGGTTATGTAATTATTGTACATAAATAAAAATTATGCTTTGATAATGATGTTTACTATAATATATTTTGTTTATGTCATTTTGAAGAATATGGATAATTTTCAAATTATGTTTAGATCAAAGATCAATCATGAAGATATTTGTATAATTGATAGTGGAACAACTCACGCCATATACAAAGATGAGAAATATTTTTCTTATTTGCATAGGGAAAAAAGAAAATATTTTTACAATTTCTGGTAATATAAGTTTGATAGAAGGCTCCGGAAGAGCCATTATATTTCTATCTAAGGGAACAAAACTTAGTATAGACAGTGCATTGTTCTCCTCCAAGTCCCGAAGAAACTTGTTGAGTTTTATAGATATCCGTTGAAATGGATATCATGTTAAGACGATAGATAAAATGAATATAGAATATCTTTATATTACAAAATATATTTCTCGCAAGAAGTGCATTGTAGAAAAGTTACCAACTTTATCTTCTATCTTATGTTATTCAAAGATTAGTACAGTTGAAGTACACTCTATCGTAAATCAGAAGTTTACTGATTCAAATACTTTTGTTCTTTGGCATGGCCGTTTGGGCCATCCTGGATCAATAATAATGAGACAAATTACTGAAAATTCGAGTGAACATCAATTAAAGTACCTGAAGATTCTTACAAATGATGAATTTTCTTGTGATGCTTGTTATCAAGGCAAAATGATCATTAAACCATCACCAATGAAGGTTGGAATTGAATCCCCTACCTTTTTAGAGCGTATACATGAGGATATATATGGACATATTCACCTAGCAAGTGGATTATTTAAATATTTTATGGTCCTAATAGATACATCTTCAAGATGGTCTCATGTGTGCCTACAATATCTCGCAACCTGGTATTTGCAAAATTATTAGCCCAAATAATTCGATCAAGGGCACAATTTCCAGATTATCCTATAAAGGCTATTCACCATGATAATGTTCGAGAATTCTCATCTCAAGCTTTTGATGATTATTGTCTATAAGTTGGGATACAAGCTAAACATCCTGTAGCTTATGCTCATACTCAAAATGGCCTTGCAGAGACATTTATTAAATACCTACAATTGATAGCAAGACTACTGCTTATAAATAAAAATTGTCCACTATTGTTTGGGGCCATGCTATCTTGCATGCAGCATCACTTATGCGTCTCATACCGATACATTATAATAAATATTATCCATAATAATTAGTTTTTGGTCATGAACCAAATGTTGCCCATCTACGAATTTTTGGATCTGTTGTATATATGTCAGTAGCACCATCACATTGCAGTAAGATAGGCCCCCAAAGAAGGTTAGGAATATATGTTGGGTTTGAATCACCGTCTATTATTCACTATGTTGAACCATTGAGGGGAGATTTATTTACTGCTCGATTTGCAGATTGTCGGTTTGATAAAACTAATTTTCTACAATTAAGAAGAGAGAAAAAGAAAATCAAAAGAGATTGTGTGAAAAGTTTCATCATTATCTCATTTTGATCCACGTACTCCTATATGTAATCAGAAGGTCTAGAAGATCATCCATCTACAAAATATAGCAAATCAAATGCCAGAAGTATTTACTGATTTGAAAAGGATAACTAAGTCACATATCCCTGTAGAGAATGTGTCTATCCAAATTACTGTCCCGGCATGACCATCTACTAGCATGAGATCTAGTAAACCTAAAGTACACCTGAAGCGTGGTAGGCCTTTGGGTTCTAAGGATCGAAATCCTAGAAAAAAAATCAACAAATGATCAAAATGATACTATAAAGGGATCTCCTGAAGAAATCCAAGATCTGACTAGTTCTGAGAATCCTGAAGAAATCAATGAACCCGAGACTCAAGTGAAGAGGAACTTTTAATAAGTTCTATTGGTGATGGGATTAATTTAAATCGTTCTAAAATAGTGGTGGATAATATTTTTGCATATAATGTTGCACTTAACATTATGCAAGATAGTGACAACCTTGAACCCCGATCTGTCGAATAATGTGGATAAAGATCTGATTGGCCAAAATAGCAAGAGTGAATTCAATCAGAATTGAAGTCACTTGCTAAAAGAGATGTCTTTGAACCAGTATCCCAAACACCTGCTGGTATAAAATCAGGTGGTCATAAATGAGTTTTTGTGCGAAAAAAAGAATGATAAAAATAAAGTCGAAAGATACAAGGCTCGGCTTGTCGCGCAAGGATTCACACAACGACCTAGAGTCGATTATGATAACATATTTACCCGTTATGGATTTCATAACATTTTGATATCTCATCAAGTTAGCCTAACGTCGAAGGCTTAAAATACATCTAATGGTTATGATTACAACTTATCTGTACGGGTCACTTGAAAATGAAATTTACATGAAAATCCATGAAGGATTTAAAATTCCTGAAACATATTCAAAATCTCGAAAAATGTATTCAATCATATTACAAAGATCTTTGTACGGTTTAAAATAATCTGGGTGCATGTGGTATAATCGCCTCAGTGAATATTTACTGAAAGAGGGTGACATAAATGATGTTATTTGTCCATGTATTTTTATAAAGAAAATGGATTCAGAATTTGTTATACTTGCTGTTTATGTTGATAACATAAATCTACTTGGAACTCCAAAAGTGCTCCAAAAGGAAATTAAATATTTTAAGAAAGAATTTGAGATGAAAGATATTGGAAAGACAAAACTTTATCTTGGTCTGCAAATTGAATATTTAGCATACGAGATCTTTATCCATCAATCTGCCTATACAGAAAGGGTCTTAAAACGCTTTTACATGGACAAAGTGCATCCAATGATTGTTCGATCACTTGAAGTAAAGAAGGATCTGTTCCGACCTCCAGAAGAGGATGAGGAACTCCTTGGTCCCGAAGTATCTTATCTTAGTGCAATTGGTGCACTTATGCATCTTGCTAATGCTACAAGGCCTGTCATAGCATTTTCTGTTAATTTACTAGCAAGATATAGCTCTTCTCCTACACGGAGACATTGGAACGGAATTAAGCATATATTGCGATATTTAAAGAGAACTCTTGATATGGATTTATTTTATGCTAACAAAGATAGTTGTGGATCTTATTAGTTATGCATATGCAGGTTATTTATCTGACCCCCATAAAGTTCGATCTCAAATTGGGTATGTATTTATATGTGTAGGTACTGTCATACTATGGCGCTCCATAAAGCAATCTATTATTGCTACTTCTTCAAATCATGCTGAGATAATAGCTATTCATGAAGGAAGTAGCGAATGTATATGGTTGAGATCAATAATTCATTTTATTCGAGAAAAATGTGATTTGGAATGTGAGAAAAGACCTATAATTTTATACGAAGACAATGTTGCATGCATAGCCCAATTGAAGAGAGGATTTATAAAAGGAGATAGAACGAAGCACATTTTACTAAAATTATTGTACACACATGATCTTTAGAAAAATAGTAACATTGATGTGCAACAAATCCGTTCAAGTGATAATCCGGCAGATTTATTCACTAAATCTTTGCCAATTTCAACTTTTGAGAAGATGGTATACAAGATTGGAATGCAGAGACTCAAATATTTGAAACAAGATTTTCATGAGGGAGAGTAAAATAAGCACTATACTTTTTTTTCTTACTAAGGTGTTTCCCACATGGTTTTCCTTATAAGGTTTTTAATGAGACAACTAGCTATGCGTATTATTAAATATGTGCTCTATTTCCTTTACTATAATTTTTTCCTCTAGGATTTTTTCCTAGTAAGGTTTAATGAGGCATATTATCTTTTAATGAACATCCAAGGGGAAGCATTATAAATATATTATATTATGGATGTTCATTTAGTACTCCATTGTAAATAAGTTTCCTGAAGAAGCTTATTCAAATGGGAGTCCGCCGTAAATATGTTTATCTATTTAGTACCCTATTGGAAATAAGCCACCAGAAGAAGCTTATCCTTTCGGTACTTCGTTATGGATAAATATCACTCTTGGTAGAAGATTATCAATATCTGGTATAATAAAAACTTACAAGCAGCTTGCACAGCAATTTACACCGCAACTTTCTTTCTTTTACAAATAGAGGAGAATTTAGTTCTTTATGTACATCAGTTTGAATTCGAATAATATATCAATTTCTCTCTATACTTGTTTTTACTTTATCATTTTTATTTTATAACATAAAAGATAATGTATAATTGCTTTCCTTGTTAGTTTTGCCTACTTTTGGATTTACAAGCTACGGGCATTATGGACATTATAAACAAATACACGAACACTCCATTTGTGATGCTTATAGTAGATTAGTGGGCATATTAGATGCTTGTACAGTAAGGGAATTAAATTATCAAAGGTTGGCTCATATAAATATACTAAAATTAAGAAAGAAGGCCTTTTTGGTTGTTAGTGTTGCGTCATTAACCATATATCTTCAAAATATAAATTTTTTAAGAAACTCGGTATCACCAATTTGAATTTTATTAATTTTCTGGTTATTAACTTAATCGGTGTCTCCTCCCTTATTAATTTTGTAAAGATAAAGTAAGAAGTTACGTATCTCCACTCAAAACCCACAATTGTGCCTACTGACTGGTCAAAAAGAGGAACATAAGAGAATAACAGTGAATTTGAAATCATCACCAAATATACCTAGCTAGTGGGACATTCTATATTAAAGTATTGTCCCATGCTACTTGTCAAATTAGCACATTTACAAAAAGGCTTTTACATCACAGAGAGAAATATTAAAATAATGAACACAATTAAGATTGTCCAATTATTTTTGATGAAACCTGAAAGGTAACTATTTCAACAGCATACAATAAACTATTTTAATTTTTTTTTTATATACATGCATACACACTAACTTCCCCAAACCTCGCTGTGGACCTCACTGAGTCGTTATTGTATATGCAATACTCTTCCTGCAATAGCTACACAGAGAATAAAAAAGTCAATAAACTTATTTCTATCATCATTATATTGCTTTAAAAATTAGGGGAAAAAATCTAAATAAACATACATATATATACTTATAAAAAGGAGGATGAGAATGTGATGAATGAAGTGGCAACATAATGGGGGAAATCAAGTTGGTCATTCACCAATCCCATGAAAGCTGAAACTTATAGTGATTACAATGATTAGCTCAATATATAATAGTATGAGCAACAAATTTCAACATACCATAGTTAGTCATTCCCACAATAACCAAAAAAGAAGTGATTAGTTAAATCATACTTTTTGTAGGGCAACCCCATTCCTCCTTGCTTTTTGAAAAGAGGAAAACATAGAGTTTGAAAGTCTGAGTTAGGTTGTGTTGGAATTAGGAAAAGAAAAATAAAGGTATGGTTTTGAAGGAGGAGAGGATCATTTTCTTGATTCCTTTCTCACTTTGGTATTTGGTCCACATATACAAGAGCTACGAAAAAGAAACTTTATTATAATCTGCTGTTTGTTGATGTATTAGCTGTAAATCTTGCACTAACTAAGGAGCATTTCATTATCTATACGGAAAAATGTTTATATAAAATTATAAGAAATCTTTATATGCTTAGATGTTTATATCAAATTATAAGAAATCATTATGTGCATCAAACTGCCCATTTAGTTGTATCTTCATTTTTTTTTTTTTTCACATAGTTAAACTATTTGAATAGTTATCTCTTGGTCGCTGTCTTTTTTTATGTAATTCTTTGGAATTTACTAATTTCCAAACAGGGGCAAAGCTGCAGCCTATCAAGGTTGGTCAATTGACCACCCTCCGTCGAAAAATTATATTGTGTATATAGGTAAAATATTAGTTTGTAGAGGTATATAACACATATTGAACATCCTTTATCGAAATTTTTTTTTGCATTTTTTTCAAGTTTGAACACCCTTGAAAAAATTTCTGGCTTCGCCACTATTTCCAAAATGAAGCATTAGCAAGTTCTAGTGCAAAGCAACATCCTTGTTTGTTTTTCCAATAATTTATCTTGGCTCCCCAAATGCTGCAGAAACTCTTCTACACGGAGGAATATGGCGTTCATATATTCAAATAATGCAATTATTAGATGTTGTTTGTCATAGGTTGTTATTGTTAGGGTTATGGACATGTATTACGTGTACTAAATTTGAACAAAATGGGAGATCTCTAGTTTATGTTTGACTTGACCAATTATATGTCTGAAACACTTGTCTATATAAAAGCTTTGGTTTTGGTTTTTCAAAAAACAGAAGCTCCTTTTGTAGCTTCTAGGGACAGGTTTCAAAAATCGATTAGGGAAAAAGTAGTTTGTTTGGATTAGGAGAATAACTATTGAAACAATGTTCAAGAAAAGCATTCTTGTTAATCTCTTTTGTGAAACCTACGTTTCGTTTTCATTTTTGGTTTCCAACTATGGTTTGCTACTGCATGCTACTTCAAAATAAATGTAAAAGAAAGAGCAAGAATTAACGGCAGATTCAATAGCATTGGTCATGAACTCCAAAACAATAGAAAATAGAGCGTTGTATACTTATAGCCTGTTTGACCAAACATTTAAAATCAGCTTATTTTCAGAAGTGTTTTTCTCAAAATTTTTGGTGAAAAACAGTTTGTGTTTGACTAATTAATTTGAAGAGCACTTTTGAGCAGTAATTAGTGTTTGGCCAAGATTTTGAAAAATGCTTATAAGTGTATTTTTCAAGAAAGTGCTTCTCACAAAAGTGTTTTCGAAGATAAGCTACTTTTTCTGTTTCTCCTCAAAAAACACTTTTTTCCATCTAAAAGCTTGGCCAAATATCTTAATTTTTGGCCAAAAATACTTTTGGCAACAAAAAAAATACTTTTGGCCCAAAAAGAGCTTCGCCAAACAGGCTATTAGACTGTCACACCAACAACGAGCACAACAAAACCTTAGATAGGCATACAATTAGCTACTTCTCTTTAATTGAAGGTTTAACATGTAGTCTCTCGCAAAGGTTTAATGGTTTTGTACAATTTGATATATTCAAATGAAATGTTTCTAATTGAGTTTTGTTTAAATAGATGAGAAAAATCTTACTCCATTCCCTACTTGAACGTTGAATCTTCGGAATTATGCATCAGTGGGACCAGGCCCAACAATTCTAGGCCCAAATTTTGTTTATCAAGTTGACTTACAGGTCCAATTCAAAGGGTCCACATTGGGATGGGGTCGGGTCTAGAAGCCCATAACAAATTCCGGTTATGTGAGTTGAGAACAATTCGGACCAAAATCAAATTAAGACGAGACGAATTCCTAATTTCCTACTATATTCATTGTCGTGAGCAAGAGAGACAGCCACGTGCCAAACGCAATTTCGTAATTTAAATACTCATGGATATCACTCGCATGTCATGTGACAATTTGCCTAAGGTCCACGACTTGAATGTGGCCTATAGCTTTATCACATCACATATCACATATCTATGTGCTTGAGTCCACCACTTCTATTTAGTTGATGAATTGACCGAAACAGACGGTCCAACCGACCATTTAAGACAATATATAATCGCGAAGAATTAATATATATATATATATATATATATATATATATATATCAGGAAAAGTAAATAATAAATTCGGCCGATTATTTTTATAAAATTTGTATTTACAATTGGGAATTACAAATTAGCTATGATATGAAAAATAATTAAAATTTAGTCACTTTTTCATATAAAGATAAAGCATGAACACCTTAAAAATCAGGAAAGATTCCTGTATAATATGCTGGAGTTTGAATTTTTTTACGAATTTTATCATGTGCTGGACTTCCAACATAATATGCTGGAAGTTAATATGCAGGAACTTCATAATTTAGCATATTATATTGGAAATTTTGTGTTTCAGCTGGAATTTCATAATGTGCTGGAGTTCCAACATAATATGCTAGAACTTTATACACATGAGCTCTATAATCCAGCATATTATGCTGGAACTTTCTGCATTTCAACTACAATAGTGGCTATATTTATTAATTTTACAAACGGTAGCTATTTTTTGATTACCAACCCTAGAACTAGCTAGCACATGCTATTTTCACAATAAAGTAAGCCGTCAATTGGGTAAAAAGCCTTTTATTTACTATTTTAAAACCAATTTGGGCCTAGTTGGAGAGGTCTACTTTCAATGGATTGCGCTTGTATCCTTTGCCTCATTTGGTGTAAAAATGGCATGTGGTAGCAACTAAGTAAGGTGGTCTTTATTTTTTATCTACTAATTATAATACTCAGCAAAAATAGTCACTACTAATAGGAAAAAGACAGTTTTACCCTTTCTTCAATTTTTATATTCCCAAACCCTTGTTTTTTTCATTCAGAAGAGGGAAAATTTGAGAGCAAAAATTTCAGGGCAAGTTTCGCGTGCTCCTCATCTGTATCGTCCTCGCATGCAAACCAGCTACACTTAATATTTCTCCTTCTTCATCTTCTCTGTCATCTTCTATGCATCGAATGATCGAACTGGTAATTTTTTTTTGCTTTTATGTATTTTTGTTTTTGTATATGTGTAATCACGATCAATGTTATGTCAAGTATGTGTGAAATTTCAAAAATAATGATTATAAATTGATTCAATATCGAATAAGTAGCGCATTTTTGTGAGGCTGTTATTCAGAAATTTTTGGTATTGAAATGTGTTTGTGGTTCAATCAATATATTTGATTATGTAAGGACATCTCATAAAAATAGTCGTACGAATTCATAAGCTAACTGTGTTTATGAATTTTTAGTTAACTGTGTTCATAAAAGTTAAGGACCAAGAGACATTAACTTTCGAACTTGGAGTTCGAAGTTGAGGATTGAGTGTCCTTAACTTTTGAACTTGAAACTTGAAACTTGAAGTTAAAGACCAAGTGTCCTTAACTTTGGAGCTTGAAAGTTGAAGTTCAGGGCCAATAGTCCTTAGCTTTTCAACTTGAAACTATAAGTTAAGGACTGCCTGTTCTTACCTTTTTTAATTTGTAACTCTAAATTAAGGGCCAATTGTCCTTAACTTTTGAACTTATAAGTCAAAGTCCAGGACTAAGTCTTTAACTTTTGAACTTGGAATTCAAAGTTAAGGACCAAGTGTCCTTTACTTTTGAACTTGAAACTTGAAGTTCAGGACCAAGTGTCCTTAACTTTTCAACATGAAACTATAAGTTAAGGACTGCCTGTCCTTAACTTTTTAACTTGAAACTTGAAGTTAAGGACCAAGAGTCCTTAACTTTTGAACTTGAAATTTGAAGTTCAGGACATATTGTCCTTAACTTTTCAACTTGAAACTTTAAGTTAAGAACTGTCTGTCCTTAACTTTTTTACTTAAAATTTGAAGTTAAGGACCAAGTGCCTCGAACTTTTCAAGTTGTAACTATAAGTCCTAATCTTTATGTTCTTTTTCCTTCTTTGTAGTGTGATAATGGAAGGAGATCATGTGTTCGAGTTTGATGTTTGGCGTAATTTTATGATCTATTGGAAAGGAGAGTTACAGTATAAGGAAACAATCAAAACTTTTTTGTCAAACAGGCAATGGAAGAAGTTGAGGGATGGTATTTTCGGAAACCTTTTCTGATTACAAAGTGTGAAGTTCTGTGTAAACTTATTCACTGTGTATTGCTTTCAGAAATTGTAAATAATGACTCTGATTCGATGACATTCAAGGTTTTTGACCGTGAAATTAAGTTTACACATGAAGCATTTCATATAATTACTGGTTTGAAATGTTATTCTTCACTAGACATCAAAGGTTTGCATGAAAAAGAGAATAGGCTTTCAAAAGTCTATTTTCCCCGGAAAGGATAGAGTTGAGTTGGGTGATTTGTTTAATTTTATTATTAGTCACCCACATGGTACAACTGCATCATTTGTAGGCAGCGATGATGATGTTGTGAAGTTGGCAACAATTTATTTTGTTGAATCTATTTTGATGGGGAAGCGAAAGAATAGGAATGTGTCCGAGCCGATAATGAAAACTGTAGATGATGATGAACTCTGCTCTTCTTTCAACTGGGGCTCTCTTTCTTATGAAATGTTATTAAAATTATTGAAGATTTGTTTGAAGCCCAATGAGAAAGAGAAAGAGAAAGACAAAGATAAAGACAAGGATAACTACACTATACTTGGCTTTCCTTTTGCTTTTTGTGTTTGGATTATGGAAGTATTGCCTATTTTTCAGGAAAAACAATTTGCGAACTTCCAAGAATGTAATTTTCCTCGGATGTTATGTTATTTGGAAATGAAATCTCCACAGTATGATTCTTTGTGTAAAAATACTTCCATAATGAAAATGTAAGTTAATCTAATTACTAACTATTTTTTTGTTTATTTGTTTTAGTTATGAAAACTTATGTTTTTTTTTGTTATATAATAGTTGTATAAGTTGATCGAGGTGGCACCATTTATTCATATTGAAGAAGATACAGAACCTATTAGTGTGCGAGAGTCAATTTCTCAAGATCAAAGCTCAATGCTTTCTTCCACACAATTTGATGAAGTCATGCTTAAGGAAATTGTTAAAGTAGGATTTTTGTCTTTGAATAACATTAGTTTTTTATTTGATTATTTTTTTGCTTAAGAGACTTTTTTGTTTTTATGGTTTTTGATTTAGAGATTATCAGAGAGTTTTAAAAAGGATCTGCATGCTGAAGTTACTAGAATAAATCAGAAAATATCTGTATTAGAAAAAAAGATTGAGAATGAAATTAAGGTAATATCATTAATTTCAGTTAGTCTAAGTTCAGGACCTTGTGTCCTTAACTTTTGAACTTGTAACTCAAAGTTAAGGACTGCTTGTCCTTAACTTTTGAAATTGTAAGTCTAAGTTCAGGACCATATGTCCTGAACTTTTGAACTTTGACTCAAAGTTAAGGACTGTTTGTCCTTAACTTTTGAACCTGCAAGTCAAACTCAAGGACTCCTATCCTTAACTTTTGAACTTGAAACTCAAAGTTAAGGACCAAGTGTCCTTAATTTTTGAACTTGAAACTCAAAGTTAAGGACTGCCTGTCCTTAACTTTTGAACCTGTAATTCAAAGTTAAGGACTGCATGTCCTTAACTTTTGAACCTGTAATTCAAACTTAAGGACTGCATGTCCTGAACTTTTGAACCTGCAAGTCAAACTTAAGGACTCATGTCCTTAACTTTTGAACTTGAAACTCAAAGTTAAGGACATACATTCCTTAGCTTTTAAACTTTGAACTCAAAGTCAAGGACTGCTTGTCCTTAACTTTTGAACCTGTAATTCAAACTTAAGGATTGACTGTCTTTAACTTTGAGTTTCAAGTTTAAAAGTTTAGGACAAGAGTCCTTAAGTTTGACTTGCAGGTTCAAAAGTTAAGGACAACTAGTCCTTAACTTTTGAACATTGAACTCAAAGTTAAGGATTGTCCGTCCTTAACTTTTGAACTTGTAATTCAAACTTAAGGGTTGTCTGTCCTTAACTTTTGAACCTGCAAGTCAAACTTAAGGACTCTTGTCCTTAACTTTTAAACTTGAAACTCAAAGTTAAGGACAGTCAGTCCTTAACTTTTGAACTTTGAACTCAAAGTTAAGGATTGTCTGTCCTTAACTTTTGAACCTGTAATTCAAACTTAAGGACTGTCCGTCCTTAACTTTTGAACCTGCAAGTCAAACTTAAGGACTTCTGTCCTTAACTTTTAAACTTTGAACTCAAAAGAAACAAAAAAGAACGTAAGCAAAAAGAAATTTTGAAAATTCAGACATCTCCTCAAATAAGAATAATCTAAATGAATCCAATTTATAGCAAAAACTTAAAATAGTCGATAAACATAAGTGAATATATCTACTATTCTCTATGCTTTCTTGAAAATGGATGGACTGCCGGAGAATATATACAAGTTATTCTATCATGACCAATTCTTCTGTAACGACCACATTTGAATGTTATTTTTGATGACTCGGTAGCTGGAATATGCCTTTTCTTCTGCCTTCTACCTGGTGGCACTTTGAAATCTGGAGGTTTAACAATTTGTGACTTAACACTTTCTGGTACAATCCAAGAATCAGTATGTCCTACAGGATGTATTTGTCTTTCATATGTTTCTTGAAACTTGAAACTTTTGAAGTTAAGGACTCCCTGTCCTTAACTTTTTAACTTGGAACTCTAAGTTAAGGACCAAGTGTCCTTAACTACTCAACATGCAAGTCAAAGTTCAGGATGAAGTGTCCTTAACTATTGAACTTGATACTTAAAGTTAAGGACTACCTGTGTTTAACTTTTTAACTTATAACTATAAGTTAAGGACCAAGTGTCCTTAAATATTTAACATGTAAGTCAAAGTTTAGGACCAAGTGTCCTGAACTTTTCAACTTGAAACTCAAACTTCAGGTCCAAGTGTCCTCAACTTTTTCAAAACAATTTGCAAATCTATGACAGTATGACCTTAATATACAGAAGAACAACAACAAAGTTAAGGACACAATGTCCTTAACTTTTTCAATTCAATTTGCAAAATCAGGACACTATGTCCTCAATATTATGTGCTCACTTTTTATAGAATTATCACAGGATGTGATGTCCTTAACCTTATCAATCCAGAAATTCAAAAAAACAAAAAAATCAAATTTCTACTTACTGTATAAAAATTAATAGAAATCGGAAAAAATATAACTATGTCGAAATAAAAATCAATAGAAACACATAAAAGTATAACTTATTGTAAATTTATGTCGATTTTTGGACGAGAAGGTTAAATTCTATAGTTTGAAATCAGAAGAGAATCTTTTGCAATTCTATACTTTGAAATTCGACGATTATAGTGAAGTAGTTACGTGCGTTGTTGCTACTGCTGATTGTTAATAAAAGCGTAGGTATAAGTTATAGCAGAAGAGTATTTTCATCCAATCAGGTATAAGTTTATTAAACCAGTGGCTAAAGCCTAAAGACATTTAAATCACTGGCTTTAAAATAAAGATATGTGCTATTAGTGACTATTTGTGCACATCGCCCTCATTTGGTCCAATGGACACTTTGAATTTTGGGGAATCTTCATTGTATATAGTTGCCATAAAAAGCAATAGTCAATAAATATATATTTTATATATAACCAATATATATTTTTGGAATTTTACCTCCTATAGCAAAAGTTGATGTCTTATTTATTTTAAATAAATACCATTTTAAAAAATTATATTCCATAGCTACTTTTTCATTTTTATAGCCAAATATCTATTTGTGGTCACCTCTTACACTTAAGCCATAAAATACGCTTTATATTATTTTTCTATCTCATTCTTTCAGATTTTTCTCCAACCTCTCTCTCTCTCAGCGCCAATTCTCACACAGCAAGAGATTGAAACAGAATCCGCCATGAAAGAAATCGAAGAAGCATCAAAAGGTTCATCGTTATTTCCCGTTTTCCCCCAATCTACACTAATTGGGATGATCAAAGTAGTAGAACATTAATTTCTGAGACCGAGTCCATTGCGTGCCGACCAAATCCAAGTTTAGGGCAGGGGATGTCATTCAACGATTTTGACAAGTTTTTTAAAGAGTTGCCTCATGTGGACGACCTTCTTCACCTTTATGCAGATGAATATCGTTCTAATTAGGAATTTTTACTTTGAACAAAGACGACGGAATTTGGGGCTGAGCAACTTGAAGAGTATGTTTCCTTTTTTTCTCTCTCGTTGTATTGCAATGTATCTTGTTGTATTCTATGTATTTCATTGTATTCATTATTTTCTTTTTTCATTGTATTTCAATGTATCTCGTTGTATTCCATGTATTTCATTGTATTCACTGTCTCGCTATATTCCATCAATGTATTCATATATATTTTTTAATTAATATAATTTATGTATTCAGATTTATAGTTGAGTTTGTTGAGTTATACTAGGAGTTTATTGTGTTAATTGATTCACTTTCCGTTTAAAAACAACTGAATAGACCATGAATTGCGCTATTTACGTTGTTGTATTCATAAATACATATCGTGAATACAGTCGAATACAATAATCTGTCTAGCTGTAATTCCCTGTTTCACGCCGTAAATACAGTCGAATACAATAATCTGTCTCGCTGTAATTCCCTGATTCACGCCGAGAAATGCTACTGTATTCATGAATGCAGTAGCTTAAATACATCGAATACACTCTAGAAAACCTGGAAACATAGCTATAGGAAGTAATATAGTAAATGATAGCTACAACTAGCTAATAATCACTAAAACATAGTAATTTCTGAAAGTTTCTCTATATTTTTGTATATTTAACTAGGAACTGTAATTATTTTTAGACGACCGACCAAATAAAATCCCATTTTATAAATTAAAAAAGCTCTGACATTTCAGCAAGTCGCATTTGGTTATTGTCTAACATTGATCTCTTAAGACTTGTTAAGAACCATATCTACCCTCTTGTGTAAAGTAACCTTTTTCGAATATTTCACTCAACACACATTTTCACTTCCTTATCCTTTGCTGATATGACTTGATTTGTCGTAGCATTTAGGAAGTCACAACAGGATCGAACGGTAATTTTTTTTAATTATTATTATTCGATAATATTTATACGTTGCGTATAATAATAAATAGATAGTTTTAAGAACTAAACATAGTTTTTCCTTTTTGATGAAGTTGACTTTTGTCCTTTTTACTTGATTATTATAACTTACGCAAATGTACCATTATAAAATTATCAAAAGCAATATGAATATTGCCAATGTACGCACAATTTAGATCGTAAAAGTTATAATTTCACCCTTAGAGATTTTAAAATAGGAATACTCCTCTTTACTTGATTCCGACCATCCTTAGTGCATACTTTACTAACTGGGTTTATTAAAAAACAGTAATCATCTGCTTTAAATCATTAGCCGATATCACACACCAACTCTAATATACTGTTGACCGTTAGTTAGTCTAGTAGCGAGGAAAAAGGTCGAGAAAAAAAAGTCAAAAATGGGCACATCAAACTTAAAACTGAATACAGGTCCACGTCTCCTTCGGTAGAGTTACGTCCCAACAACACCACGACGCGCTCGAACCCTTTGATGTAACCGACACGTCATTCTCCGTGCTAAAATAGCCGTTTACGCTTCCTTTGGACTCGTCGTTATTAATTTCACAACCAACCAACCAACCATGGCTGCCGCCGTGACCGAGAAAATTATGTCGCCGTCGCCTCCGCCCTCGCAACACATGCATCTGTCGCCTTCCACTTCCCGGCGTGGCCTTGACGCCGCCTCCGATACTGATGCTCTCGATCGCCGCCCTTCCCTTGATCTTTCCTCTGCTTCTTCCCCTAGCCCAACACGATTATCTGATGCTCAGGTTACCTTCTTTTAAATTAATTTGTTCAATTAATTTCTACTCGATATTGCATTAGGAGTCTGAATTATGAATTAAATTCCACAATTTTAGTGTATACTATATGAATTTTATGGGTGATCATAGCTTCAAAGAAAGTTTCTACTCTGGTTTATTGTTGCATGCAAATGAAGAACTCTTTTACTTTTCAAGAGTTTGTCACAATCAACTAACTAAATTTAAACAAAATTGGAGTTGTGGTTGGTGAATGATTTGACTGTGTGTGGCTGATTGCAACAATTATCAATTTTGTGACAGAATCAGCTGTTTGTGAAGAGTGAAGAGTATCGACAACTGTTCCGTTTACCGCCCGATGAAGTGAGTATCCGTCTCTTATGTGTTAATTTCTCTATGAATTTGTTTGCATTGAATTGTGGCAGTTTACTTATGGTTATATATATATGCTATTTTGTGATTCACCAGGGGCGGATGTAGTGAAGAAGCTACGGTTCATTCAATCTTAGTAGCTTTGGCTTAAACCCTTTATATGTGTTAAAAAACCCATTAAATAAGTAAATATAATAGATTTCGAGCCCAGCAATTGGACTGGATGTAGTAGAATTCCGAATCCGAACCCGAACCCATAAAGTTTAAATCTGGTGAATTCACCAGGGTATACTCTGACCTTTTTCCCTTGGTATTTTAATGTCTTTAGAAGTGTCAGTATTTCTGATTATCATTTCTTGTTTGAGGCTTAATCCTGTAAGACAACAAACAAATTGCAAAACTAGTACCAAATATCAAAGTTCTTTTTTTGGCGTGGTTATGGAAATAACTTCTCCGGCTATGTGCAAACACATCTGGTCCCACGTTGGAACAAAGAAAGAGCATTGTAGTCAGAGAAGTTGTTTTGACTCGGGATAATCTTAGGAAGAGGGGAATGCCACTTTGTTCAAGATGCTATTTGTATGGGTAGGATGAAGAGACAATCAATATCTATTTTCACACTGCAGGATTACTAGTCAACTTTGGTATTTGTTCATCAACATTAGAGGCATTAGATGGCCAATGCCAGGTAGACCTTCTGATGTGTTGACAAGCTGGACCAAAGAAGGAACTGCAGCTGAAACAAAGACAGGTGGAAAATTGTCTCTGGTGGACAGTATGGAAAGAGAGGAGTTCGAGATATTTTGAAGATAGGAGCAGTTTCTTACAGCTGATTAAGATTGATTGTGTTCCTCTTTTTAGTTTTTGGCGTAAATCTGAATGTATAGATGATCCTGAGGCTCTCCTATATGCGCTAGATTCCTTGTAAGAAGATCAAGGTTTTATTTTGGTTTTTAATTTGGTGCCATGGTTTAACAATTTATTTTCCACCACAACCTTTGTGCTGATGTCTCTCTCGCTGTCTCTCTCTCTATATATATTAAAGGGCAGTCCAGTGCACAAGGCATTCCGCGTTTACGCAACATCCGGAAAAAGGCCGCACCCAAAATAGACAACCTACCTTAGTGCAAGCATTAGTGGTTGCCTCGATGGGTCGAACCCGTAACCTATAGGTCACACGGAAATAACCTTACCATTGCTCCAAGGTTCCCTTTCTCTCTCTCTCTATATAGAATGTTGCCTTCTCCAAAATGAAAAGGAGCGTTGCAGTAGGTTGACAACCAATGTAAATTAATGTAGAACTAGTCTGACTATGATCAAACCTCTAGAGCGGAATGGTACAAAAGATTTGTATAGCTGACTCCAACCAATTTAGGGTTGAGGCATAAATGGGATATGTTCCTGTTTGAGATGCTCTACAAGCTTAAGAAAACATTAGGTTGTTCACTTAAGCAGATGCTTCCTAGTGCTTGTTAGCAAAGAAATTATCTAGAACCGTTTACTCAAAAAGTACTTAGCCTTCGTGTGTCCAAGTCATACCTTGATTTGCACCCCATAGTGTGTCGTTCTGCCAAGTTCAATTTTTGTACATCTTATCTTCATGTCCATGTTTCGAAACAGGAATAGATAATGTGATCTTTAGATCCTTTTCTTTTACATCTCTTCACTTAAGTTGTTGATTGAGCATGTCTTGTGGAATCTTTATTTCATCTGTATGAAGAATATAGTTCCACCTCTTCTTTCCCGTGGCTGAATGCAGCTTTCAAATCTGCATGCTAACAGATATTTTATGTTTATGTTCTGTTGGCCTGTATAAATTCTTTACAGGTCCTGGTTCAAGATTTTAACTGTGCGCTGCAAGAGAGTTTTCTACTTCAGGTAAACTTGAACTGTATGATGTTTCACATCTATCCGCATTAAAAAGATGATATTATACATGTATAGTTGAACTTGTGGCTTCTTGAACCACCCTAATTTCTAATATGTAACATTTTCCCTTCCTTTCTAATTTGTTTACACGCTTTTGTGCGTTGGTTAATGTTTTACTGTTGTTACAGGGTCATATGTACCTCTTTGGCCATTATATTTGCTTTTATTCCAACCTCTTCGGCTTTGAGACAAAGGTTTGGTGTTCTGTTTTTTTTTACCCTTCAATAAATTCACCTTTTATAAAGCCTATAGTTGATTGAGATAGGTTTTCACTACTGATAAGGTGTTCTTCTCTGTACACAAATATAGCTGAGATTTTGTCTGTTTCGATTATGCAATTATTTTGGAATTGCTATTAACAAAATATTTACTAGATTCACGGGGTCAGGATAGAGGTTATGTGCCTGCATGAGAAGGAAAATGCATATTTTGATTTGTTTGGATTTGTTTTCATAGCACTGCTTGATTGAGAAGGCTTCATGTGATTCAAGGTAGAAAGAAGAGGAAGGGAAGGTTCTATTTACTTAGAACTAGATATGACAATTTGTCTGTACAAGGTGCTTACGTGCTACCCACCTGAAATGGGTGCATTAGAGAAAGTAAACATTCCAAGTAACACTAGGAAGGGTTTGGCTCACATGTTTGATGTTTGGACTGATACAACAGGATATAGGTTATAGAAGGGATATAGGCAAGGATGGTAATGATACGACCTCTCATGTGCGGTGGGATGTCATATGGAAGAGAGATTCGAAAAGCTTATAGTGGAATGCTCTATTATCATTCCATCTTAAGCAGTTTGTTTTATATGAGAGTTTTGTGAATTGAAGGCGATGAATATTTGAACAACAAAGGACCCTCTGTTTCCTATGTCTTCCTTTTTACCCCCCCCCCCCCCCAATTCTTTGTTCTGGTGCCATATACAGATTTCCTTTTTTTATTTGTCGTGTTGCTTTCCTGCTTGGCAACTGTTGACATATTTTAGTCTCGATACATAAAATTCTTGCTGCTATTGTTTGCAATAGGAGGGTACACCATCATGAGGTCCTAAGAATGTGTTTAAAGGATTGCTTTGTCTGTATTTCATTGTTTGGCCTTGTTATTTAAGTTTTAAGACTGACTAATAAGCTCCATTCAATATTTACCAAGAATTATACTGCATGACATCTGAGGATAGCTTGTTTCCTTTTTTTTTTTGGATAAGTAAAAAGGGAATCAAGGAAAATATAGTAAGATAAATAAGAAAGTTTCTCTTTCTCATCTGTTTTGCTATACATTTTTACCTTGATGTAAATTAAGTTATCAATATCCATCTTCCAGAAAATAATACATTTTCATGAGATCACGTCAGTACGAAGAGCTAAAGCTGCGGCCATATTCCCGACAGCAATAGAAATAGTAGCCGGAGAAAAGAAGGTAATGTCCTGGATTTGTGATGCCATTTATAATGCCATATGTTTTTTTTAAAACATGATGTATGCCATGTTAATGCTATATGCCTGTTCTCCTTTCAGATTAATACTTCCTCGGCGTAGTCTTGACTTGCCTTCTGTTAATGCAGTACTTTTTTACATCTTTCCTGTCCCGAGATGAAGCTTTTAAGCTTATCAATGATGGTTGGCTACAACACAATGGTGCAGCGGAAGAGTCTACAGATCTGGTGTGTCGTCACTTACATAGCTTGGGAATTTATAAAATGTGTTTAGGCTTGTTGCAATATGGAGCACCCCCCCCACCCCCCAAAAAAAAAAAAAAATTCTATTTTTTGGTTAATGCTGATAAATTATGAATACTCCGTTTGTGCTATTTTGGTTAGTCAGTAATCAGTCGCTCTCCGTGTAACCTAACATTGATGCATTCCCCAGTTCCTTGAAACCTTGTTATGTTACTTGTTATTTTCAACTCTAAAGGCAAGTGTGAAAAAACATAATTTTTTCCAGCATAAATTTGAAAAGAAAGATGCCGCAGCAGTGTAAGGGTATTAGTATTGAATGTTCCAAGTAGAATCTCTATTACAGTTTTGACTTTGCTTTTTGGATTTATTTCCTTCACTTCCCTTTTAGTCGTCATCTGTGCGGAATCTTGGTATTGGTGGTACATCAGCTACATAAGTAAAGGGAAGGATTTAGTCATTTAGCAACCTAAGTAAGTGGAAGATTTAGATTTTAGACCCTTCAAAGATATTCTTCTTTGTGGAAATGGAACATGGTATGCAATTAAAAGTTAAGCAATGCCAAGAAGGCGGCGCTTTTTACTAGAAAATCTAATATATAACTTGCATTCTTTAAATGAAAACACCTGATAGTAAAACGGATGGAATCTACCCTTCATTGCCAAAGACGTTATTTTGGTATTACGAATAGTTGTTCCCTTAATCGCCAACCAAGCCCATATAATTTGGAGGCTTCTGTGCCTCACTTCATTGCAATGGGTTGACTCCTGGATAAGTTGTGTGGGCAAAGTCTCAGACATGTGCCATGTGCTACTTCACTGACATCTTAAATTTGGTTGTGAAAGCATTGGTGACCGTGTCCTTTCATCTCCCTTAGCCTGTTTTCTCACCATAATGGCTCTGCATAAGTTACGTGAAAATTTGGACATTCTACCTCTTGGTTTTCTTCTATTCATTTTTCTCTTATTTTGCAAAGAGAAGTTTGAGAATTCTCTTTATATTCATCTTCCAAGAAATATCTGTTTCAATCCTGAAAATATTTCTTGCTGATGCTTTTATTTTTTTTGGGCCTTCTCTTTGCAGTTCTGACTGTGTTTAACTTTGCTTTGACGTCAGGAGCCAAAATCTGATCTAAACAGTCAAGATAGTGGAATACCAGAAGGAACAGATAGTTTCAGGCAGGCTATGGAAGGGGTAGAATCCCTCGAAAGGTATCTAGAGTCAAGTTAGGAATTATCTTCCCTTGCACTGGAGTTATTTCAGTCTGTTAATTCATGTGACCAGGAATAAGGATGATACAGTACAGGAAGACTCAAAGCCCTTGGCCAATGGCGAATTTGAAATTGTATCAAAGCCTTTAGGATTGCAGCGCAATGTGGAAGAAAAAGCAGTTATTGTTCAAAGTACTGATTGCTCCTCTTCTGGGAGGTCCTCAGCTTTGAAGCAGGAGGATTCAGATGCACCTCGGGGTCAGTCAAATGTCCCTTTGGGCTTTTTGTTATGTGCTTCTTCATTCTTCAAGTGTGTTAAATGATTTTCTCCATTCAATTAATTAACAATCTCTGGTTTCTAGTATTTAAAGAAAAATTGCTTATTCGTTGGCTGATATGTTGAAGTCATGTGCATTCTTTTGTTGCAAGATGTTAGATACTTATGTGTAAATAATCTTAGTCCTATATGTAGTAGGAGCAGAATACGTTCTAGTCCCATATGTAGTAGGAGTAGAATATGTCCTAGTCCCATATGTAGTAGGAGTAGAATATGTATTATATATAGGGCTCATTGTATCATTGTTAATAAAAAGATTTTTCTCCCATGCATTCTCACATGGTATCAGAGCTTAGTGAGAAAATTATTGTTATGCGTCATTCCAGCGACATCCGGGAAGAAAGATCTCATAGCCGTGCAATTTTCCGGCAACTTAGTCTTGTTCCAGGGTTCATCACTGCTACAGATACGAAACCCTTGTGCGACCAAACCCTAGAAATTCCCGTCCTATCTGAACAGAAAAGTCAGTCACCGTGTGTTTTTCCGATTGACTACTCAAGATTGATTTGCGTTATCTCCTCATCGGTAAGTGTTTGTGCAAAAACCAACACTACCATCTTGTTCGAAAAAGTTAGGCGACAAAACCCAGCCAATCGCTCTGACAGAAAGTCACGCGCCGCCAGAACTAGGGTTCCGTCGAGCTACAGTAACTTTTCCGGTGCGTGTAAGCCATTCTGGCCACTTTTTGACAAAACTTCTTCAGGACAACTTACTCGTCTGGTGATTCGAGCCTACGCATATAAATTACATCAAATTCTGACAACTTTTATTTTTTCCAGCGTAAACAGTGCACTTCAGGCATGAACAGTGATTTCCCGGTGTGAATAGTAATTTCTAGAAAAGTTCTGTTTTCTGGTGGTGTTTTAGAACCTATTTTGTAGTGTGGAATTCGGCGTAGTCTCAATATTTTCAAATTTTTCCGGCAACCTTTCGGCCAACTTCTGTTTATCAGCAACCACTTGGTTTTGTTGCTTAGGGGGAGTCGAGTGGCCTTGTATGTCGAATAATCAACTTGCAGATATTTTCACCAAGTCTCTCACGAGTCCTCGTATTAGTTACATATGTAACAAGTTCGGTACGTATGTATGCACCTGCTTGAGGGGGAGTTTTAGATAGTTATGTGTAAATAGTACGAGTCCTATATGTAGTAGGAGTAGAGTATGAGCCCGTTTGGCTTGGCTGATTTATTGTAGCTGATAAGCATTAGGTGCTGAAAAACACTTTTAAGTGCTGAAGCTGATTTAAAAAATAAGCAGTTATGTGTTTGGATAAAAGTGCTGAAATTAATAATTAGCAGCTGAAGAACTGAGTATACGAAGATTTTTATTTTAAAAAGAAGTATTTTAGGAATAGAATAGTAAATATTTTGGTCAAACCTAAAGCGCTTATAAGTTGAAATTTGATAAGTTGGGGGAGACCAACTTATGACATTTGGCTTATTTTTGGTTTATAAGCACTTAATTTATAAGTACTTTTAATTTTACCAAACGCGTAGATAAGCCAAAAAGTGTTTATAAGTCAGTTTGACCAGCTTATAAGCTTAGCCAAACACCCTCTATGTCCTAGTCCCATATGTTGTAGGAGTAGAATATGTATTATATATAGGGCTCATTGTATCATTGTCAATAAATAGATTTTCTCCCGTGCATTCTCACACAAGAAGTATGTGCTCATGTTGCGTTGCCTGTATGTTTACTTCTTCTTCATAATACTGAGAATTGCAGTGTCACTAGTCTAAAACATGAAACGGAATTAGAGCTAAATGTAATGCGCAAAGCTAAATCTCATGTAACTCTCCCAAATGTGCTAACGTGTAACAAGGGAAAAGGCAGGAAGAATGAATTAAACTACCCGGTGCATTTAGGACCTTCAAGTTGGAAAGTGCTGTCATTTTTATCTTCCACACCTTCCCAGATAACATATAGTGTGCCCTTATCTTGGTCTGGTTTTCTAATCCTATTTCTTTGCCTCTATCTGCTAATATGGGATTAAGCTGGGTTTGTTGTTGTTGTTAGTCCGCTAATATGGTATCAGACGTGCACATCATGAAGTGAGAGAACTGTCTGCTAATAAGGTATCAGACGTGCACATCACGAAGTGAGAGACAGTTACTAGGACTTATGAGCAGGTTTACTTTCCTCGTACTAGACAGATGTTATCTGGTATTCTCCTATGGGGTGGGTGTCTATTCTCAGAGTTCTGACCACAAGTTAATGCTCAAGTTCTGTTTGATAGATGCGTACTTTCAGCCAGAAACAAGATTCTCTTTGGTACTTGTATCCAATAGGTTCTAAAGCTATTAAAGCAATTGTTTCTTGGATTCCACCAGCAAAACTTTCCTTTTCTTTTTTATATTCTGTGTTTGAAATTCTATTCAGTTCCTGATTTACCTAAACTTTGCATTATTTGACATGCAGTCCCTGAATGCTTTACACTTGTTGCAGAGGCCAAGTTTCCGGTGATATAACTTTATCTTTTTCCCTAGTTCTTTCATTTGTTCTGAATCTCTAGTTTTCTTCATGATGGATGTGTAATTAATCTTAGACTGTTATTTGAACTTAATATTTGAGGTGCAGGTTACGGTTGAGAAGTTCTTTGAACTCTTCATTTCAGATGACGGTATTGCTTTTCAGGAGTCATTCCGTAGAAAATGTGGTGATAAAGGTGACAGTATTCATGGATTTTGCTGACGTGGATATATTTCAGCGCATTCTGTCAGTTAGATTTAGAAGCAATGGATCACAATGAACTGATAAGTAATTATGTGGTTAACCAAAAGTTTTCCGTCCTTTTTCCCCAGATTTTAAGTGCACACAGTGGCGTCCTCATGAAGAACTTGGGCACTCTCGTAATTGGTCGTTTCAGCATCCTATTAAATTCTATTTAGGTGTGACTACACCTCTATATCAACAATTTAATTTCAAACATGACTTGAGCACTCTCAAGTGAATCAAGATTTATTTATTTTTGACTAATTTATGGTTTGATTAGGTGCAAAATTTGGTGGCTGCCATGAGGTACAGAACTATCGTTTTTATAGAAACAGGTAATAACTTCTACTATGGCGCTACTATAGTTCACTGATTTTGCTTTTTTTTTTTTTTAAGAGATACTGGCACTTTAAGTTCTCTTTGATGCTGTCATTCTCTCTGCTGCTCCATGCGTTAGCTTGTCTCTTACATGATAAAGTTCTTTGCATAACATCATTTTTGTGGTTACATGTGAGTTTCTCCGAAAGCAAAAGCTTTTGAGTCAATGTAATTCAATGACCGGAGAGCATAGATTTGTGGAAAGTTGTCTAGCTTACGTGCTAAGAATACAGGATTCCCTAATTTCAATGCACAATGTATGCTGCAATTTTCTCATCATATCAATAACAATTAACAATTTGCTGACCATATGATTCTTCTAAGGTCTATCATCAATATATTTAAAAAAACCTTTCATCTTTTCCTTTTTGGTAACTTTAGCTTTTTGTCATATAAAAGCATATGTAAAGCACATAAAAGATAATGTTTTCTCACAGCCGATATATGATATAGATGTCCGAGAATCATATTGGAAATTTTTTTTAGTGGATCACGAAGCAGAATCTTAATAATTTGGTTGGCTTAATAATTTGATTGTGCGCCAGGTTCCGCCTACAGAGAATCTATTCATAGGAGAGGATTTCAATGGTCATATTGGGGCGACTGCAGGTGGTTATGGCGAGGTGCATGGAGACTTTGGTTTTGGGGAGAGGAACGGAGGAGGTACATTGCTGTTGGACTTCGCTGAGGCTTTTGGGTTGGTGATTGCAAACTCTAGATTTCCAAAAAGGAAAGAGCATTTGATTACTTTTCAAAATGCGGTAGTGGAGACCTAGATTGACTATCTCCTTCTTAGGAGGTGTGACAGCGGGTTGTGCAAGGACTGCAAGGTGATTCCAAGTGAGACACTCTCGTCGCAGCATAGACTTTTGGTGCTAGATGTTGGTATTAGGTTAAAGAGGAGGAAAAGGTCTGCTCGGGAAAAACTAAGAATCAGGTGGGGAGCCTTGACTAAGGATAAAACCCAAGAGTTGGAGTGCCGGTTGTCAGCTATGGGAGCTTGGAGGAGCAGTGGGGATGCGAACACTATGTGGTCAGCGACAGCAGACTGCATAAGGGAGTCTGCGAGAGAGGTGTTAGGGGTCTCGATCGGTGTCTCTAGTAGGCATAAAAGAGACTGGTGGTGGAATGAAGTGGTCCAAGGTAAAGTGGAAGCGAAAAAGGCGGCATACCTGAAGTTAGTTGGGAGATTAGGTGAGTAGGAGAGGCGAGCGTGCATGGAGAGTTATAAGGTAGCTAGGAAGGAAGCTAAAATGTCGGTCACGGAGGCTAAGACTGCGGCTTATTGTCGCATGTACGAGGAACTGGGGGAAAAAGGCGGGGAGAAGAAGTTATTCCGGCTGGCCAAGTTGAGAGAGAGGAAGGCTCGAGATTTGGACCAAGTGAGATGCATCAAGGATGAAGATGGTAGAGTAGTAGTGGAAGATGCCCAGATTAAGAGGAGATGGCAGACTTACTTTTATAAACTTCTTTACGAAAAAGGGGATCATGATATTGTGCTAGGCGAATTGGAGCATTCCAAAAGTCACCGTGACTTCGGGCACTGCAGGTGTATCGAGGTCGAGGAGGCCGTGGGGGCTATGCGTAAGATGAGTAGGGGCAGAGCGACCGGGCCAGACGAAATTCCAGTGGAATTTTGGAAGTGTGTAGGAAGAGCAGGTGTGGAGTGGTTGACTGGGTTGTTTAATGTTATTTTTTAGGCCAAGAGGATGCTGGATGAGTGCAGGTGGAGTACGGTGGTTCCATTGTATAAGAACAAAGGTGATATCCAGAGTTGTAACAACTATAGGGGTATCAAATTACTGAGTCATACCATGAAAGTATGGGAGAGGGTGGTTGAAGCGAGGGTGAGGATGACAACGTCTGTATCCGACAACCAGTTCGGGTTCATGCCTGACCGTTCCACCACAGAAGCTATACACCTTGTTAGGAGGTTGGTGGAACTGTACAGAGAGAGAAAGAAGGATCTGCACATGGTGTTTATTGACCTAGAGAAAACGTATGACAAGGTTCCTAGAGAAGTTCTCCGGAGATGCTTGGAGGCAAAAGGTGTGTCGGTTCCTTATATTATGGCAATTAAGGACATGTATGATGGGCTAAGACCTGGGTTAGGACAGTAGGAGGCGACTCTGAGCATTTTCCGGTTGAAATGGGGCTACACCAAGGCTCTGCGCTCAGTTCATTCTTATTTGCCCTGGTGATGGATGCGATAACAAACCATATTCAAGGGGAAGTGCCATAGTGCATGCTATTCGTCGATGACATAGTTCTGATTGATGAGTCACGAGCCGGTGTTAACGAGAGATTGGAAGTTTGGAGACAGACTCTTGAGTCTAAGGGTTTCAAGCTAAGCAGAACGAAGATAGAATACCTCGAGTGTAAGTTAAGCGCTGAGCCGGGGGAAGTGGACGTCGATGTGAGGCTTGAGTCACAGGTTATCCCAAGTAGAGGCAGCTTCAAGTACCTTGGTTCGGTTATCCACGGGGGAGGAGAGATCTACGAGGATATCACACACCGTATTGGGGTAGGATGGATGAAGTGGAGGTTAGCATCTGGAGTATTGTGTGACAAGAGAGTGCCAACGATACTCAAAGGTAAGTTCTACAAAGCGGTGGTTAGACCGGCCATGATGTATGGGGCTGAGTGTTGGCTTGCTAAGAACTCACATATTCAAAAGATGAAAGTAGCAGAAATGAGGATGTTGAGGTGGATGTGCGGGCATACTAGGATGGATAAGATTAAGAATGATATTCAGGAGAAGGTGCACGTGGCTCCCATTAAGGACAAGATGCGGGAAGCGAGGCTCAGATGGTTTGGCATGTACAAAAGAGAAGCCCAGATGCTCCAGTAAGGAGGTGTGGGCGGCTGGTTGTGAAAGGCACGAGAAGAGGTAGAGGGCGGCCTAAGAAGTATTGGGGAGAGGTGATCAGGCAGGATGTGGCGAGACTTCAGATTTCCGAGGACATGACACTTGATAAGATGTGGAGGTCGAGTATTAAAGTTGTAGGCTGGGAGGTAGTTGAGTCTTGCGTTACTTTGTACCTTTGTGAGCCTAGTCTGGTAGGGTTTTGTCTAAGAACGCTAGGGGCAACGTCGTGTCTTACTATTTTATTTTTCGACGTTGGATCCATTTACTAGCCACCGTTTTTGGTTTGCATTTTTCTTCTGCATTTTATGTTCCTATTTTTTCTATGATCTCCGTGATGAATCTAATATCCTCTCCTTTTGTCTTCTTTTTATTATCTTGAGCCGAGGGTCTTTCGGAAACAGCCTCTCTACCCCTTCGGGGTAGGGGTAAGGTCTGCGTACACACTACCCTCCCCAGACCCCACTTGTGGGATTTTACTGGATTGTTGTTGTTTGTTTGCTTAATTTAGTGCCTGAAGTAGCAAGTATGTTAGTAATTTGGGTGGCTTAATTTAGTGTCCCAGTAGCAACTATGTCATATTTCAAATGATCATGTTAATTCGGAACTTCTTAGGCGATTAACTGAGTTAACAGTGGTTTAACATCTAACATCAACTCTTGCTAGCACTCCTGGCTATCTCCATCCTCTGGATGAGGTCTCTGCCTTCAATTAAGGGGTGGTTGGACAAGCATAAGGTTTGGCAATCTACCTTTTCAGAATTTTACATGGTTGTGGAGAGGAATTAATGATGTACGGACAAACTTGTAATAGCTTTTGAGGCCCTAAGTTGCAGCCTAAAAGCGTTAATAATTGGTAGACAGAAGTTGAAAGGGGAACTGTTTGAGCACTAAGTTAAGTGACGAGAGAATGAATTAAACGAATGCCGTAAAGTGATATATGGACAAACACACGTAGTAGTTTTTATATGTGCTCTAAGTTACTGATAAAAAGACTGAAGGAAGTTAAAACAATAGATGTTTCGAGGGCTCTGGGTTAAGTGATAAGAAAATTGAATAAATGACGAAGAAAATGTCACTTCCTGCATGGTAGATCTTATGCGTCAAAGTACGTCTAAATTGACGCTACATGTGCAAAAATATGGAAGAGGAATAGTGGGAAGGGGGCCTCATATAGGGAAAGGAACAGGAGAACGTTTGAAGAAAAGCAGAGGAAGGTTCTGCAACTAGAAATGATTATGCTGATAGATTTTGTAGCTAAAGACTCCTTTATGTAGATTCCCTTCCATTTGTGCAGGTGAGCTTTTCTTTCTTGCCATAAAGTTTATTTTGTTGTAGGAGAAAGCATTGCATCACACAATGTGAAGGAAGCAAATTTATCTGAAAAATTCTTTGATCTTTCTATTAAAAAAATTATCTGAAATTTCTGTATTAGCTGAGCAGTCTGATATGCAATGATATCTTTGTAGATGCTAGAACTTCAAAAGGATGTTTAAAACCAACTCTAACAACTAATATTACCCAAACTCTACATAGACAACCTTAAACCTTTCACTATAAATTTTATGCTCGGTGCTGTAACAACTAATAATTACCAAATTATCGTAGTTACAGAAATATCCACAATACTAAAAGCTTGAAATATAGAAAGTACAATAAAAAGATTAATTGAAAAGGTTTCGAAGTCTCAGTTTGTATGCATGTGAATACACACAGATACCAAGTATTGATGTAAGAAGACATTTAAACTGAAGAATGGAAGATAGGAAATCTGATCCAAAGTCTGTATCTCAAGAGGAGTGAATATATAGATCTTTCGTATTGGTTTTGAGAACATTTGTTGTGAAATGTGGCCCGACATCAACAAAAGACAATAGCTGAAATGTGGTCTCCTCAAGGATGGGGACTTGTATTTAGGAGAATGTTGAATGATTGGGAGGTGACTAGATTCACTGATTTCTACAAACATCTGGAAGGCTTCACAGGATTACAGAATGGGGTGGATACACTAATATGGCAGGGACACAGCAGTGGCATTTTAAGGTGAATGCATCATACAAGATTCTGAGCTAAACTGACATGCAGATTATCAGTTGGCCTTGGAAGCACATGTGGAAAATCAAGATCCCCTAAGGTGGCCTGGTTCCCATGGTTACTAGCAAAGGAGGCTGTTTTGACCAAGACAATCTTATCAAGAGAGGGATGCCACTATGCTCAAGATGTTATCTATGGAGAAGATGTTGAGACAATTAGCCATCTATTTTTACATTGCAAGATAACTGACCAGCTATGTAAGATTTTTATTAATCTCAAGGCATATTTTGGACAATGCCTAGCAAGATGACTGAAGTTCTATTTAATTGGGATGGAGCTGGAGTTGGATCAAGAGACAGAGATAGATGGAAGACTGTCCCAGCATGTATTTGGTGGACAATCTGGAAAGAGAGTTCCAGATGTTTTGAGGATAGCAGCAATTCAGTGCAGAAGATCAAACTCGATTGTGTTTTGCTCTTTTACTTTTGGTGTAAACAAAGTGTTAGCTGAAACGTAAAAGAAAGAACACAAGATTTAACGTGGTTCGGATCAAAATAATCCTACGTCCACCAGAGAACAATTGCCCTTTTAATATTAACAAAGGAAGGGGAGATTTCCCAATTACACTTAAGAGAATTTCTCTCTTAGCTCTCTACTCACTACAATGTATTGTATTATTTTGGGATGGTTTCTACAAGTGAAGGAGTGCATCTATTTATAGAGGTAAAGACCTCCTTTTGATGTCATTGGTGACATCAAACTACCTCCTCTTGATGTCATGGGTGACATCAAAGGAGGAAGCTTCCTCCTAGCATCCACACTAACTCTTTCCACCAACTCTTCCAATTGGCATGCCATTGTTGACTAAACATAAACCAACACCTTCAATCTCCACCTTGATTTGCGTTTCGAGCGTGCGTGTGAACAACTCTGGCCAAAACTTCTAAGCTTACTGGGCAACCCGTTGTAAGAAACAAGAAGAATCAAACCATTGTTGAACATACCACCTCCACCTAACAACTTTTCTCTTCGGAGTTGCATCAGTTGATGCACACCCCCGCCAAGTCCTTGCAGTGTGCAAACTTAGCGAGCGGGACTATCTTGGTCAACATGTCTGCAGCATTATCGTCTGTGATAACCTTCACGACCTTGATAGTTCCCTCATCAATAACATCTCGAATAAAATGAAATCTGACATCAATGTGTTTAGTGCGCTCATGAAATCTTTGATTTTTCATTAGATGAATAGCACTCTGACTATCACATCTAAGAGTTGATTCCAGCTGAACCAAACTCAATTCCGCTACTAAACTTTTCAACCAGATAACTTCCTTTACCGCCTCCGCTGCTGCCATGTATTCTGCTTCTGTCGTAGACAAAGCGACAATCGACTGCAGAGTCGACTTCCAACTGACGGCACTGCCAACGAGGGTAAAGATGTATCCAGTCGTGGACCTTCTTCTGTCAAGATCTCCTGCATAGTCAGAATCCACATAACCGAGAATTGAAATACCTGTACCACTTTTTCGAAAGGTAAGACCAACACCAGAAGCTCCTTTGAGATATCTCAATATCCACTTGACAGCTTCCCAATGCCTCTTTCCTGGGTTGGACATGTATCTACTTACCACACTTACAGATTGAGCAATATCTGGACGTGTGCATACCATAACATACATAATACTACCAACTGCACTGGCATAAGGAATCTTTGACATATGCTCCACCTCATCCTCGGACTGAGGCATTTGTGACTCTGAAAGTTTAAAATGAGGAGCTAATGGTGTACTTACAGGCTTGCACGTTTGCATATTGAATCTCTCGAGAACCCTTTCAATATACCTCTTCTGAGAAAGATGTACAACATCGTCTTCTCTTGAAATCTCCATACCAAGGATTTTCTTTGCAGCTCCTAAATCCTTCATGTCAAATTCCTTACTCAACAGTTTCTTCAAAGCATTTATCTCTGTAATGTTGTTAGCAGCAATAAGCATATCATCAACATACAAAAGTAAATAAATCATTGAGTTACCAGACATATTCTTGTGATACACACAGCTATCAAATGCACTCCTTGAGAATTCATGTGTAGTCATGAATGCATCAAACCTCTTGTACCACTGTCTAGGGGATTACTTCAAACCATATAAAGACTTCTTTAGTTGGCATACGTGATCTTCTTTTCCCTCAGCTAGGAAACCTTCAGGTTGATCCATATAGATTGTCTCTTCTAGATCACCGTGTAAGAAAGCAGTTTTGACATCAAGCTGTTGAAGCTCCAAGTCAAATTGTGCAACCAATGCTAGTAGCACGCGAATTGAGCTATGCTTCACGACCGGAGAGAAAATCTCATTGTAGTCAATTCCCTCCTTTTGGCTGAAACCTTTTGCAACCAATCTCGCCTTGAACCTAGCATCTTCCACTTCAGGAGTTCCCTCTTTCTTTCGGTAGACCCACTTGCATCCAACTGTCCTCTTCCCCTTTTGTCTTTTCACTAAGACCCATGTCTGATTCTTGTGAAGAGACTCCATCTCTTCAGTCATGGCTAACCGCCATTGTGCGGCATTCTTGCAAGAAGTTGCTTCAATATACAAGGAGGGCTCCAAATCTTTAATCTCTTCTTGTGCAGCTACGAACGCATATGCAATCAAGTTTGCTTGATTTATAAGGCATTCCGGTTCTCGTGTCTGCCTCTTCTCCCTCCCCTTCGCAATTGTGTATGGTTCATTGACAGCAAGTTCTTCAAGGCCTACATCTTCTGACTCATCTTTAACCTGAGTCTCTTGATCCTTTTCCTTGGCAAGCTCCACCGGAAGCTCCACCTGCTCGTTGTTCTTGTTTCCTGAAAACTCCACGGAAACTTTACGAGGATCAAGTATAGAGGATTCATCGAAGGTGACATCTCTACTAACTATAAATTTGAGTAAAGACAAACACCAAAGTTTGTACCCTTTTACTCCATCCACATACCCTACGAATATGGCCTTCTTAGCCCTTGGTTCAAGCTTTCCTTCATTAACGTGATAATAAGCTGGACACCCAAATACTCGTAAGTATGAATAGTTAGAGGGTTCACCTGACCATACCTCATTCGGAGTCTTAAAGTCAATTGCCGATGCTGGAGATCGATTGACAATATGAGCAGCAGTGTGAACTGCTTCAGCCCAAAATACTTCGGACATTTTGACTTGTAGGAGCATACAACGAGCCTTTTCAAGAAGAGTTCTGTTCATTCTCTCGGCAACTCCATTCTGCTGTGGGGTATGCCTGACAGTCCTATGTCTTGAGATCCCATGAACCTTGCAGAATTCATTAAACTCTTTATTGCAAAACTCCAAGCCATTGTCTGTGCGAAGATACTTGATTTTCCGCTCCATTTGATTTTCAACCAAAATCTTCCACTCTTTAAATGCTTCAAAAGCATCACTTTTTGCCTTCAAAAAATACACCCAAACCTTTCGTGAGAAATCATCAATAAAAATGAGAAGATACCTCTTTCCGCCCTTCGATGGAAGTTTAGAAGGACCCCATAAATTTGAATGGATGTAGTCTAGCACTCCTCTTGTCTTGTGTTTGCCAGTGCTGAAGCTGACCTTCTTCTGCTTCCCTAGAACGCAGTGCTCACAGATGTCAAGCGTGCTTATCTTCTCACCTTCCAAAAGTTTACGATTGCTCAACATCTCCAGTCCACGTGCGCTCATATGACCCAGTCTCATGTGCCATAGTCTTGCCTTGTCATCATTAGATAACTGCACTGTAGATGCATTTGCAGAGCCAACAATGGTGCTTCCGGCCAATGTGTAAAGGCCGTTCTCCAGCTTGCCTTTCAGCATGACTAAAGAACCTTTAGTCACCTTCATAGTTCCTGCTTCGCTCATGTACCTGTAGCCTTGTTCATCCAGAGTACCCAAGGAGATCAAATTCTTCTTCAGATCAGGAACATGACGGACTTGTGTAATAGTCCTCACGATTCCATCATGGCAGCGAACCCGAACTGAGCCAATGCCAACTATTGCACAAGTTGCATTATTGCCCATTACTACGGTTCCTCCACTTTTCTCGTAGCTGCTAAACCAGTCTTTTCGGAACGTCATATGCAGAGTACAAGCAGAGTCTAACACCCATTTGTTTTCATAACTACTATTATTATTACACGATGTTGTTAGTACATAATCATTATCAAAATTATGTACCTGTTCAACTGTAGATGCACTCGCCTTTTCCTTGGACTTTGACATTGGGCAATCTCGTTCAAAGTGCCCCTTCTTGCCACAACCCCAACACTCTGTATTCTTCTTGTTCACACGAGACTTTGATCTGTGCTTTAATTTGGTCTTTCCCTGTTGGCTAGTCCGGCCTCTTACAAAGAGGCCACTTGCCTGGTCATCTCTATCTCCTTCAATGTGCCTCCGCACATCACTAGAGTTAAGTGCCTGCCGCACTTGCTCAAGCTTGATAGGCTCCTTGCTATACATCATTGAATTCTCAATATCACGATATCCTGAAGTCAATGAAAATAGCAAAGCACATGCAAGCGTCTCCTCCTCCCTTTTAATTCCTGCAATCTGTAAGTCCATGACAAGTTTATTAAACGCATCTAAATGATCTTGTAACGAAAGTACCTGACCCCATCTTAAATGTGTGAAGACGCCGTTGTAACAACATTCTTGTTGTCACTGATCGGTCTTGGTATAACCCTTCTAGCTTTTCCCACAACTGTTTGGCCGTCTCTTCGGTACCCGTACTCACTTCACAAAGCACGTTAGGTGCAAGGGATAGTTGGATTGCACTCAATGCATCCCCTTCAATCTTCTCCTTGTCGGGGGCTGATATATCCGTAGGATACTTTCCGTCAATAGCATGGATTGAACCTTCCCTCCGCAGTAACGCCATCATCTGGATGTTCCAGATATTGAAGTTGTTGCGTCCATTGAATCTATCAATTTCAAACTTCATGGAACTCATATTTGCTTGTTCTTCCTCCTTGGATCGTTAAAGAATCCTGTCGCTCTGATACCAATTGTTAGCTGAAACGTAAAAGAAAGAACACAAGATTTAACGTGGTTCGGATCAAAATAATCCTACGTCCACCAGAGAACAATTGCCCTTTTAATATTAACAAAGGAAGGGGAGATTTCCCAATTACACTTAAGAGAATTTCTCTCTTAACTCTCTACTCACTACAATGTATTGTATTATTTTGGGATGGTTTCTACAAATGAAGGAGTACATCTATTTATAGAGGTAAAGACCTCCTCTTGATGTCATGGGTGACATCAAAGGAGGAAGCTTCCTCCTAGCATCCACACCAACTTTTTCCACCAACTCTTCCAATTGGCATGCCATTGTTGACTAAACATAAACCAACACCTTCACAAAGTTACCCAGAAGATACTGTTTCAATCCTAGATGTCTTAGATTCTTGCTAGGACTGCAGAATAGTCTTTTCTTCTCCGTCGCTGACTTGTTAATATTGTCTCAGTACAAGCCATGTACTGATTCTATATATATATATATATATATATATATATATATATATATATATATGTTACCATCTCAAAAAAATAAAATATAATTGGACACGTGCTGTACGAGGCTTCTCTAGTATATTAAGTTCTCATAGGAAGCAAGATATATAGCTTGGATACTTTGTATATAGAGATATTGTGGACATGGACAACACAGTAATTGGTAGAACAAAGGAGTAGTTGATTATAGTTGGGCCCCTGTCCTATTTTCTGAATGAGGATCCTATCTAGCTCATGAAGCCCATCAATAGTTGTGCTCTTTGACTATAGCCTCCATAGCGGCATCCTCACTCTTTTTATGGTGGAACACCTTATTAGTCATACTTTAAGGCCAAGGATGCTAAGCAGATCTTCTATTCTGTCGGATTCCACTAGTGGCATTGGATGACCTTTGCTAATAGGGCCCTATACATATATGTGGAAGGTTATGCTGTTGATAAATTAAATCTGCAAGTGTGAATCATCTGAACAAAAATCTAAATTGGGGCTTTACTCGTCTTTATATAGATATACTTTTAAGGACTGTTAGTTTGATAGTTAAATAGTATAGTAAATAACTCTAATCCCATATGTATTAGGAGTAGGAAATGTATGATATATATATAGGACTCATTGTATCATTGTCAATATTGATCAAGAATATTTTCTCCCGTGCTTTCTCACATGGTATCAGAGCTTTGGTGAGAATATATCGCTGTGCGTCATTCCAGCGATATCCGGGAAGAAAGACCTCAGTCACCGTGAGATTTTCCGGTGACCTAAGTGACTATTTGCGTCAAAGCCACTAATTATCAGTGTTGTGCAAAATCCAACACCACCTGAAAACACTCACCTACGCGCCTGCCGGAGTTCTGCCGGTGGCGACGCGTCTGTCCCACGCGCTGGCGCATGAGGGCTGTTCCGGCTAGAATTTCAAAAAATTTCTTTTGGACAGTGTAATAGCCTTGCTTTTCCGAGCCTACCCATCAAGTTTACATCAGATTCCGACAACTTTTTTATTTTCCGGCGAGCTACAGTGTTTCCGGTGAACAGTAACAGTGAAACAATGATTTCCAAACAATTTTCTGACCTTTCCGGCGTGAACATTATAATGTCATTCTTATTAGAAGCCTTAGACTCACAATTCGTTGGATCAAATGCATTAAATCCAATCCAGATGGTTTCTTTACCCGATTATATTGAGTTCCTTCAGTACAAAGCACGTAAACAGACATCTTCAGGATTAGCCTTTGTTGTTCCAACAAATAGTAGCATGACTGGTGTGTCCCAATCTTCACCTTCTGAGTCTTGGGTCATTGATTCAGGTGCATCTGATCATATTTCTGGTAACAAATCTCTTTTCACTAGTATCTCATATTCTCAATCTCTTCCAACAGTCACAATGGCCAATGGGTCTCAAGCCATGGCAACTACAATAGGTCAAGCAAGTCCACTTCCTTCCTTACCTTTAGACTCAGTTCTTTATGTTCCTGGTAGTCCTTTTAATCTCATAGCCGTTAGTCGCTTAGCCAAATCACTTAAATCTGATGTTTTATTTCTTGATGACCTTGTTTTTATACAGGAACGCAGACAGGGCGGATCATTGGTATCGGACGTGAATCAAATGGACTTTATTACCTTATCCTTGCAAAATCACATGGACTCGCATCTTGTCTTCCTCCAATAATTTCTCCCGTTACTGATTCACCAGATTTATTACATTAACGGTTAGGACATCCAGTTTGTTAAAACTTTAGAAAATGGTACCTGGCTTATCTCACTTGTCCACTCTAGAGTGTGAGTCGTGTCAGATCGGTAAGCATACCCGCTCCCATTTCCCGCGACGTCTTGATAATCGAGCAGAGTCACCTTTTACTTTAGTCCATTCAGATATTTGGGGTCCTAGTCGGGTTAGTTCTACCTTAGGATTCCGCTACTTTGTCAGTTTCTTTGATGATTATTCCAGGTGCACTTGGATATTTTTGATGAAAAATCGATCTGAGTTGTTTTCTATTTTCCAGACCTTTCACGCTGAAATTCAAAATCAATTTGGGGTTTCTATCCGCACATTTCGTAGTGATAATGCCCTAGAGTATTTGTCTTCCCCATTTCAGCAGTTTATGAACTCCTATGGGATTATTCATCAAACATCTTGTCCGTACACATCCCAACAAAATGGGATAGCTGAAAGAAAGAATAGACATCTTATTGAAACTGCTCGTACCCTACTCATACAATCTCATGTTCCGCTGCGTTTTTGGGGATGCAGTTCTTACATCTTGTTATCTTATTAATCGTATGCCATCTTCAGCTATCCAAAATCAAGTTCCATTCTCTGACCTGTTTCCCCACTTACCTTTGTTCTCTCTTTCACCCCGTGTCTTTGAGAGTACGTGCTTTGTTCATGACCTTACTCCAGGAAAAGATAAGTTAGCTCCTCGTGCTCTTAAGTGCATATTTCTGGGTTACTCAAGAACGCAAAAGGGATATTGATGTTATTCTCCTGACCTTCAGCGATTTCTTATGTCTGCTGATGTTACCTTCTTTGAAACCCAATCATACTTCACAGGTCCAGTTAATCACTTAGATATTTCTGAGGTGCTACTCGTCCCTTCTATTGGAGATTCAGTCCCTATCTCCCATTCATCTTCCTCCATAGCTCCACCGCCTACAACTCTAGTTGCAGCTCCACCACCTATAGCTCCAGTTCCACCAACTATAGCTCCAGTACCACCACCTAGTCTAGTTCCACCAACTATAGCTCCAGTGCCACCACCTAGTCCAGTTCAACCTTCTACAGCTCCACCACTCCTGACTTATCATCGTCGTCCGCCCCCAGCATCAGGCCCAGCTGATTCATGTCCTGCAACCTGACCCTGCTAATACTGCGGACTTGTCTCCTCTTAACCAACCGATTGCACTACGAAAAGGTATACGGTCCACTTAATCCTAATCCTCATTATGTCGGTTTAAGTTACCATCGTCTCTCATCATCCCATTGTGCATTTGTGTCATCTTTGTCCTCTGTTTCCATCCCTAAGTAAGCACTCTCATCCCGGATGGCGACAGACAATGATTGACGAGATGTCTGCTTTACATACGAGTGGTACTTGGGAGCTTGTTCCTCTTCCTTCGGGTAAATCGACTGTTGGTTGTCATTGGGTGTATGCAGTCAAAGTTGGTCCAGATGGTTAGGTTGATCGACTTAGGGCTCATCTTGTTGCCAAAGGATATACTCAGATATTTGGACTCGATTACAGTGATACTTTCTCTCCCGTGGCTAAAATTGCATCAATCCGCCTTTTTCTATCCATGGCTGCTGTTCGCCATTGGCCTCTCTATCAGTTGGACATTAAGAATGTTTTTCTTCACGGTGACCTTGAGGATGAGGTTTATATGGAGCAACCACCTGATTTTGTTGCTCAGGGGGAGTCTAGTGGCCTTGTATGTCGGTTGCACCAGTCCCTCTATGGTCTAAAGCAGTCTCCTCGAGCCTGGTTTGGTAAGTTCAGCACAGTTATTCAGGAGTTTAGCATGACTCGTAGTGAAGCTGATCACTCTGTATTTTATCGACATTTTGCTTCAAATCTCTGTATTTATCTGGTCGTTTATGTTGACGATATTGTTATTACCGGCAATAATCAGGATGGTATTAGTTAGTTGAAGCAACATCTCTTTCAGCACTTTCAGACTAAGGATCTGGGCAGATTAAAGTATTTTCTGGGTATTGAGGTCGTTCAGTCTAGCTCAGGTATTGTGATCTCACAACGGAAGTATGCCTTAGATATTCTTGAGGAGACAGGAATACAGGTTGTAGATCTGTTGACACTCCGATGGATCCGAATTCTAAACTTCTGCCAGGACAGGGGAGCCTCTTAGCGATCCTGCAAGATATAGGCGGTTGGTTGGTAAATTAAATTACCTCACAGTGACTAGACCTGACATTTCCTTTCCTGTGAGTGTTGTGAGTTAGTTTATGGATTCTCCATGTGATAGTCGTTAGGATGCAGTTGTCCGCATTCTTCGGTATATAAAATCAGCTCCAGGCAAAGGCTTATTGTTTGAGGATCGAGGCCATGAGCAAATCGTTGGATACTCAGATGCTGATTGGGCAAGATCACCTTATGATAAACGTTTTACGTCTGGATATTGTGTCTTAGTAGGAGGAAATTTGGTGTCTTGGAAGAGCAAGAAATAGAATGTGGTTGCTCGGTCTAGTGCAGAAGTAGAATATCGAACAATGGCTACATGTGAGCTAATTTGGATAAAACAGTTGCTCAAGGAGTTGAAATTTGGTGAGATTAGTCAGATGGGACTTGTGTGTAATAATCAAGCTGCTCTTCATATTGCGTCAAATCCAGTGTTCCATGAGAGAACTAAACACATCGAGATTGACTGTCACTTTGTTAGAGAAAAGATACTCTCGGGAGATATTGCTACAAAATTTGTGAAGTCGAATGATCAGCTTGCTGATATTTTCACCAAGTCCCTCACTGGTCCTCGTATTAGTTACATATGTAACAAGCTCGGTACATATGATTTATATGCACCAGCTTGAGGGGGAGTGTTAGTTTGATAGTTAAATAGTATAGTAAATAACCCTAATCTCATATGTATTAGGAGTAGGACATATATATATATATATATATATAGGGCTCATTGTATCATTGTCAATATTAATCAAGAATATTTTCTCCCGTCCTTTCTCACAAGGACCAAATGTGATCACATGCTTTGCGTGGATTCACTCATTATCATACTTCAGGAAATGATCAATATGTTAACTTTTCATCAAAAGAAAATGATAAACTTGTTAACTCTTGGAAAATGCAGTATTTATCAATGGGGGGCAGACTAATGTTGATTAAAAGTGTCATGGACAACATTCCTACTTATATCATGTCCCTCTTCCCTATGCCAAGCAGAGTCAAAAAGCAGCTAGATAAAGCCAGAAGATCATTCCTATGGGAGGGCAATAGTGAAGATCACAAGTTTCATTTGGTCAAGTGGTCCAAAGTAATCATGCCTGAGCACCAAGGTGGTCTAGGAGTTAGGGATCTACAAAAGCACAATAGGAGCCTTTTATTGAAGTGGTGGTGGAGGTATGCTCAAGAAAATTCTTGCATATGGAAGAAGGTGGTGACAGCTAAGTATGGGAAGTTGGACAACTGGAGCACCAAACAAAGTAGAGCTCCACATGGAGTTGGACCCTGGAAGTATATCAACAGCTTAAAACAGGAATTCTTTCCAGAGGTATACTTCAAAGTAGGGGATGGCAGATTTGTTAAATTCTGGTTGATAGGTGGATCCTGCCCCAACCTTTAAAAGACACACACTCAGGCATTTTCCAGATAGCCTTGGATCCAGACTCATCAATTGCACAGAATAGAGCAGGGAACTTATGGGAACCACTCTTCAGAAGGAACCTGCAGGATTGAGAACTAGAGGAACTATTTGATCTCTTCAGAATCATTGAAGGTTCTTCCATAGACCTTCAAACTACAGACATGCTAAGATGGGGCAACTCCAAGGAACCTGCAGGATTGGGAACTAGAGGAACTATTTGATCTCTTCAGAATCATTGAAGGTTCTTCCATAGACCTTCAAACTACAGACAGGCTAAGATGGGGCAACTCCAGCAAGGGTACAACAAATTGTGTGCACCTAATGGAATGATTGACAATTGGCCATGGAAACATATTTGGAGATCAAAACTACCCACTAAAGTTATTTGTTTCTCCTGGATTGCCCTTAGGAATGCTACACTGACACAGGACAATCTATGCAGAAGGAGCATCCAACTGGTCAATAGATGTTACATGTGCTGCAGCAATACTGAATCAGTAAATTACCTTTCTTTGCACTGTTCAGTGGCATCTGACATCTGGAACATGTTCTTAGCAGTTTATGCAATACCTATGGACATCAGAGAGGCATTTGAAGGCTGGTGCTCCTGGAAAATTTGAGAAATCCATAAAAAAAACCTGGCAAGTGATCCCAACTTGTATCTGCTGGAGTATATGGACAGAAAGGAATTCCAGATGTTTTGAAGGCATCTCAACTTCCACCAGCTGTTTGAAGTCTAAATGTCTAGTGAATTTGTTTAGTTGGAGCTACCTCTCCCCTGTGAATGATGCCATTTTCCTTTTAGATTTTATTAGCTCCCTTAGCATGGCATAATGCCTCTTTTGATTTTGGTCTTGGCTAACTCAAGTATTATAGTTTTTTGTCTTTACAGAGTTAGCCAAGGACTCACACTTTGTAATTTTCTGGCATCTTCTTGATGCATTCAATGAAACATCTTACTTCATCAAAAAAAAAAAAAAGAGTATTGTGTCAAATTTGCATCAAGATAATGCTATTATTCTTATTATTTTATAAAATGAGAACTTACATCAATAAAATTTGGCGGTGGGAAGAGATAAGATCCCCTTCTTCAAAATAATGCTATTATTTTGAAACGAGAACTTACATCAATAAAATTTGGTGTAAGTAACGAGAAGGGAAAAAAATAATGCTATTATTTTTATTATTTTATAAAATGAGAACTTACATCAATAAAATTTGGTGGTGGGAAGAGATAAGATCCCCTTCTTCAAAGACTTACCAAATTAGCTTTTGACGTCCCATGATTCTGCTAGTTTAGAAACACCACCAGGGACCGGCTCAATGAGCACCTTTGGGCGGCACAAGACGATTCCACATATCGAGGTCGGAATGGGATCGGGTGTTTTTACGTCTTACCGTAGAGGTCGGTCCGTGACCCCCGGATGCTGAAGGCGTCCTATCTTCCTTCTCTCATATTTGGGGTTCCACATATGCTCTAACCCCCACCCCCAAACCGAAAAACCAAAAATAAAGGGCCATGGAGCTCCATCAACATTATTTCCATGATCAGGCCCATAGATCAGTGGAGGGGCATTTTTGAACTCTACATAAATTGCCATTGACACTTCAGATAATTCAGATAATAGTAGGGTAAAGCGGCTCCTTTTGGATACTGCCTCTGTGCTCATCGCAGTTTCTTCAGTAAGCTTAGAGCTTCTTTCTGGCTTATTTTGCTCTGGATAGCTTTTTGTCTCATCTTACCTGGGCTTCACATTCGTTTTCATGTTTTCCTCTCACCTTATGTTCCTCCATTTCAAACCTATTCTTCTTTAATTGCAATCCTTTCTATGTCTGGTTTCCATCTTGGGATTCTGCCTTTTTCCCCTCTACAAGTTCCAGGGACATGCCAAATGCAAACGTTGTGTTACTTAAGTGATGGCCGCCTTTTGCTTTGTTGCTTGTTTTTCCCAAAGCACCTGAATTTGTATTGAGGCATAGCTGATTGATGTTTTTGGATACGTAGGTGATTGAATTTTTTTTTTTTTTTAAATATTCACGAGGATATTGCATGAATCGAGTAAACTTCAAACAAAGCAGCCATTATGGTTCCGATAATAAACTATCAAGGTTTAAAACTTTGTCAAAGTTTGTTTCATAGAAAGATTCAAATATTTCAAGGCCAGTGGCATGTTTCCAAAATCCAACCTCCATCCTCCCAAAAATGCTCCTTCCTGCTGCACGGCTGCAAGAAAGAAAAAGGATCTGTTTCACTTCACTCACTGGGATAAGCACATCTTTTTGTTTTAACTTGCTAGATTTTGAAGCTTATATTGATCTATTTACTTCCTAAAGAGATGTCCCAGGCCTGCTTACATCTAGAGATTTTGACTTTAGGCTTTCTTCGGTTTTTCGCTATCATTTAGAAATGCACATGTTTTAGTCTGTTGATTTGCTATTGATATTTATGTTGCTATTCTAACTTCTTTGATTGCAGTCACCTGGTGATTGAGACATCACAAGAAGTTAGTGATGTTCCTTTTGCAGATTATTTTCGAGTGCAGGTATGAGCTTTACTTTTCATAAGGGTCTGCTTTCTCGTTAGCACTAGTACTACTTGAGGTTATCTTGGACGGGTTTTTGATCAGTATTGATTATAAATCTGCACTTGCATCTATCCTTTTTTTTTAAATGAAAAACTGCACTTGCTTCTATCATTAAGGTGGTGCACAATTCATGCGAGATAACCGATTGGGACATATTCGTACCAAAGAAATGTCTCATAAACGGAAAATTAAAAGGTAGACATTGACTGTGAAAATTAAGAAAGGACCTTAGGAAATGCTGCTGCTGTCTTTCCTTCTCACATTGCGATCATGTTCGTAAACAACCATTGCTACCCTTCTGTAATCATCAGTCACTCTGTTGAACACCAGCCAAAGGGGTCATTTTTCTGGGATATATGGGGTTATGTTTGGTGGGATAAACTTTGGGCAAATGTTTGATGGTCTTAAGTGCTTAGTCTAATTCTTTTCTGGGCCCCGCCGGATGAGGGGATTTTTGGCATTTTTCCCTTTCTCTCCCCACTCACCTTGGACTCTTCTTCCCTTAATTCTGTGTTTTGCGTTGAATGTTCCTTGGATTTTTCTTTGTTTGTTTTGGACTATAATTCAACCTTATTTGAATAGATTAAGGATCGTATTATAGTATTGCTAAGTAGGAACCGGATAGTTTTATCTGCCCAGTGTTATTAGCAAATTAGTGTAAGCACTCTGAATGTTGGTACATTTATCTTACCTGGCTTTGCTGCCTGGGTTATTATGTTCTTAACTTATCCTGCCTGAAGTCATGTGACCTTAATATTGCTGGTTTATTATCCCCCTCATGCCAGGGTCATCTCCACAAACATTAGAATTCCAATCTCCTTGCAACAGTTTGCAACCTTCCATAGCTGCTACTAGCCTGTTAAATTTAAACTGTCAATTCCTGAAAACACATTATCAAAATGATTATGTATGTTATGTTATTTTATGTTATTTTATTATGCGTCTATTGATAGTACTAATATATTGTCTCTTGTTGCTCTCTTGAGCCGAGGGTCTCCCGGAAACAGCCTCTCTGCCCCTCGGGGTAGGGGTAAGGTCTGCGTACATATTACCCTCCCCAGACCCCACTTGTGGGATTATACTGGGCCGTTGTTGTTGTTGTTGTAAATTCATAGATTTGAAAATACTATCTGGAACTTGAAGCTTGGAAAGAGAAATATCAATTGACCTCAGTATTTCTTATGTACAATTCAAGCATGGTTAGTTTTGTCCTCCCAGCTATAGGACTCTCATACCTAAGAGGGCCAAAATATGTGTTTTTTTTTGTTCTTTTAGAGGCTGTTTGAGGTTAGTTTGTTGGTGAAAGGAGAGGTTGAGTTGTTTCTCTTTCCCACTTTTTATTTTCTTTTTCTCGGGGATGGTAGGGGATAGAATGTGGGGATGGGGAGGTGACAAGGAGTGGTGGCTGTTTGTTGTCTAAACTGGGTCTGTCTTGCTGAGACTCTAATGCAACTGTTCTTGATAAAGTAATAAAGGGATTTTCATGTGTAAGTCAGCTCACAGATAAATTATCCCCAAAAAAGGGTTAGCCAGCAGAGAGTTTAAACTTTAAGCAGCCAAGGTAAGTATACTTTGTCAGTTCATTTATGTCTAACTGAACAACCATTTTTACAGAATTGACAATTGCCAATTTTTATATGATGCTTGAAGATGAATATATAAGTAAGTGAGATACAGAGATACTGAGGAGAGAACAATCACATTCAACTGTACTTTTCCAGGATCATTTGTTCTAGATAACGTTGTTCAATCTATATTGCTGCATGTGGTGTCTGTTTCACATCTGAGCCGATTCTAACTTAACCAGTGTTCCGTCTGTCTAACTTTGTTTTCTAGTTGAATTGTAGACCATCAAACAATGTCGTCTTTTGTTTTCAGATTTCCCAATCACAAAATTGGTGGCTGATATATAGTATATTCATGTAGTTTATAGATTCCATATGTTTCAGGTTAGCCAATATTGGATTCCTTGTGTTGGAGGAGGGGGGGGGGGGAGGGTTGTTGGTCATGTTGAAATATTTTCGATTTTATCTTAGTTTCTTCTCATGATATATTTCTTCCTTTCACATTAGGGTTTTTGGGATGTGGAGAAGGATCACGATGAACCAGTAGGAGGCTGCAGTTTGAAGGTGTACGTAAATGTGGCCTTTTCAAAGAAAACCATGTTTAGAGGTGCACATGTGTCTTTATTGCTCATATATACCTTCTTCAAGTTTGACTTACTGTAATTTTCAAAGAAACAGCAAGTGACTTCTTTTTTCTCAAGAAGGAACTGCAAGTGTGATCTTACTGCGACTTTAAGAGGCGTTGAAATCTGGGCTAGAATATCGTGGCTTTTTTTCCTTTCCTCTTGTATGCAGGGCTTTCCACCGACTCATCAATAATTTAATAATTTCATAAAGCATCTTGCCTTCTCATTATTGAAAGAGTTATGCTTTTGGTGATAGATTAATCAAATGCTTCTATATGCTATAATCCTTCTTTATTCAAAGGGCTTCTTATTTATAACTCTGACTTGGCTTGTAAGTAAACGTTTGTGGGAGCACGGGATGATGATGAAAATATAAATCAATAAAGAGACAGAAAAAATGCAAAAAACAGCTACTGCTATCAATACAATATTAAAGTAAAAGTGACTAAGCTCAACGGACACCTATGTAGCAATTGCACAGGAATGGTCAATTGTGGCACAATTAGTTCAATTATTTTAGAGACCATTTGATCCAAAAAGTTACTGTTGCTGCTTTTGCCATATCGTGGGGCTCTCCAGCTCTAGGAAGTTTGTGTCTAGGATCTGGTAATTGACGATTACTTCTTCTGGTCGGCTTGTACTAACATGTGCTTTAGAGGCATATCACTTTTACTATCAGGATCTGGATCTTTGTTTTCTAGAAGGAAAAAATGGGTTCCTTTCACTTCGAGTTCTTTTGTTGTAATCAAATATGATAGAGCTGGATAAACAAGGCAAGGATCGCCTGCTCTTCAATGCTTGATAGGTTAACCAAATGCTTTGATGTGCTTAGTACACTTTTGATGATTGATTAATCAAAATATTTCGCCACTGATGCTACATGGGGCTTATCCACTCATATTCGATTTCTTTGCTTCTCCTGAAAAGGGGTGTCAAATAGGCGGATTGGGCTACATTTGGACAGGTCAAAATAGGTTGCATCAAATAAACGGGCTGGGCTATAACCTGCTCAATGTTTGCTTGGGTTGAAAGGGGCGAGTCAACTTGGGCTAAACAATGGGTCATTGACCCATCCAGCCCAACTCAAAACGTTTTCCATTTATTTGTTTGTTCTTTTATAATCTGTTTAATAATCATATCAAAATAATAAAATATTTTTCTTTGTTTATTATGACTATTTTAAACAAACTGAACTCAAAAAAAAAAAAACCTTTTTGTGTTTTGATAAGTTTTCTTATGGATCATTGCCAAAATGACCCGCCAATAAATATATCCAAGCCCAACCCTCAACACCCCAGTTCTGATGTTGACTTGAAATGTTGAACAAATCTACATCCCATTTTTTGGAGAATTAATATAGATAACCATTTGCTAGTGCTCTTCCTTCAACTGAGCCTCATTTATGTTTGATCAATCATATTTTAGTTAGTAATTTCCTAGAGTTTATCTTTTAAGTTGCTGGTGATTTTCCATTGGCAGTCATTATGAGCATCTATGTTCTTAGTTTTTTGCACAACTAGGGGTTTAATAGTTGTTTTATGCTAAGATGAAACTTAAGCTTTCAGAAAATTCCTTTATTTATTCTGACACTAACTGTAAGACCGTGAAGCCGACGCAGCTATTTGCTGGTGCTCTTCCTTCCACCCAGTCTTAGTTGTGTTCCATCATATCATGTCCTTTAAGTTGTTAGCAATGATCCATTGGCAAGGTATTATGAGGATCAGAGCTATATTTTTTGTTGCCCAAGTTGAAGTTTAAAGAGTTTTATATAAACAATCCCCACTTGTATGTATAGATATTCCTGAGTCTGGGGTCTATTGGAAACAACCTCTCTACCTTCAAGCTAGGGGTAAGGTATGCGTACATTCTACTCTACTCAGACCCCACTTGTGGGATTATACTAGTGTTTGTTATTGTTGTTGCTATACTTGTATGTATAGATATTGAAGAGTTTTGGTTTGGTAGGCTCTTTGAAAGTGTGTTTTCATGTTTTCAAAGTTTACATGATTGAAAATAGAGAGAGTTTTTCACCTCATCCACATGGCATGGCTTGACATGATAGTAAATACAGAAAGAAGTTTTTCACCAAAGGCATGATATGTGCAGCACTTTTTGCGTATATGTTTTGATATAACAAATTTTGAGCAAGACGAGATACAACAGAAAAAAGTGGTCCTACTTAGGATTTGATGTGCATTTTAGTGTATCCTTGTTAGTTTCAATGCTTAAGCAGTTAAGGGAAAAAGGTAACTTATGATGATCACCTTACAAAAATATCTGTTTGGCTGCTAAATGCTTGGAAATCTCTGCAGGGAAGATAGTGCAGTCTACTGTTGATGAATGTCGAGACGTGTATGCAATATGGATTGCCCTTGTATTTTTCTCATCCCTTCCGGTTTCTTCTATTTTCAGTTTGCAGGTATTTCAAGGCTGTTTAAGAGATTGATTTGGGTTTTTATTTCAGGCACATGAACTGTTGAAGCAAAAGAAGTTAGAGAAGGAAGAAGGTAGTGCTTCTGGGAACCTCTTGTATCATACCTTTGTCTGTAACAATTGGCATCTGCTGTTTTATATGTTGCAGTATATGTTCTTTGATTCCAGGCTCACATTATCTGATTAAATTATTTTCTGTATCAGCCGGTGGTCATGCTGCTAATGTGGTAACAAGTGCTCAGCAGAAAGAAAGTTCTGAACATGTGGAAATATTAGACGGGGCAAGTGATGAAGTTAGGTCACAAACACTGCCACTCAACCAGCTAGCTGCTGATTCCCTGCGGGGTAGTTGTAGCAGTACCGTCTCTGTTACTTCCTTGTGTAGAAATTTCATGGTTAAGTGTTCATCATCTTTCAAATCTCAAAGCCAGGTTTCCATTCTTATAGTGATCACCATTGCTGTGATCCTGCTCTTAATGCAGGTATGTTTCTCAATTTGCGCCTTCTATCTGAGATTACGTTTAACTAATTTGCTACCACAAACTGTTCCTCATATGATGTTGTGAGCAAGGGAAAGTAAACTGCTTTGGTCATGTGATCACGCAGTTGCTGATTTTCATGCTTTTTTCTGTTAATCGTTAGGGTTGTTAGGGTCAACAAATAGTTACTGGAGAATTTGTCAACTGCAGATTGTACGCTTGTTTTTGGTCTGACCCTTTTTCCCTGATTTTGGGGTTAGTGTCGTGATACTCTCTGTAAACTATTCTTGGTACAGTAGAATTCACCTTTCGATGTCCAAGATAGCGATGCAAACACTCCCTCCTTACCATTTTAATTGACTTGGGTTGACCTTCAAGGTTTGAATGGCTTATTGTATTGGTTTATTTGAGGAGATCAAAATAATAATTTGAAGTGTGAGGAAGTGTACAAATTTGTTGGAAAGATCAATTTTGAAGTAATAAAAAGTAGCATATATTCATATTTGTTTGAATAGAAGGGGAAAAAGTTGGAACAAATTATGATTGAAATCATAGTACTGACGAATTAAGGTAGAAACCGGGTTAATAAAATGGTGACAAGAGAGGGAATGTAATTAGCTGCATGTTACAAGAGTTGGCTGACTTTCGGTGGTAGAAGTAGGTTAGGGCTATACGAGCTGATATTCTTGTATGTTTGCTCTTTCCATCTTGTTTAAATGTAGGAAAATGCTGTCCTTGTTCCCTTCGTTTTGATGCATGTGGAACATGCTTTGTATTTATCTGTCTCTCCTATGAGATGTACATCATCTGATCCTGGCATTACTCTTTTTCATTATATGCCTTCTGGAAAACAAGTCAACATTACCCCCTCCCCTGCAACCAACTAATTTGCGAGTTTCAGCCCAGCCTGGCTTTTGTTTGACTCTGTCAATTTTGTTCTAATTTGTTTGTTACTTTGTATATGTGATGCATTGATCTTCTAGTGTGCATGACTTAATCTGTTTTCACATATGGTGGTCCTCAGAACAGATCGATCAGTCAATATTGCTGTCAGAACTTCTCTTGCAAACTGAGGTGAAACATAAATTTTGCTGTCTAATCTTTTGGTGTAATCAAACTTCATTTGCAGATGAGCATACTCGTGTTATTAGGTAGACCTCAGCACGTCCACGTGATACCTCAAGGGGACTGCACAGGTAGCATGTATCGACTGGGAGATAGGGGTATAGACACACTAGCCTTTCTGGATAAACAGATTAGTCATCTCAAAGAGGAGATGGTTATGGTCGAAACACTGCTCGGCAAAATGCAGCAGGAGCATACACTTCTAAACACGAAATTGAAAGAGTTTGAGCGCCTACGGAAGCACCAGAAAGGATAAACGAGCTGTGTACATAGATGCTGCTGCTTCTTTTCTTCCCTTCCTTATTATCTTCTTTTTGGGTGAAAGGCTTGTATGTTGTACATTTTTCTGATTTTTCGACATTCATGTACATTTTGAATTAATTACATGGTTGCACTATCTACATAAAATAGTAAAACAAGGTTACTGGACTGTTTATAAATATGCAAGCGCCCCAAGAGCTTCTTTATATAAACACATATAATGATTAGAATAATTATGGAAATAGGATAAACATGCGTATAATATGTGATGCTAAATATATATACTCAATACTCTTCCAATATCTAACCATCTAAATTACACAAACTCGTTTTGGAAGATATCAAGCACAAGTTAACTTCGTTACAGTTATATAATATGCAAATTGAGAGTGCAAAAGCACTAAAATATTTTGAAATGAGTAACCATTAACATATTGTAGGGATGAATCAATTCTGCACGTCACATTTTATAGTGATAAGTTATGTGATTGTGTTTTGATGATTTAACAAAGCCTGATACAAAGCCTCAAAGTGTTCGGAACAAAAAGTCACATGTCTGGCACAAGTTCCAAATATCAATCAAGGGAGCAGCAAAGGGACCATATTGCTATCAGTTCCTTGGATCACATTATAAGTTAACTCTTTACGGCTGTCAAATGTTACACCCCATGTTTTTTACGTGAGAGTACGTCGTAAGTCAATTAATGTAAGCTCAGAAATAAGATCGTCTTTGAAAGTACAAAAAGTAAGTTAATCATGTTATCTTGGAAGTTACAAATCTTTAAAGTCATGAATAACAAGTACCAAGAGGGTTGAAAGGCTTACAAGCTAAACAAATTGAAGAAAATAAGTTTCGTCGAATGTCGACAAGTTGTGAATGTTATAACATGTACATTTGGGGTGATAGTAAGGTGCTTAACATGATAAAGAAGTAATGTTATGAGTTATTTTAGTCGTATGATAGTCGTGTATTATGATTTGAAGTCAAACGAGTTGTGAAACAAAAGTTGGCAAAGGTCATCACAAGTTACATTCATAAATTATGATGAAAATTAGGTCAAATGTAGCTAAGCTTTTATCCCAATATACTTGAAATTACGGGATTATCCACCTACCAGAAGGTCTACGAGTCTAGTTTCCAACGCATTAAACCCTTCATCGATACAAGATCGAAGTAGAGAGATATTCGTATTTTTGCGAGACTGCGCAAACAGCTCCCTATGGGGCCCACTTAGGCAGTTGAGACATCTTGATGTATATGTGACGCCTAAAACTCGTTTTAACTCATTATTTTTCACCCTCTTCAAACCCTAGACACCTAAAAACGTTCTCTCAAATTTCTCTCATGATCCAAGACCCAAACCATGGGCGAATAACACAAATCAAGTGTCGGGAATCCCGTGATGCTAGTGAGTTTCTTGTTCTTCTTGTGGTTGCTGATTTTGGTGTGGTTCCATCTCGTGTGGGGAGTTTTTTAAAGTGATTTACGTTCTGTAAAATACTCTTCCAAGGTTTTCATATTGATCCTAGGTGATTTTAAGTCTTCCAAAGTGATTCTAGAGCCGAGAAGCCCGAATTGATTGCTAGTTTTGCTTCCTTGTTCTTGTGGCTGTTTTGGAGCATTCTTCAAGTTAAGTAACCACAAATTTCATATTTTTCTTGTTGTTTAAGGTAATAATCAGTCCTTCCTTCATATATTAGATTTTCAAGGCGAAATACAAGTGTTTACACACACCAACTTGAACACAAATGTTGATTCAAGAAGAGAATACAACTCATATAGTGTTGTGGTGTGATTGAGGGTTGTTGTGAGCTACAATAGATGGGGATTTCAAGTTGTATATACTTCCAAAGGTAATTATATCATGTTCTTGGTTGTGCTTAAGGTTATCTTGATGTAGATTAAGTTAAATGGATGGACTAGACATGAACTAGAGAATAAAGTTGCTAATTGAGGATAGTTGGATTTGTGGATTATTTTCTTTATTATAAATATATGGTGTAATGCTGGAATCATTGATGAATGACTTAATTATCATGTTAATGATACTTTTAAGCTAAATTAAGAAGTCTATAAGTGGTGATATAGGGTATACGTGATCCAATCAGAGTTTGCCGCTCATCGTGAAGTAGTTGTGACTTGTTGTTGTTATATGGTGTCTTGTTATTGATACTTATATGTTGCCGGATTGTTCTAGTTGTTGTTTTTGGTATATGGTATTTGAGGAGGCACTTTTTATAGGGGAGATGCTGCCGAAATTACGTTAATAAGCTGCTAGCTTAAGTTACTGATATAGCCTTTACTCAACACTGATTTTGAATCTCCTTCTGCTATGGTAGATTGAGTTGAATTGTTTGAATAATTGCTTGGAAAGTATTAAGGACTCAAGGGGGTCAAGGTATGTTAAGGCTATCAATATTCCCTTTTAGCATGATCCTTATGATACAAACGAAACGAGCAAACACGGAACTTTCACAAATGACGTTATTCTTAGAATTACTAGGGGTGCCTAAGTTCTTGATTTCCCATGTGTCCTATTATTATATCATCTGTTCATGGGTCTCAGAAAATATGTATGTTGATAAAGTTTATTTTATGATATTAACCGAAGGCATATTGATCTTATGATACCCTGAGTGATCTTATTGACTTACTTCTCATGCATTGCATTCATTTATACATGTATATTGATCCATGACCAGATGACATTATATACGCGTATATTATATATATATGGGGTATGAGAAATGGTTATGGCATTATATACGCAACCACCATCTTATCAGTTGGTATACGTTGATGATTTCGCCCAGAGAGGTCGAGATGATATGATAAGATGCCCTCGGAGGCTTGACGATGTTATGTACGCATATACCTATGCATGATATGACATTTATACGATACGCATGAAATTATGAATGTTTCATGATTCACAGAGCTATTCAAACTTACAGGTTGAGTCCTTTTACTTCATGTTTCTTTCATGTCTTTTATATACTATTTTTCATGCCTTACATACTCGGTACTTTATTTGTACTGACGTATTTTTTGCCCGGGGACGCTGCGTTTCATGCTCGCAGGTCCTGATAGATAGGTTGGCAGTCCTCCTAGTAGGCTATCAGCTCAGCGGAAGGTGTTAGAGCACTCCACTTGCTCCAGAGTTGTCTATTTGATTAGTATTCTTAGGACATGTATTGATTGGTATGACGGGGCCCTCTCCCGGCCTTTATGATGTTTATGTAATCTTAGAGGCTTGTGGACATATGTCATGTATATGGATGATTGTATAGCCTTGTCGGCCTATGTTTTGTGTGTACAAATGATCATTTCGATCTTATAGGTATGTATGTCACATGTATACGTTTGTATACTATATTGGGTCATCCTAGGTTGAGTATTCTCTTATGTTTAATTCTGGTTATCTCATGACGGCCTTTCAGGCTTATTTACCCATGATTGTACGATAATAAGGATATGTTACATTAGTACTCGATTGAGTTAGGCACTAGGTGATCGTCGTAGCCCTTCGGTTTGGGTCGTGGCATTAAAGTTGTTGCACTGCAGGCGCAACAGTGCAACAATCACTTTGAAGCATGTTATGTACCAATACGTGCTTGTATAATCTTAGTGACCTCACTTATATATTATCAACATGAAGCAATGAATACACACGCTCGCAAACCCTACAACATTATTTTCTCTCAAGTGTGCAACCGCCTTTATTTACTCCAAGGCTTGAAGAACAAAGAAGCAACAGAACAAATGAGCAGATCCAAGCACTGAGTTCATCATGTGTCCTTAGTATTATTGTACCTTTGTTAATTTTATTCACTTGTAATTCCTACTCATCTTAGTAAGAAGCATCTCGTAGAATATCTTTGTAAACCATAAGCCTTGTGTCTGTGTTTGACTAGAGTTCATCCAAGTGGTGAGCTTTGTAATAATAGAGTTATTACAAAGAGACTTGCAATAGAGTTATTGCAAGTAGGTGAAGGATTAAGAGTTTAATTCCTAGGTTACAATAGGTTGTAATTTAAAGTTGCTCGATTAGTGAAGTTGAAATCCTACGAGCGTGAGCTGAGAGTTTTCCACGTAAAATACTAATGTGTTATTTACTTACCGTTGTGTGTGTGTGCTCTGTGAGAACTGATAGAGAATCAAGTTCTCTATACAATTTGGTGGACTCTTAGTTTACATCAATTGGTATCAGAGTAGGTTCTTTCTATAAGGCTAACACCTTTTAAGGATCTACATGGCTGCTCCACCAAATTTTGAAGAAGGTCAATCAACCTACAAACCACCAAGATTCAATGGACAATACTATAGTTAGTGGAAGACAAGAATACATGATTTTATCATTCTGAAAATTTGGAGATTTGGAATGTCATTTGTGATGGACCCTTCGTCCCTATGAAGACCATTGGCAATACAGCAGTGACAATCCCAAAAATAAAGAAGGAATACAATGATGCCGATCGCAAAGCTATCGAGAAAAACTTCCGAGCAAAGAAGTTCCTTGTTTGTGGTATTAGACCAGACAAGTACAACAAAATCTCATCTTGTCAATTTTCCAAGTATATTTGGAAGGATCTCGAAACCGCACATGAAGGAAACTCTCAAGTCAAGTAGTCAAAGATCAACATGCTCACTGTTGAGTATGATCTCTTCAAAATAAAGGATGATGAGTCCATTCAGGACATGCATACTCGCTTCACTTCCATCATCAATGAGCTCCATCTTCTAGGGATGATCATTCCAAGGAACAAATTGGTCAGGAAAATACTTAGTATGTTAACTGGTTCTTGGGAGAGTGACGAGTTAGTATGTTAACTGGTTCTTGGGAGAGTGACGAGCTTGAAATACACACTTAAATATGCTCGCTAGTCGAATATAGTAATTTATAATATCGTATCCACATGGATTGGAATTAAATAGTATTATCATAATTTGTAGCTAGATTTGCTATCCAAGATAATCAACAATGGAGATTTATGTGATTTAAACTTGATAGAATATAAGGGTCCACCAAACTCTATTGAGAACCAGGTTCTCTATTAGGTTCAACAGTACACACACACAGTAGTAAATAAATGACAAGAGGAATTTCACATGGAAAATTCCCAACTCAACGGGATTAAAAACCACGACCTACCCTTGTAGGATTTCAACTGCACTACTGAGCAACTTTTAGATTACAACCTATGCAACCTAGGAATTAACGTCTTAATCCCTCACTAACTTGTAACATACCTATTATAAGCCACTTTGTAATAAATCTATTACAAAGACTTTACAACATGACTAACTCTAGCCAAGACTCAAACACACAGGTTTAAGGTTTACAGAAGAGTTCCTACAGAATGCTTCTAAACAAGCTAAGTAGGAAATACAAATAAAGAACTATTACAAAGTTACAACTCAACTAAGGACATAAAATGACTTGATATAGGAACTGGTCTGTAGTTGCTTTGTTCTTTATTCTTGAAGCACTTGAAACTTTCTTGCTGGATAGTCACATGAGAAGCTTGAGTAAAATCTCTAAGTGTTCAAGTGAATGTGTTTTACCTCCCTTGGTGTTAATAATACATGTATGACCTCACATAAAATGATGTAAGCAAGGTAGGTAAAAAGCCTTCCACAGAAAGTTGACTGTTGCACTGTTCTTGTACAAATGCGTGTGCAGGCAGCAACTTTACAGCTGGAGAGTTGACTTCGTACAGTCTCATCGGGAATTGGTAGGGACGTATTCCCTCAGTTGTTCCTTCCACTCTGAGGAGTTGAATCATATCCCAACCTGGAACCTTGTGATCTTAAGGTCTTGTATATATGAAACAAGTTCCTTATTTGGTTCTGGTTAGTAAGTTTGTTGGATAATCAAAACATAAAGTAAAATACATATGACCAAAGTACTTGTAACCTATCAATTTTTTCCTTTTTGATGATCACAAACTCATTATTAAAAATCCCAGAAAGAGCCATATAGAACCAGACTGCGAACTAGAAAGACCTTAAGTTTCCCCCTGAATCTTTGCATCCCCCTTAATTAGTACCTGAACCTCTGTGAGTTCCCCCTGAATCTGTTACCTGGGCTTCTGTGAGTTCCCAGTTTCCCCCTGAATCTATCCTTTCCCCTTGAATCTGTTACATGAACCTCTGTGAGTTCCTAATTCCCCTGAATCTGTATTTCTCCCCCTTCAGATTATTATTCAATTATGCTCTTTATTATTCAATTGAATCCTTCCCCTTTTGGCATCATAAAAAGCACAGAACAAGTATGTAGCATAAAGAAGTCTAGCATAGTTAACTCATGCCACTTGTGTGCACACAATATGATAGAAAATAGAAATAAAAGAGCAGCATAAACAACAAAAAGGAAACCACTTGCATTAACCAAATTTGGACTTTTACAGGTGGGAGCAAAATCATTGTTATCATCCATAGTTTAAAACAAACAAAAAAATTGCCAGAAACAAAGAAAAACATCACCAAAAACAACTTAAAAAGATGGACATTGGAAACTGGACATTGAGGGGACAATCTTTAGGGGACACTAGAGGAAGGGGGCTTAGAAGAGGAAGCAAGGGGTTGGAGGACAAGATCCATGTGAGCATTCGTGGACATTTGCTCATTGAGCAGTCTTTCTTTCAGATCCTCCACTTGTTTCCTAATCTCAGCATTCTCCTTTGTTAGGTGTGCAACTTCTGAGCTATGAGAACTACTAGAACCATGTGCCTGTTGTAATTGACTGAGCTGACTCTCAAGAATTGCATTCCTAGCTTTCAACTTCCGGATCTCCTCTATGGCGTTATTCTGAGCATTTATTAGTTGAGAGATAGTGGAAGTTCTTCCAACTCCTCCGGCTTTGTCAATACACTCACACTCCTCAAGAGTAGTTTTGGAAAAGGATTGCTTTTTAGTGCCCACTTTGGCCTGTCCCAGAGGTACTTTAAAGGACTCAAAGACCTTTGTGATAAGAAAACCATAAGGTAGTCCAGGATTTCCATCCTTAAGATTTTCTACCTTCTGCATATGCTCAATCATTATGCCAAGCAAATTGATGGTGGTAAAATTATCCAAGGCTTCCACAAGGAATATGTCAGCTTTGGATGCAACAAATCTTCTCTCAGCGCGGGGAAGAAACACTTTGTTAACCATCTCAAAAAGCAATTGATATACTGGAATAAGTGCCTTCTTATGCACCTGTTCCCCATATTGTATTGCCTTGTCCTTGACAATGGCATTTCTGAAGTTTGATATGCAGGCACCCTGAACAGACGACAGTACTTCGGTAGGAACACCCAGAATTGACCCCAATAAGGCGGAGTGCATCACTATGTCCACCCCATTTATCAACACACAAATTTGATCACCCTCTATTGTGAAGAGGCTGGAATAGAAACTCGGTACCTCCTCCTCATACACTTTGGGAACCTCATTTGTAAACAAATTTATCTATTGTTGAGAATCACAAATTTCCACCAATTGTCTCATCCCAGCAAGTTCTAGAATGTTAGAGGCAAATGTGCAGCCCCATAGTACTTTCTGATTTTTTAACTTCCTTTTCACAGTACTGAGAGACTCACTAACTTTTGCTTTCTTGATGGAACCAGGTTCCTCATCATCGTCCAATTTTCTTTTTACTGACTTGCGAAAAGACTTTCCCTTCTCCACTGACTTTTTATGCATATCTTCAGCAGATTTTTCCACTTCTTCATCATCAGACTTGTCACCACTCTCTTTCACTATCTTGTCACAAGAACTTTTCACCAACATTTCATTGGAAGCAGTATCATCACTCTTGAAATTACTTTCAGCATTTGTAGAAGTGTGCCTTATAGATTGAGAGTAAGAGTGCTTCTGCTTCAAGGACTTGTGAATTAAGGAACTAGGTTCCTCTTCTGCTTCCTCATCAACATTTACCATAGGGACGACCTTTTCATGCACAACTCTTCCATCCTTTACCAGCCTTCTCTTTCTTTTGCTCCTTTGACTCTTCTTGAGAGCAGACTCTAGAGACTCCTTTTGCTGCAACCGAGTAATGGGTCGCTTAGGGATTGACTCTGGAGTTGCAACTAGCTTACTCCTAGCCCTGATAAAACTAGCATATTACAAGTCATTTGTGTCTTCCTCACTATCAGAATTCATCTCAGCCAACACCATATTCAGAGGCTGAGCATAGAAGTGGGGAGAAAGAGCATGATCAACACTTGGGACCCCAGTAATGCCATCTTGACTCGGTTGTTCAAATGGAACAAGTGCTCCGCAGTCTTCTGTAGCATGAGTCTTTTCCTCCTAAGACTCAAACCCTCCTCCACCTTCCTCTATAACAACCCCTTCTGAAGCAATGAAAAACATATTTTCTATTCCCTCATTTTCTTGTGTTTCATGGATATTTCAAGAGAAAGAGGAGTGATACCTGTAAAATAGCAGCTTGTCATGGTTGTCCCAGTCTTTTCATGACCAATCATTGGATTTCACTTGAGTGCCCATTCATGGAGAGAGTTGATGTTTCCTAAACAAGGTTCCCTTGTTTACCCTGTTTACTCTATTTGACCGGTGAGACTTTCTCAGATAAGGAACATAATCGGAGTGGGTAGGAGAGGGAGTGGAGTGTGGGGGAGACTCTGCTTTAAGGTTTTGACTACTGATTGTGTCAGGGAAGGAGTTTGCCACTGGAATGCTGACTGGTATGGACTCAATCACAATATTGTCAGGTACACTGGAGGTTTCTTGATTTTCAGACATAATGAGATTTGTTTACTGTGAAAATGGTAACAATAATTAAATTTGTAAATGGAATTCTAAAAATATGTGACCTATTCTCAAGCTAATTGTTAGAGCAGATGATGCTAAGAACATGAAGTTTAACGATGAGGTGCAAGCTAAAATGAGGCAGTAATCAAATCGAAGGGGCCTGTTGCCCAGATGCAGAATCGGTCGATACGGACCTCGGGGTCGAGATTCGAGTCGAGCTCAAGATATCGGGGGCAGCCGGGAATGGGATAACAATTAAGGATACGATTAAGTAGGGCTCTTTACGACCGATATTGAGAAATATAGTGAAGAACAAGTAAGAGAATGATAGATATTAAAGTGACCTCGGGCCAGTGAGAACGAGCAAGTTAGAAAGAAAAGAGAGAGAGATATTATTGCATTTGTGAAGAAATGGAGCAACATCAGCCCTTTACAAGGTAGGGTGAGTCCCCTTTATATATGAGGGAGGACTCGGCTACAAGTATGTGGAGATTAATTACAAAGTATGGAGATAGGATGGCTTGACGTGATGCCTCAACATAGGCTCTGGATAGGCCGGCCCTGTAAGACTTAGCCGTGTGCCTTGGGAGCTTCTCCCTCTGTCCTGGCTTCAGTCTCCATTTTCTCTGAGTCGGGTTTCGGCGAGCCCCGAGGTTGGGAACTCGGTCGTGGCCTCCCGGGGGGTCCCGAGGGATGCTTCTGAAATGACTTGACAACGAGAAATCAAGTCTTCTGATTTTGCCGCGTACAGATAGTCTCCGCATTTTCCATAACAAAGTGATAGAAATGATTGTGACACTTGACTCTTCGAGCTTCTTTTGGCGACGCCATATCAATGATGCAACTCCTGGCGTGAGCTTTGTGGTAACCGGACACCTACCGACTCGTGCTTTTCGACCTCGTTCATTGCACTCCTGATTCTTTCTTCCTATGGTGAAGGTACCGCCGTCGGTTCGGTTTTCCATGGATGCATTGACTGCGGCCGTCAGTCAATCTTCCAAAGCCTAGATGATCGTGTCGTAACCCCCTATAAATGGGGGTGCCTTGGCTTTGCTTTTCCTATCCCAGTGCCTCCGTTGACTTGCTTGCCTATTTCTTCTTATCATCTTCTTTCACCCTTGAACATCATGCTAGGGGCTCATGGCCTCAAGGCCGTTTGACGGAGGTTCCTTAGACCGTGTCGTGGCCTTCTACCGGGGCTTCCCTTCGTCGAGCATAACCATGTTGTCCCGCTACTGATGTGGCCGTTAACATGTTCATTGTGGCTGGTATTACTGGCCCGAGGTGATGATGGACGGGGAGTTAGTTTCCCCATCATGTAGACAGTCATTCGGATTATGCACCGCTGCTCACCTTCATACCCCGACTCGACGTTGTGCTCTGCTCCAAGTTGGGGGCTTGCACGACTAGACATTCCAAGGAGTTGATTCTAAGTAGCCGTGCAAGCGGGACTGAGGATTATTCGGTCTACTATCTCTCCAAGCTTCCCTTGGCCAAAGAGGGTCCTCAAGCTTCGGAGAGCTACAACGTTTTTTCATCCCTCCCTGCCACTCACCTTGTCCCTTGGGGATATCAGTGTGGAAGGTTGGGATGAAACTTCCAAGGGTGCGCGTCCGGAGGCACCTGTTGCGGACCTTCGAAGATGGACCGATCTTCGAGCTTTCACTTTGCGTGTGCATCCCTTTGTCTATTCCTTTAGGCGTAGAGATCCTCCGTAGGATTTTGTCATTGTATGTAATGTCCCCTCGAGGGCTATTGTACATAGATCTTTTATGAATATGAATATACTCCATTGACTTCTGCTTTCGATCTTTGTTTTGTTTCTGTATGCTCTCATGTCCTTTGAGGCCCTTTGAGTGCCTTCCTTTATTTGTTGATCGTCGATATCTGACTTGGGCGCGGGCTTCTTTCCGCTCTTCTACTGGTCGACATGGCTCTCTATTGAACCCATCGTCGTACTTCAGACTAATCCCAGATTGATACTTCGGACCAATCCCAGATTGATCTGATTGGCCCGGGATACCGAGGTCCTCCGAGTTGTATGGAGACAATGCGTCGAATTTCGGATCCTTCAGGAATGTTATCCTGAACGAAGGTCAGCTTCGGGTACCCAGGGGTCCTTTTTGATCTTGATGTAGATAACCTTTTTTTAAAGCGTATAGGATAGACTTCTGCTGAGGAGTTGCCTATACTCAGGCGCTGCTTCGGACCCTCATGGAGCTTTAGCGATCGGAGCTTCCTGTGTTTATTCCTCTTTTTAGAAAGAGGGAATCACAAGACCAGGTACTTGCCTTGCATCGAGTGATGGCGTTGAAAGCTTTCCGAAGTCCAACTTCTCCTTGGCGGGGATCCTCGGGGTAGAGCGCTATCTCGGGATTGGACATAATACGGACAATTTCTCGAACTTTGGCTTCTCGTCGAAGGATGTTTTCGGGATTGGGTATGACCCCGTCGATCTGTATCGAGGCTGTAGGTTTCTTGGGCTCACTCTGGGTAGGCGAGTCATCGCTGCTTCTTGCATATATGTGGGGCGGCTTCGGCTTCTTCGCAAGACCTCACTATTTTAGATAGCTACCCTTCTGCTTTGGCATAGGGTTCTCCATTTCTTCAGGCGCAAAAAACATTGGCGCACGTCCTTGCTCTGATCTGTTAGTTTTACCACAATCATGGTGAGCACTTCGGGGCCGGCCCGTCAGGAAGTAGGGAGTGCTGCTCCTGGCGCTCAGGATCCACTAGGGTTTGTTCCGAAGACTGTTTCTACGATAAAAGAGGAACATCTGGAGATGGTGAGGAGATACTGCGGGTGGAGTGAGGGGATAACACTGCAAGTGCTTTCCCCAGATGAGAGTATTACGGACTCCACTGATGGATTCTTGAGCATATACCTATACCCTTTCGCATTTGGCCCCCCTGATAGGGTTGTGCTTGATTTTTGCTTAAAGTATCGGGTTACTCTGGCGCAGATACATCCGTTATTTTGGTGAGTGGTGCTGATGATGAGGTTCTTTGCGGAGAAGGCTGGGCTCGAATTCACGTTTGATCACCTCGTTAGGCTATACCAGCCCTTTCATCATCGAGGCCTGCTAACTCTGAGGTGCCGTTTATCCACGCCCTTTGTTGTTGATGATGAAGAAGATGGGGATCGAGAGTGGGCCAGTTGGATTATTCGGGTCCGGACGACTGACATCATCCCTACGGGGCTTTTGTCATTTCCCAAAGGGTGGAATCATGCACGTGCGTGGGGCGTTTGGTGTCACACCTCACTTTTTACGGGAGTTTTTTCCAACTTAAAGTGACAATCGAAACGGGATCATTTTATTAAAAATTCAGAGTCGCCACTTGGGATAATTTATGGTGTCCCAAGTCACCGGTTTAGAATCCCGAATCGAGGAAAAGATTGACTCTGTTTTACAGTCCGCGAACTTAGAAATCCAGGTAAGGAATTCTGTTAACCCGGGAGAAGGTGTTAGGCATTCCCGAGTTCCGTAGTTCTAGCACGGTCGCTCAACTGTTATAATTGGCCTATTATCTGATTTTAATACATGTTTTAGCATATGATACATTTTTAACTTATTAGCCGCTTTTAATTAATTTTAGGAAGATTCAACGTTATCTGAAACACATCTTGAACCACGCCACATGAAATGCACCCGCGGTCCACGACACATTTTATTTAACGTTATTGAGATTTGGATTTGGGTCACATGAAATGCACACCCGAGTTTAGGAAGGTAAATTATTAACTAGCACGCCTAAAGCAAACCACGCATTGAATTATTTTCCTAATCTTTGAGATTGTTATAAGGCCAAATTTATGAACAAGATATTATTGGGGCCAAGGGCTAGCTAACATGATCTATTACTTGGCCTAGATTCTTTATAGTTCAAGACACACCTTATGCCCATTCTTATTCCTTGTCAAGAAAGAAACAACTTCAATTTTCATCTACCCAATTAAAAGTATTTATTCAAGAACCCAAGACTACATGCATCACAATCAAAATAAAAAAAAAAGAAAAAAAAACTAATTAAAACAATTTAAAGGAAAACTAGGACATGCTACTCAAACAACGTGGAATCACAAATCAACCAACACGCGCACCAAGCTATTATAACACAAGAAAATGATAATGAAAATTGAAAAATTGACCTTTTGTTGATGCACAAAGCTGAAAATTGCAAGTCAGTCGGGCTAAACAAAGCAACAACCTCGATGGAACCGTGAATTAAGCGCAAACGGACTCAATTTAGCGCAAACGGACTCAATTTAGCACAAGGAATAATTGACTACATTATCGAGCTGGGGTTTTATTGTTGTTTGAATCGCCACATTGCTGAGAATCTTTTCCTGAACAGCAAGGTTTGAGACCCTTTTGTTTTCTTGGGCAAGACCATAAACCGTGAGAGGAAATATTTCTGAACGAAAGTCGAATATCCATTGGTATATCTCCACTGTAATTAGCGGCGAAATGGATTGGCCGTCAATAAGATAGTGGTTTAACCAATATTAGCACCGGAATGTAAGTTCTTCAATGTCGACTCTAATCTGTGCAACAATTTAAAACACTAAAAAGCAAGGTAAGGATATCCAAGAACCAATCAGCAAATTCACAAATAATTCATCATCTAATTATGTAAAAATAAAAGTAGAGGAAAATCTATTGAAACTTTACAATTAACACAAATTTAACTCCTTCAGCATCGTTTACCACTTTCCTTATCTTCTTTACTAGTGATTTCAAGACTTTATTGTCTCTCCTTGATTTAGCTGCTTGTTTGAGAAAAGCATTGAAATCATTCACATCTCGTAGTAAATTTTCAACTTTACTTTTTATTCCAATAATCAAGTCAGCATTGTAGATTAACAATTACATCAAGTTTTCTACTAAGAATTTCATTGCTACATCTACCATGGCTGAAGCAACAAATTCCGTTGAGCAGAATATAATTGCCACTAAAATGGGAGCTGCCGTTCTTTTTTGTGTAGTCTAGGTCTAGGAATTAAAAAACTTCGGGTAAAGTTTCTATAATTGGATATTTTATATGGAAGTGGGAAGGGATGATGACCATTGGATTTGAAGGAAATAGATGACTATGATTAAATCTTGCACTTAAATGGGCTAATGGGTTGAGAAGAATGAGCTAAGGGTAATTGGGGTGGACCATGTCTTTTTGTGTCTCAATTTTGGGCTAAGAAGACTCCAAAATTATTATTCAAAACCATAGCTAAATTCCTTTAATATAAAATAACTATACTACATGATGCAAAAACAAATTCTAATTAATTAAACTAAACTATATTAAAACATGAAACTATTATATATTTTTTGTATTTTTCAAGATTATATAAAGATAAAAATAAGGTACTATTTTTGTATTTTTTTTACTTTATGAAAGGTACATAAAATAAAATATTTTTGTAATTTTTATTTTCTTGTAATAAAATAAAGTAAAAGAGTCAAAATTAGTTGAAATAGCGATATTAAACCTAAATTAAATATTTACATGCTAAAGTATAAAAAATCTTGGGGAGGGTCAAAAATCACATGTCTACATCTGGCGCTTTTTTAGATTTTGCCTATAGCGAAAATTAGTTGAGTAATAATGTTGTCTCCCTTGTTGCAGCAACTTCGTGGATGCCGGGCGAAGTCCTTGACCTACCCGACTGGGTCCGGAGTTTGGTGACCATTCGACCTGCGACGAGCGCAGGTGGCGAGCTGTATTTCGTACCAGATGGGGAGTGAAATACCAAGGTATGTGCGTATGTTGCCTTTGCCTTGGCCTTTGTATAGTTGAGGTAACATTTTCCCCTTTCATTTGTACTAGATTCGCCGTTTACAGATATCAGGCGGTTCCTTGGGATGAGGTAGTGCTCTTCCGAAGAGGGGAAGGAGTCGTCGGCCTTCGAGCCGAGGGACGATGGCGATAAGGGGGATTGGCACCCGCGGGGTGATGGAGCTTTTAGTGGCGCTGGGCAGGCCCGTATCTTCGAGGAGAGGGCATCGTCCGAGCCTGATGTTCCCGGAGTATCAGATTCCCGGGCGACGGTTCCTCCGAGTGAATATGCTTTGCCCAAGGTTGGTTCTCTTGGGGCCGGAGAGGCATGATCAACATGAGTATGTTCTGACTTTGAGGAAGTCCGTCGGCTTCTCTTTGAGGTGAGTTTAGGTGTGTTTTTTCCTGCATGTCGCGCCCTCCTCTCTTCATTGAGTTTTCCTTGTGCAGGCTTATGATAGGCTTATGTCTGAGCTGCTCCGTCAAGGGGCCAGGCTCCAAAAAATCCTGAATGAGGGCGAGTCCCTTAGGCTCCTTAGCGAGGAGAAGGAGGCTGAGTTGGTGCATTGGCACTATGAGGTGTATCAGAGCTCAAACTATGAGAGCTATTTGATGGATCAGGTAACTTCCTATATTACGTGTTTCACTCCTTTCTAACCTTAAGGCTAACCCCTTTTGTTATATCAGCTGTAGAAAAAGGCGGAGGCCTTGGAGTACCTCAAAGGCGACGTCAACCACGTCAGAGTTGCTTGTGGGGAGCTAAGGGCTCAAGTGCAGGCTCGAGCTTTGGAGGAGATAAGTGCCTCAGCCAAGGTCCCTGCCTTCGAGGTCCAACTCTGCGTGACTCGTGACAACGCCAAAGTTAAAGCGGATATGATTGGGAAACTTGAATCTGATCTCTCGAAGGTCAGAACTGAGATAATCGATGCCCAGGCTAAAGCGACATTAAGCCGAACCAAGGCTGATCAGGAGATGGCGATTCGTATGAAAGATGTTGCTGATGCCCAAGCTGAGCTGAAGCGAGCCCTCGATCGGGAGAAGAGGATCGAGGAATATGTTCGTTGTAGATCCCGAAGAGAGGTACTCGAGGAGGTCGATGCAAGGGGCTTCGTCCTCTCGAAGGAATTGGCTCGAGCAAGGGCGGACGAGCGTGATGCTCGGTCACTTCTCGCTGACGTCGCGGAGGGCGAATTTGACAAGCTGTAGACCTTTAGTGTGGAGTGTAGATTTCGTCGTTTTGTCGCTTTGTTTTTGATATATGTAGAGCATGCATGTAGATGGAGAATGCGCCTTTTTCGTGCATGTAATATATAGGAAGAAACTTGAAGCTTTATTTCTTCTGTACCTCTCTTCTATTATTGCTTTCGACCGGGCAGGCTGGTTTTGGTATTTGGCGGGATCCTCGTAGGTCCGGAACTGATCGGACAGACCCAGGGGCTCTTGAGTGTAATCCTTGACGTGAGCAGTTCCTGGGGCCTCCGTGCTTGGCCCGACTGTTTAGGCTTAGTTTCCTAGTTGGGCTTCGACTCGAGCCTTCTTGCCCTTGAATCGTTTATGCCCGTGCGGGCAGGTAGTAATTGTTCTTATTTCTTGCCCTTGTGCATTTGCCGTTTCGACTATTTTGGGTCCAGTCTCCGAGTCGCATCGTGACTCGAGCTTCCATTGAGCCTCAAGCTTTTTCCTGCCCGCATGGGCGGATGATGATGGCCTTTTGTGCTTCGAGTCGAAGTGACCTTACAGGCGCGTGGCCCAGAGACTCGCTCGGTTGGCAATAGTGGCATTTATGCCGTGCTCTAAGGCATATTGCAGTTTAACTATTTCGGGTCCAATCTCCGAGTCGCGTTGCGACTTGAGCTTTAATTGACCCTCAAGTACCTTTTGGTTTTCAGACTGGCGATAGTGCCTCTTACGCTGTTTTGGTCGTTGGGACCTTTTGATATGTGGCCCGGAGGCTTGCATAGTTAACTGTTTTGGATTCAGTCTCTGAATTGGGTTACGATTCGAGCTCATTTTAATCCTCAAGTTGTCAATTTTCAAGCTGGTGACAATGGCTCTTACGCTGTTTGGTCGTAGAGACCTTTTAGTGTGCGGCCCATAGGCTCGTTTGGCTGGCGACAATGGCTCTTATGCTGTTTTGCTTGTGGGATTTTTCTAGGCTTTGTTTTCCGCTCGTTAAGGTCTTTTGAAATATTTTTGCCTGACCTATCATCAGTTCTGGAAGAACCTTGATTTCAAGTCATTGTCGGCGATGTTTTGAGCACCTCGGAAGGTTCATAGCTTGTAGGTTGAGTAGATCAATGCCTTGCGATTTTGGAGCCGACATGGTCAGAGCTCATTTTTGCCTGTTGAGGGAAGCATGTTTTACTCGGTTCTTTCCGAAGTATATTCGGAGTAGTGTCCTGCAATTTTGTTTAGCAACAGTCGGGCATCCCCGAGTTGCGTTATTTTGGTTATATCATCCGTTTTGACCGTAGTCATATGTGTTTGGCCGTAGCCATTTTTTTTATCCCGAGTGATAGTTTAAGCATCTACACCGAGGGTATGCCCTTTAGGGATTCTTACAAATGCGACGTATAGCTTAAACTTCGGGATTTTCATGCCTGTTGAGGTCTTACAATTTGTTATGCCTATTAAGGTCTTACAGTTTGTCATGCCTATTTAGGTCTTACAGTTTTTCATGCCTATTGAGGTCTTACAGTTTTTGTGATGTAGAATAGATCTAGTTGAGTCTGCCCGCTAGGGGTCTTACAGGTTTCGGGTTTTCCAGCGTGTGGCGATTAATGACAGTCTTCGAGTAATCAAGTTTGTTTAAGCTTGAAGACCGCTTCTCATGAGTTCAGAGTTGCCTTGTGGGGGCTTTATGAGCCCGGAGTTCCGACCCTGGGGTCGTGCGGGTGTTGAATTGCTGATGCTAAGTCTCTGAGTATCTCGGGATGCATTTGGCGGAGAGGCCCTTGCCACGAGTATGCTGAAATCCCCTTTTCCGAAGTATGAAATGCCGAAAATATATTCTTTATTGCTTGGCGTAAACATATGCTGTAAATACATGTTGTCTCGTTGTTGTGATCTCGGCACGCGTAGGTACGACTCTTCGGACCATCTGATTCGTTACAAGGTTCCCTTTTGAAACTCAGTTGCTATCTTCGGTCCTTCCGAGGGAATGGTGCCCTTAAGAGAAGATCATCACTCGTCGTCCGATTGTAGAAGAAGGCATGTGATCTTATTGGATCGTGCTGGCGGGACCCTTGTTGGGGGTACGCTGCTCCGCTAATAATCTTGCTGGCGGGACCCTCTTTGGGTTTGAAGTCCGGTCGAGGGAAGAGAGCACGGCGGGCCCTGCTAAGGTCTTGGATCTCCGGGTGGAGTTAGAACTTCTGAATGCCCCGGTTGATTGCCTACATACAGGTTAGTGAAAAAATAACAAAGGAGTGAAATAGTTCTTCCTCACCGCGGGATGTGTAGGTGACATTTCAAGGTTTGGTATGTTTCTGCCGTTCCGAGGCATGAGCCCTAATACAGCTTTCTACTGTGTTCAACCAGGCTTGGCCAAAGATGTGGTTTTGCGTACCCTCCGATCCCTTTGAGGGCGGAGGCATTGACGCCGGCGATGAGTTATGTGGTGAGGATTTTTCTCTCGTCGCGTGTTTCCCCTTGCCGCCTTATTTTAATCATGCCCTTTGCATGGAATTCATCTTTCCGGTGAAGTGGGGTTGATGCTGTCTCCGGGCGGTGTGCCAGTGGTTGTCTGAATAGGACGCATGCGCTTTCTATGATGGTGCAGAGCTCGGCGTCTCAACCTGAGCTCAGACGGGCTATATCAAGAGAATGGTTTTCGTGGCGATCGTCATCCGGAATCCGTCGGGGAATCTGTTGGGGATTTGAGATGCAAAAGCGATTCAGTCTGTTGGTCCGGACCGCTCAATTGATTTTGGTCCGACATTGTTGGTGTACTTGATCAAATCTCCTGAACTCATGAACATACATTTTATTGAAAATATATTAAATGAGGGGGAGGGTTACCAATGTGTCAGTGTGAGACCGAGGTGAGGTCTTGGTGTCCTTTTCTCTAGATGTAAGGGTGCCCTTTGGAATATTTCCCCGGACCTGTTCTTCCCTGGTGACGAAGATTTTCACTTTCCATTTTATGAGTTCTTGGGGGTTTTCACCGCTCCTTCACTGTCATGGTAATACGTCGTGTCTTGTTTGCTTCATTCTTCCCGATTGCTTTCCTCCCTTGGGGCTGGGTTCGAGTCTGACCACTCGATGATACTTGGTGGTGATTTTTATTGAGTAGCACGGTTGTCGTCCTTTTGAGCTGGTGGCCATTTTCGACCCCGTGGCAGCGCGCGCTCTGCAGTTCCCGCATCGGGTTGTGGTTCTTTTGAAGGGGTCTTGGTCGAATAGTCCTGAGTCATTTGGAATCCCTAGTTTCGCTTATGGTGATCATGATGTTTGGTATAGCAATGCTGAAATCATACTCTGCTGGGCGGGGTTCCCCTACCGGCTGTGATATTGAATTTGGTTCCACTAGAGGTTCCTCGAGGATGTTGTCCTCGGGCTATTTCCCTATCGTTGTGAGGTAGGTTGCATCTTGTGCCGTTCCTCCCATACGTGGCGCATGGATGGTACCTCTACCTGTTTGACATTAGTTTCTTTGTTAGGAGTCCGCTTTGATATACCGAGCCCGAGGAGGTTCCCGAACGGTTTTCCAAGGCCCTGCTCCGTGGTTGGTGTGGGGTGCGGGTATCCGACCAGATCTTGGCTGGGTACCTGACCAAGCTTCGCTTGAAACATCCTGGAGTCATCAGGCATGCTTCGTTTGAACTTCGGGCGAAGGTCTGGGTTGTCCAGCCATCCGAAACTGGGAGCGATCTCATTCGTCCTATTAGGGAACGAGACGCGACTTCCTTTGGTGCTTCACTCGCTCTTTGTTTGGTTCCAGGTGTGTCGGGCTCTTTTGTTACTACTTCAATGACATCGGTGTGTGCTCCTGCGGAGGGGTCTGCTGATATGGTAATCGGGTTTGTCAGGCCAGGTGCCAGGCTGCGGCGCTGCGTCATGGTATGTTTTGAGAGTGTTTCCTCGAACTTCCTCAACGAGACAGGCTTGAACTCATCATCTTGGAAGTCGCTGCCTTTGAATGAGCACGTGCAAGCGGTGGTGCGCTCGTAGGGATCCAAGGTTCTGTCGTACCTTGGGGGGTTTCGGCGTTCCGTATTTCCATGAAGCAAGTTTCGGGACCGCTTCCTCGGGAGACGATTGCTGTATGAACTTTCACGAACCTGACCCGATCCTTTCGAAGAGATCCCCAAACATCCTCGTTGCGGTGGGGTCGGTTATCGATCCGTTGTTGCTTGATCTCTCGGGTACTCGTTCGGTGTAGGGAGATGTTTCCGGCGCTACTGTGCTGGGAGTCTACGGGTAACTTTATAGCTGAGTGATAGCCAACTATTGTGCCTGCAACATTTCAAAAATAACATGAAGACTAACTTCTTGTTCTTCTCGGGCCGGGTTTTTTTGAGCTTCTTGTTGGTCGATATGTTGTATGCTACCATCGATGCGCAAGGCTCCATCGACCTGTTGCGTGCCCTGCGAACCTGCATATGCTAAAATTGGTCCAGATGCATTATCGAGGTTCTGCGGCGTCGTGCCAGCCACTGGAACAGCTACGCCGTTTCTGCCGTGATTTTCGGGTTAGTCGTTCTCGATTTTGCTCACCGAGCCAGACATTTTGACCTGAAATCAAAGGATTTTGGACAAGAAAAAGTGTGAAAGATAATGTGCGTTTGTGCAATGAAGCCATCAAGAAAATAATCACTATTATTTTTATCCTCACGGTGGGCGCCAAACTGTTTACCGTGAAAATGGTAACAATAATTAAATTTGTAAATGAGATTCTAAAAATACGTGATCTATTCTCGAGCTATTGTTAGAGCAGATGATGCTAAGAACGTGAAGTTTAACGATGAGGTGCGAGCTAAAATGAGGCAGTAATCAAACCGAAGGGGCCTGTTGCCCGGATGCAAAACCGGTCAATGGGGACCTCAGGGTCGAGATTCGAGTCAAGCTCGAGATATCAGGGGCAACTGAGAATGGGATAACAATTAAGGATACGATTAACCAGGGCTCTTTACGACTGATATTGAGCAATATAGTGAAGAACAAGTAAGAGAACGATAGATATTGAAGTGACCTCAGGCCAGTAAGAACGAGCAAGTTAGAAAGAAAAGAGAAAGAGATATTATTGCATTTGTGGAGAAATGGAGCAACATCAGCCCTTTACAAGGTAGGGTGAGTCCCCTTTATATAGGAGGGAGGACTCGGCTACAAGTAAGTGGAGATTAATTACAAAGTATGGAGATGGGATGGCTTGACGTGATGCCTTAGCATAGGCTCTGGATAGGCCGACCTTGTCAGACTTAGCCGTGTGCCTTGGGAGCTTCCCCCTATGTCCTAGCTTCGGTCTCCATTTTCTCTGAGTCGGGCTTCGGCGAGCCCTGAGGTCGGGAACTCGGTCGTGGACTCCCGTCCTCGGGGTCCCGAGGCATGCTTCCGAAATGACTTGACATCGAGAAATCAAGTCTTCTGATTTTGTCGCGTACAAGATTGTACTCGAAGGGTTGTGGATTGAGAAGAGAGAAGGCAAAGAAGAGGTTTTGAATTTGGAAGTGAAGGGTTGTGATGTTGATTTATTTATGATGAGGGACCGTTCTGAAACGGCGACAACCTTTTGCTTGGGGAGTTGTATCGTTCAGAAAAGGTGTGACGCTTTGGATGAAAATACACAACTTAAACAGACTATCACGCTGATGATATAGAATTGTTTTTGTCCATTTTAAATTGTGTATGAAAGAACAAAGAAACTATTAACCTGTATCAAGAAAACCAGGTTCCCTGATAGGTTTGGAAAGTGAGTTTAACCCCTTTTTTAGAATGCACTGCAATATCTGCTTCTGTAATCATCATGTGTATCTACCTGTGACAGTATAAAGGTGATTAGACTTATCCAGAAAACACTTTAGCTAACTTTTACCTGAGTATGACTTTCATAACCAATCGTGAGGAACCAGGTTCTCAGTTGTGCTTTATTATCCCCAATGCAAGGCGATTTTCCTCAGACTGTTTTCTTCTCAGGGCTTTGGTGAAGATGTCAACAACTTGATCTTCAACAATCAATGTATTTGTCCCTCTTGAGTTGGACTCAAGGTCTTCCAATTTGCTGTTTGGTCTACAACATCTGAGCACAACAGGAGGTAGATGATACATATTCGGTTTCAACTGTTGAGAGTGCCATTGAATTTTGCTTCCTTGAGCCTCATGAGACAAGACGGGAATCCAGAGAATGTCCCTTTTTTGACGTGCTTTTCCTATCCATTACTTGAAGGATAGTGGAGGACCAGGTCTTGTGTTCCTCTAAGATATCTCAAAATTCTTATAACAGCCTTCAGATGAGACTCCTTTGGATTTGACTGAAACCTTTGCACAGAACCCAATTCTGAACACAATATCTGGTCTACTTGCAGTGAGATACAAGAGTGATCCAGTGATGTCTCTATGAATGGTTTGATTTAGAGTAGAACCAGGTTCATCCATATCTAGGCATGTAGCTGAGGCAATGGGAGTGCTGATGACTTGAGATGCTTCTATGTCAAACCCCTTTTGACAACTCGATTTTCAGCTTCTGTTCTTGTAGTCGTGGGACCAGGTTCCTTGCTGGAATCAATGAGCGTTCTCCACCTTGATCAGTATTTCTATTCCCTCTTGGGACGAGTATATTAGGAGGATTCCTCCATCTCTTTTAAGCGTCAAATTTTCGAAGTTGATCCTTTCCATTGTTGAGAACATAACAATTGCACCCAGATACCTTCTGATGAGTCAGCAACTTTGGTCAAGATATTTGCAAACCCTCTATCAAATAATATTGACGGTGCAAAATCTTCAAGAGTCTTGTTCTTCTTTTCTACAACTCCATTTGCTTCAGTGTTCTTGGAGCTAAGAAGTTGAGTAATTCTTCTTTGAATGCAACATTCATCCACTATGGCATTATCTAAACCTGTTCCATGATCTGATCTGATGCAAGCCATATTTGTTTCTATCTATACTTAGATCTTCTTGACAAAAGCCACAATTACTTGAGAGATCTCATCCTTGGTTCTGAGGAATAAAGTCCAAGTGGACTTGGAGTAGTCATTCACTGTCAACATATATATCTTCTTTCTTTCCTGTTTGGCTCTTTCACTTCTCCACATAGATCCATATGAAGAAGATCAAGTGGCCTTGAGGTGATGACTACCCCCTTTTTGGGCTTGAATGGAGATCTGGCATACTTTCCTACTGCACACTTTATGTTCCTTGATACTCAACTTGGTCAGACCAAGAACCAGGTCCTTTAGAGCCGATTTATTCAGTGATGAAAAACTTGCATATCCCAGCCTTCTGCCCCATAGTTCAGCATCGTTTTCAACAGCTCTCAACCAACTTGTATCACCACTTCTACAGAGGATCAAACACATCACCATAAGTATTATTGTGCCTTTTGGCTACAACATCACCTCACTAGTTACAAGATTTGACATTGTGCATATCCTCGACAAGAATTCCATTTTATTTCCCTTGTCACATATCTTCCAACTCCTAAAGTGTACCCCTTTTAGCTGTTTCCAAAAGGGTACACTCTCTCCTTGCAAGGCTTTTAGTGAAGGAAAGTTGATCGTATTTTTAGTCATGTGCTTTGAGCAACCGCTATTCATATATCATTGTAGGTTTCTCCCCTTCACTGCTCACTGCATAAGGAAATAAATGGTTAGCTTTAGGAACCCAAATAAGTGTGGGTCCCTTATTATGAGAGAAGGGATGAATGAGTGCTCTTTTAGTCCAAGTAGGCATTATACGATTCCTATTTGACGAACCATGTCCTCTAGCAGTAGTTACTTTCTCAGCAAAAACTTTATTTTTCTAATGAGACTGAACCCTGGCCATGCAGTTTTCCTTGAGGTGCCCATTGTTACCACAGTGGGTATATAGCCAATTGTCGGTTACAGTAACGTACTTGCTATGAGGCTTGTAGGGAATTTTTTCCCTTTGAAACCCAGTCCCTTGCTTGTTTACCCCGCTGTTGGTGTACATGGCAGTGATAGCATCAGAGGACCAGGTCCACTTAAGCGATTTTTCAAGGTCATTTTTTACTTTCCCTAGTTCTTTCTGAAGCTGTTTGTTTTTCTCAAGTTCAGCACACAGACTAGTCTTTACCAAATTTAACTCATTTTCAAGCTTAATGTGTGCATCACTTGCAAATTTCTTTCCCTTTTCAGAGTTTCTAGGCCTATTCACCATTTTTAATTCCTCAATTATCTCTTTCAAGTCTACGACCACCACTACTAGGTCATCTCTCTCTTGCTAGGTTTCTTTTTGTTTACTTATACACCCAATGGTTTCTTTTAAGTCCACCACAACAACCATTACATCATCTCTTTTATGTTCGATACTGGCAATTTTCTCTTCTAAGGCATTCCTTTCCTTTTTCAGATTCTCTGTTATTTCTTTCAAATCAACTACAACGACTACTAAGTCATCTTTGGTTTGTTCATCTTCCCCTAGTTCTATAGTCAATGCATCTTTATCATTAATAAGACTATGGTACGCATCAATTAGTACATTTGCTAATGACACGAGCTTTTTAGGAGAGTAAGATTTTAGATTTCTCTGAACATCCAAAAAATTTACCTTATCGTTGTCATCTTCATCTTCATCATATTGAGCCATTAAAGCAAAGATTGAATCATACTAAGTTGTTTCATTTCCCACTACCATTATTGAACTACCACCATGGTTGATTTCTTCTTCAGATTCACTGGAGGAGTCTCCCCATACAGCAAGAGCTTGCTTTACAACATTGTTAGCGTCATTCTTTCTCTTGAAGCGTTTGTTAGGAACCCGATTCCTCTTAGCTGCTTTGTCAAAGTTGTTATTGTACTAATCTTGCTTTAGGAGAGGGCAATCCTTGATGAAGTATCTTGTCTTGACACATTTATGACAAAGGTCATAATTTCTTGGCTCCCTAGAACTTCCCTTTTTTGGAATGCCTCCATTCCTGTGAACCATCTTCTGGAATCTTCTTGTCAAGTAGGCCATGTCCTCGTCTTCACCACTTGAGTCATTGCTGTCTGTCTTGAGGACCAGGTTCTTCTCCCTCTAGGGCTCTCTTCTTTCATTGTCCTTCTTCTTGTTCTTCATTTCATAGGTTTTCAAGTTTCTAACAAGTTCATCCATGGTCAGTGTTTGCAAGTCATTAGCCTCAGTGATGGCGTTGACTTTTCTTTCCCAAGAACTGGGCAGTACACTAAGGATTTTTCTAATAAGCTTGTTTCTCGGAATACTTTCACCAAGAGAGTGAAGCTCATTGATGATGGAAGTGAATCGAGTATGCATATCTTGGACGGATTCATCATCTTTCATTCTAAAGAGCTCATATTCTGTTGTGAGAATATCAATCTTGGATTTCTACTTATGTTGTTCCCCCGTGAGCTGTCTAAAAAGCCTCCCAGATCTCTTTTGCTGATTGATATACTGCTATCCTATTATATTTATCAGGACCAATTTCACACACAAGAATTTTTTTTCCACGAAAATTCTTTTCTATGGCCTTTCTGTAAGCGTCATTGAATTCCTTCCTCATCTTAGGAATGGCTACAGCTGGGTCACCAAGGTTCTTTGTAGGGACAAAGGGTCCGTCACATATGACATCCCATAACTCAGAATCTTCAGCCATGATAAAGTCGTGCATCATAGTTTTCCACCATCCATAGTATTGACCGTTGAACCTTGGAGGTCTCTAAGTAGACTGGCCTTCTTCGAAGTTTGGAGGAGCTGCCATGAGGATCCTTTCTAGGTATTAACCTGATAGAAAGAACCTGCTCTGATACCAATTTATAGAATATAAGGGTCTACCAAACTCTATGGAGAACCGGTTCTCTATCAGGTTCAACAGTACACACACATAGCAATAAATAAATGACAAGAGAAATTTTACGTTATAAATTCCCAGCTCAACGGGATTAAAAACCACGACCTACCCTTGTAGGATTTCAACTTTACTACTGAGCAACTTTTAGATTACAACCTATGCAACCTAAGAATTAACCTCTTAATCCATAACTAACTTGCAACACACCTATTATAAACCACTTTGTAATAACTCTATTACAAAAACTTTACAACATGACTAACTCTAGCCAAGACTCAAACACATAGGTTTAAGGTTTACAGAAGAGTTCCTACAAAATGCTTCTAAACAAGCTAATTAGGAAATACAAATGAAGAACTATTATAAAGTTACAACTCAACTAAGAACATAAAATGACTTGATATGGGAACTGGTCCATAGTTGCTTTGTTCTTTTTTCTTGAAGCACTTGAAACTTTCTTACTGGATAGTCACGTGAAAAGCTTGAGTAAAATCTCTAAGTGTTCAAGTGAATGTGTTTTACCTCCCTTGGTGTTAATAATACATGTATGACCTCACATACAATGATGTAAGCAAGGTAGGTAAAAACCCTTCCACAGAAAGTTGACTGTTGCACTATTCGTGTACTGTAGTATGTGCAGGCAGCAACTTTCCAACTGGAGAGTTGACTTCGTAGAGTCTCCTCGGGAACTGGTAGGGACCTGTTCCCTCAGCTGTTCCTTCCACTCTGAGGAGTTGAATCATATACCAAGCTGGATCCCAACCTGGAACCTTGTGATCTTAAGGTCTTGTATATGTGTAACATGTTCCTTATCTGGTTTTGGATAGTAAGTTTGTTAGATCATTAAAATATAAAGTAAAGTACTTATGACCAAAGTACTTGTAACCTATCAAAACTAAAATTAAATAAGAATCTAAGCTATTGGCTAGTGACAAACAATGAAAATAGTAAGCAAAGAAAGATATTAATGGGAGAAGATAGGGTTGATAGGATAGGTGCAAGATAAATGCTTGGGATATAACTCTAGATAATTCACTTCTAGTGTTCAAACGAGTCTCTCGAATTAGCTTGGTTATTAATTCAATTATTTAGTAGAATCTCTTCTCTCGATTAAGTCTCAACCTCACAAGATGAACCAATTTAAGCTCGTGGAGATATGCAAGAATTCGTAGTGGGCTGGTCTTTAGGAGAACCTCTCTCGATTATCCTCCTAACTAAGTATAATCAACAATTCAACTAGCCTCTTCCGATTACTAAGATGAATTAATGACTTCAACCGGCAAAACATAATGCAAAGATATCACAAGTCATGCCTCTCTCGATTACATTAACAAGTGAATGTAGATGCAACGATTAAAACATCCAAAACGATTCAATACATAAAACTAGAGTTAATTATCCACAAACAAGTATCAAAATACCAAATCCATTAAACGCTAAAGAGAACAACTCCATAAATATGGAGTAATTCATAATAACAATGTTTAAATCAAAGGAAAACATAAAACGAACCAAACTCTTGTCTTGAATGAGGATTGAATGATGAAATCCTTGCGTTTTTGCTTCTCCACCTCCTCTTAGCTTCCTTAGGTGTAAGATGTGTCAAAAGTCCTCAAAATAATGTTTTACGTGTATTTATACTAAGTAGGGTCGGGACCAGACGAAAACAGCTTTTCCTGCACGAAATAGGATTCCGACTCTATAAAAATTGCACAGGCGCGCTGCATGGGACGACGCGCCATACAAGGAATTTGTGGGGAAGTTCAGAGAATTGATTCTGACAGGATGCAGGAAAATTGAATAGGCGCAGCACCCCACCTGCCGCACTAGTGTTATTTTCTCTGAGTACATATTTTTCTTGACTTTTTGATATTCGGACGTGGTTTTTGACCCCCGAACGCGATCCTAGATTAATCCATTGGGATTTTACCTAGACTTCAAAGCTCGAAATAACTCGAATTCATTTTGTAATATCTACATAGCTCGGAATCCTCATACAAGGCATAAAACACACAATTAGTGCAAAACACTAGTGATAAAAGTTCAAACTCAATTAAAGTGTAGTAAATTAGAGTGCAATAAGCGACTAAAATACGAGATTATAGCCTACCATTAGAGAGCAAGTCAATGCTATCACGGAGGCAAATTATCTGCAAAAGCTGACGATTGACGAACTCATTGGAAATCTGAAGACCTATGAAATAAAAAACAAGAAGAAGGACCATGTAAGAAGAGATACCAAAAAGAAGAAGAACCCGGTTCTCAAAGCAGACAACAGTGACTCAAGTGGTGTTGATACTGACATGGCCTATTTGACACAGAGGTTTCAGAAAATGGTTCGCAGAAATAGAGGTATTCCGAAAAAGGGCAGCTCAAATAGTTATGATTTTTATCACAAATGTGGGAAGCTAGGACATTTTATCAAAGATTGTCCTCTCCACAACTAGGACCATTACAAGCACAAAACAGACAAGATGGTCAAGAGGAACCTGGTTCCCGTCAAGAAATTCAAGCCGCTGATAATGTTGTGAAACAAGCTTTTACTGCATGGGGAGATTCCTCAAGTGAATATGAGGGCGATGATGAATAAGGAGACACCTCCATGATGGCCATTGAAAGAGAAGCAGTAAATATGACTCTATTTTTGCCTTGATGGCAAAATCTGAAGAGGATGAAGATGATGATGGCGATGAGGTAAAATTTCTAGACGTTCAAAGAAATTTGAAGTCTTACTCTCAAAAGAAGTTTCTATCTTTAGCTAATGTCATGATTGATGCTAATGTCATGGTTGAAGTCTTACCCTCAAAAGACCTTGTTCCTCAGAACCTAGGATAAAACATTGCCAGTTTTTGCTGCCTTTGTGAAGCAGATTCAAGTGAAGATGAGCCATAATGTTGTAAGCACAAGATTTGATCATGGTACCGAGTTCGACAATGCAAAGTTTAACGAATCCCGTGCTGAAAATGGTATAAGTCATAATTTTTCATCTCACAGAACACCCCAATAAAATGGTGTTGTGGGGAGGAAAAATAGGACTCTTGAAGACATGACAAGGACGATTCTAATTGATAGTATTGTACCAAAGAGCTTTTGGGATGAGGCAATGAACACTGTCTGCTATCTGATAAATAGGTGCATGATCAGGTCCCTCCTAAACAAGACCCCGTATGAATTGCTAAACGGGAGAAAACCCAAGCTGACTTACCTGAGAACATTTTGTTGCAAATGTTTTGTTCTCAATAGTAGTAAGGAAGCGCTGAGAAAATTTGATGCCAAAAGCGATGAAGGGATTTTTCTTGGGTATTCTTCACAAAGAAAAACATACAAGGGCTAAAACAAAAGAACTCAATGTATAGATCTAAAGTATTGAAGTTTTAATGATTAGCAAAGTTAAATATTGAAGTTTTAATGATTAACAAAGTATGGCTGAGTGTTCAAAGAACCAGGTCCTCAATGTAGTTGCTTAATTATTCTAAAGAACCAGCTCTTCAAGAGAAAGGATCAGTTTCTCATGTTGATAATTATACGTCTATACAAGATAATAACTTTATCTCAAAGTTACCCATGTCCGAGTTTGGTGGAAGAATGTTTCTATAAGTGATAAAGGTCATTGCTCAAGAAGATACAGATAATTCAATCAGAGACAAAAGTCCCATAGATTGTGGAATCCTTGGAATAGTAGGAGCCCTGTCAAAGAGGAAGCTGACTATGAATAGGACTCCTAGAAGATCTCAAGTTGAAGCATTTAATATGATCGACTTTGGACTTCTGAATCATCCTTTTACACATAAATGAAAAAGTCATAAGTTGTTTACTTAAGTCGGGTACTTGAATTGTTCTCTTTCTGAGTCAGTCTAGTGAATGTGTTTTAGGAAATTGAGTTGTAATCAAGTGTCATAAATAGTTGGTGAGTTGGAGTGAGTGTTTTGCTTTACAAGTTAGAGTAAATCAAATAGGAGTAGTAGGAGTATTGGACAGTATATAATTGTAGTCTTGTAATTGATACATTTTGGCTCATTGTTCTAGTAGAGTTGGAGTTGAAAATCCTACATGGTAGGTCGTGGTTTTTGCACCTTTTGAGCCGAGTGATTTTCCACGTAAAAAAATATGTATTTATTTTATTGCTTATTTAGTTTACGCTTAAGGAACATGGTAAATAACCAAGTTCTTTAGTAATTCGTACGGGCACTCAAACTATTAGTAGAAGAAAGTATACATGTAATCTTTGATGAATCACACCACTTAAGTGGAAAAGAATCACATGATAAGAATGATCAGGATGGAGAGCATTCAAAGGTTCCTGAAGAAGTCATTGTTATGGCAAACGGGAAGGCAGATCTAATGAGTCGGGTCAAAGAGTCTAGTGTAGAAGATGCAGCAAAACCTCCAACTGATTCAGAGGAACCTGGTTCCTCCATTACAACAACTGAAGCAAAAAATAGAGTTGTTGATCCAGTGCAAGACACTCATGATAATGAATAGAGAAGTGGCACTTACTCTTTCATAGATGCAAATAATGGATCCCACACGGTAGAACCTGGGTCCTCTCACCATGAGACTCAGGTGTCTAACTGGAAGCACAAAAGCTTACATCGTCTCCAGAATGTAATCACCCCTCTAGATTCAGGAATTTAGACTAGATCAAAGACAAAAAGCATGTTTGCTTTCTCAGCTTTCTTATCTCAAATTGAGCCCAAAAATATTAAGGAAGCTTTGAAAAATGCTGACTGGATTACTTCTATACAAGAAGAACTCCACTAATTTGAGAGAAATAGTGTGTGGCACCTGGTTCCCCGACCTTCAGATATAACTGTTATTGGAACCAGATGGGTGTTTAGAGACAAGCTTGATGAGTTTGAAAATACAACAAGAAACAAGGCCATGTTGGTGGCTCAAGGCTATAATCAAGAAGAAATAATTGATTATAATGAGACTTTCGCTCTAGTTGCAAGGATGGAAGCCATTAGAATTCTCATTATTTTTGCATCTCATATGGAATTCAAATTGTTCCAAATGGATGTCAAGAGTGCATTTCTAAATTGATATTTGAAGAAAGAAGTCTTTGTAAAACAACATCTGACTTTGAATGCTATGAGCATCCTGAACATGTATTTAAGTTCGACAAGGCACTATATGGCTTAAAGCAAGCCCCTCGTACATAGTATGAAAGGTTGTCCATGTTTCTTCTGGAAAATGGTTTACTAAAGAAAAAATTAACAACACTCTATTTTCTAAAGAAAAGAGGGAGGAACCTGCTTATTGTGTAGGTCTATGTTGACGACATCATCTTTGGTGCAATAAATGATTCCTTGTGTGAGGAGTTTGCAAGGCTTATGGGAAGCGAGTTTGAGATGAGTATGATGGGGGAACTGAACTTCTTCCTAGGTCTGCAAGTTAAGCAAACCACTAAGGGAACAACGATAAGTCAGTAAAAATACATTAAAGAGCTTCCGAAGAGGTTTGAGATGGAAATTTCAAAGACCATTGATACTTTTATTGCCACAGCCACACGTCTAGACATCGACGAACCTGGTTCCCCTATGAATTAAACCATGTATCAAGGCATTATTAGTTCACTCTTGTATCTTACAACTAGCAGAACTAACATTATGTTTAGTATGAGGTTGTGTGCTAGATTCCAATCAAGTTCAAAAGTATCTCATCTAAAAGTTGTTAAGAGAAATATGAGGTATCTCAAAGGAACACAGGACCTGTTCCTCTATTATCTCTCAGGAGATAATTTTGACTTAATTGGATATGTTGATGATGATTATGTTGGTTATTTGGTGGATAGAAAGAGTACATATGGGATGGCACATTTTCTGGGGTCATGCTTGATTTCATGGGGTATAGAGAAACAAAACTCTGTAGCCCTCTCTACTGTAGAAGCTAAATATGTGCTAGATGCTTTCTGTTGTGCCCAATTGTTGTGGATCAAGAAACAACTAAAAGATTATGGTGTGTTTTCTAACTATGTTCCACTACTGTGTGACAACACAAGTGCTCTCAACATGACAAAGAACTCGATTCAACATAAGAGGACAAAGCACACTGATGTGCGACATCATTTCCTTAGGGACAATGTTGAAAAGGGTCTTATCTACATGAAGTTTTGCAAAATAGAGGACTAGATAGTTGATATCTTCACCAAAGCATTGAGCAGAGAGCATTTTAAAAATAATCTACTGGAGTTGGGACTAATTAAATTGAATTGGGAACCTGGTCCCTCAATGACTGGATATGAAGGAATGGTAAGGTGAACTGTGAAAAAGTATTTTCTAGCAACTTTTAACTCAATTCTATACCATTACAGGTAAACACGCATGGCAATTACTGGGGAAATAAGCAGCTAATGACATTGCATTTTGGTAGGAGGATGAGGCTCATATTTGCAAAATTAGTCAGGGTACCTGGTTCCCTTAACTCAGGTTAGTAGTTCCTCTTACACTCGCACGCATTTCAAACTGCTAAAAGTGCCACGCCATTAAAATGTGTTCGCCCTTTCCCCACACCTTTTATGCCCAAAAATCACATCCATTACAGACCTACCCAGCTACCTAGTCTGTTGCATCCAATTGTAATCGGTCCATCATTTCCTCTAAATCACACCAAAAGACATGTCTCTCTCATAACTGTCTACATCAAATCCATCAAACCTTCCTCTTTTCTTTGAAACCCTCTTTATAGTGTCTTTATTCTAAAAAGCTCACCATGTCTTCTCAGAAATCAAAGTCTCCTAAAGACACCATTGACATTCTTATTGTGCCTTCATCTCACAAAGAGCAACAAGCTAAATCTGAGCCTCAACCTTCACGAGTGAAACCCCCATCTCCGACAAACCACCACCCACTGTCTTTTCCCCGACTCTATCAAGTTCTGGTTCCCAGTGTAGCCAAAAAAATCAAACATCCCAGAAGTTTGTTGAGTCAACTTCTCCCTCTGCTATGCCAAAAAATGGTAGAAGACGGACTGGTAAAAGGATAAGAGGGAACATAGGTTTCAAGTCAGTTGGTTGAGGAAGTAATTGTATCCCAAAAGGTTGTTGCTAGTTTTGGTGAAACATCTGGTGTATCTACCACCCCTCTGCTCCAACTTTTGATCTAAATAGTGTATCACTATTAGGTAACACCTCTCTCGCTTCTACCGATTCTACATTGTTGGATGTGAGTGAAAAAAGCCATAGAAAACATGATGCTTATTGCTATTGAAGGGTGTTTAGTTGGGGAGTATGTGTCTGGTGATGCGATGTCACGACCCAAATCACACATGTTGTGATGACGCCTATAACAATACTAGGTAATCCGACATTCACAATAAAACCATGTGTCTTTAAATTTGGAAAACATAATAATATAAGTTCAAGGAAGAAATCTCATAAATATTGATAAGAAATACCGTGATTAAATACAAAAGCCCTCAAAATCTGAGTGTCACTGAGTACATGAGTATCTATACGATAACATGGTCTGAAACACTATTTAGGAGGGTAGAACAATATAAATAAAACTAAGAGATAAAGGAGGAGAGTCAAGGTCTGCGGGTGCCAAAGCAGCTAGCTCGATAATCTCCGTACTGGTAAAAACTCTAAATTAGCAACCATCGTGACCAAAAATACCTGGATCTGCACACGAAGTGCAGAGTGTAGTGTGAGTACAACTAAATCAAACAATTAATAAGACTAACCTTTGGGCTGAAAGCAGTGATGAGCTCAACCAATACAGTTTGAATACATAGTTTAACAGTACATAAATGATAGGAAATAGGACAAACATCTCAAAGAAAACTCATAATTTGTTCGTACACGGTACATGAAATATAGACATGCTTACAGTTTTAAAGTTAAGCTCAATACAGATAAAATATGCCACGTGTGACTGATATGAGGAATACGACATCTCTATATCTATATGCCAATATGCATATCGTATGTGATGCAATACAATGAAAACCTCACGTACTCACACTCTTAGAGTACTCAATTTGACTGTCTCAATTTTTAACATGAATCCCTTACGTGTTATGTGGTTGGTGTTGAGGTGACACACATGCTAGGTGAAGCATGTTTGGGCGTGCACCGTGGAAATTGTGAGCTGGTCGATTCCGTGGTATTGTGTAGTCATCAAACCTTGTAGCCATTCATGTGACCTCTATGTGTTAGAGTAATTGAGTTGCAGATTCATATTAGAAATCATGTTAGGCTATATGCTAATCCTATTAAGACCCAATGGTCATTTATGATGGATGTGACTAAGTACAAAATTGCCATCTAAGCAAATAGTTCAACAACAGAAATGATGATATGCATGTAGCACAGTTTATCGCCACTAGAAGTGGTAGGGCAGTCTCCAAAGAGCCCATTCTTAAAAGACCCACTACTAGAAAACAGAAGAAATAAAACCTTGAAAATGTGTTGAAGAGGAATAAGGAGAAAAAGATTGGTGAAATGGGGAAAATTAGTAAATGAGGAGGATTTGCCCCCAGCCAATATTGTGGATATTGAGGACGAAGAGGTGAATGAGAAACCTGCTCCCCTTGTTCGTAAATCCTATAAGAAGTCTGTGATTGAGAAGCCCAAGAAAGGATCATCTGTGAAAGGAGTTGAAATGGATGAAGAGAAGAGTGTTGAGAAGAAGGAGTCTGGTGAGAAAGCTAAGTCTGGTAGGAAGGAGAAAGCTTTTGAGAAGAAGAAATCTCACAAGATAAAGGCAAGTGATAGTGAGGAACTTGGTTCCTCCAAGAAGGCTAGAATGGAAGTGTCTAAAGTTGTCTGAAGAGAAAAGATGAAGCAACAAAAAGTGTTGTGGGGCAGAGTGTTTGATATTGACATTCTTGACATGTCAGGCATGAGACAACTAGTTGAAATTTGCGAGTTTCAGAAGTGGAGTAATCTTTTTACTATTTAGAGTCCAAAAGTATATGAAGAGGAAGTTTCCAGCTTCTACGCTGATTTGTTCACTATGAAGGATGACAATATCTACCTGAAGGTTAATGGAATGGATGTTATGATGGATGAAGTTGTACTAGAGAGTATCCTGGATGTGCCTACTGAGGGCTCTCGTCTGTTGAAGGGACCTGTTCTGCCGATTTTAGGAAGGTTATTCTAAAGCCTCAAGCTATTTAGAAAGGGGAACGAGTGCACAAAAAGGCCCTACTTCCAAAATACCAGCTCATGTTTGAGATAGTGAACAAAATACTGCTCCCTCGAGTGAAAGAACGTTCCATTGCATCAATAGCGAACGTGTTACTCCTGGAGGCATTGGATGGATACATTACTATCAACCTATCTATAATCATGATTGAACATATGCAAAAGGTGGCAGACTTCAAGGATGGGAATCATAATTTGCCTTATGGGTTCCTGATCACCAGAGTGTTTGAATATTTCAAAGTCCCCTTGGGGAGAGCAGCTGTGGGAACTCAAAAGCAATCATTCTCAATGAGTACCTTGGAGGAGTGTGATGTATCGACAAGAAGGGGAGTTGGCAGCAATTATACGGTTTTCAGCAGATTGATGCTTAGACTGCTGCTAATGAGGAGATATGGAGGATGAAGGCTAGACATTCCATTCTTGAGAGGCAGCTCAGTCAAGCTAAAGAGGAACCTTGTTCTAGCAGTGCTCAGGGTGCAGAGGTTGCCCGCTTGGCTGCTGAAAATATAGACCTAAGGAAACATGTTGAGAACCTGAAAGAGTAGCTGATCAATGAGCAGCGGTCTACAAATGCTCTAGTGGATGTTTTTCTCAAAGCCCTTGACCCTTCATCCTTCCCTACTTTTTCAAGTGCCCCTTAAACAGTCTCCTTGTCAGTGTCTAGATTATCAATGCATGTCTTAGTCCTAGTGTCCTACTTTGAATTTTATTCTTATGACTGTGGTACTTTAGTTTGTTTATTTTGTGGATGTTTTTTAACAATGGTACTACTACTGCCAATGTTTTTCTTCTCTCTTCAATTAATGAGCAGCTCAGTCTTTTGCTATGCATGCTTTACTCTTGTGTTATGTTTTTAGATACGTTGTGTGCACACAAGTGGCATGAGTTAACTTTGCTGGACTTCTTTTTGCGTTTACTTGAATTAATCTTTTATGATGACAAAAGGGGGGAAAAAAATTGAAGGGGAGGAACAAGTTCTCAGGGGGAATATCACCAAAAATAGGTTCTCAGGGGGAATATGACTAATCTGCAGGGGGATCCAAATGGAGATCTAATTCTCAGAGAGAACCTCAATTCTAAGTTTGTCATCATCAAAAAAGGAAAAATTGATAAGTTATGTGCTTTTGTGTTTTGATAATTTAACAAACCTCATATGAGAACTAGATAGGGAACCTGATACAAAGCCTCAAAGTGCTCGGAACAACAAGTCACATGTCTGGCACAAGTTCCAATGATATCAGTCAAGGGAACAACAAAGGGAATAGATGGATATCGGTTCCTCCTGTCACAGTACAAGTCAACTCTTTATAGTTGTTAAAGCTGCTGCACTATAAACGCAATAGTGCAACAGTCACTGTTGAAGCATGCTGTGTACCGGATACTTGCTTGCATCATCCTAGTCACTTCACTTATATATTATCAACATGAGGCAAGGGATTACACACACTTGCAAACCCTAAAATATTATTTTCTCTCAAGTGTGCATTCGCCTTCATTTACTCAAAGACTTGAAGAACAAAGAAGCAACAGAACAAATGACCAGATCCCATCATTGAGTTCATCATATATCCTTAGGATTGTTGTATCTTTATTAATGTTATTCACTTGTAATTCCTACTCAGCTTAGTTAGAAACATCTCGTAGGATATCTTTGTAAACCATAAACGTTATGTTTGTGTTTGACTAGAGTTAGTCAAAGTGGTGAGCTTTGTAATAGAGTTATTACAAAGAGGCTTGCAATAGAGCTATTACAAGCAGGTAAAAGATTAAGAGTTTAATTACTAGGTTACAATAGTTTGTGATCTAAAGTTGCTCAGTTAGTGAAGTTGAAATCCTACGAGTGTAGGTCGTAGTTTTTAATCCCGTGAGCTAGGAGTTTTCCACGTAAAATACTGCAGTCTTATTTATTTCCTTTGTGTGTGTTCTGTGGGAACGGATAGAGAATCAGGTTCTCTGTATTGTTTGGTGGACTCTTAGTTTACAGCATATGGGCATGAATATTGTATATCAATGAGTATTGTAACCATAGTATGTATTAAAAGCTCTCAGGGTATATTAGTGAAGTAATTGTCTTTTGCTATGACCCCTAGAGCCCAAACTTTGCTTAGATTAACTTTGTCCTCTTTTTGTCAAGACGATTACGATAAAAATAGGAGCCATTGAACATTATTTGAATGGAAGAAATGATTTCAGCGCTCTGATAAATTACTTTTGATCATTATAAGCATTAGAGTTGTGCAACCATATACGTCGCAAGTTGTGCCTTCTTAACATGAAAATAGAGTAAATATCTGAAATATAAAATGTAAGAACATAGAGTAGTTTACAAGGAATATTAATATAGTAGTTTTACGTATTTTATTTTTTAAAATAAATGAAAAATAGCTCAAGGAGGCCTTTCTAACCTCGATGTGTTAAAAGGGTTAAATACTGAAATACCAAATTATCGGATGATGTTTCATTTTAGTTTGAATTAAATGTTATATTTCATAATAAATGAGGTCATTTTTGATATCTTGAAACTTCTGCTAATGACTATATCTCAATATGGGTACTAACTTTTGAGGGCAAGATTAGTTGTTGGTTCTATTCAAAAAGGTCAATTTTCGGAATTTAAAAATTTAGGGGAGTTATAGGAAAATTTCGCAATTATATTATTTAAAATAGAGTGATCAAGATATACTCAATATTTTGAAAATCTGAGGAGCAAAAGATCATAAAGCATAATAAAGCTTTGATATTCAAAAGAAAGCTAAACGAAAACAAGAGATGTATGGAATATCAACTTTAACAAATATTTTAATTGTTGAGAATGAAAAAACATGTTGAAGTCCAATATGAAACTTATTCAACTTAGAGACATGTAAATGCACTCATAAGATAGTTACACATTTTTTCACGAGCAAACGAAAGAATATATGTAATATTCAATTAAGTAAAAAATATATATATTCAACTAAGTCACACAATAGAACATTTAAGAATATTTTGCTTAACCATGACAATAACACTTAATTATGATAATAATTGGCATAAGTACAAGATATTTGACTTGATAGCCTAACGATTTAATGAAAGATTTATTTTAGACCGTTCTCATGACAGTTGCATACACGTCCAAAGTAAAATTAAGGAGTGTTCATTTTGAATCGTAAAACTATCTCAATCCCAAAGGAGTAATTAACCTTTTTTTCTTGATAAATAAACATTTTTTGTGGGACTAAATTTGTCCTGAAAATAAAATATAGTTCGAGGGGCACCATATATTTGTTTTGTTTTTAATTTTTAACCCATATATTTAGTGTATATTTTGTAAACAACGCCCCCCTTTGGGTTTGGCACCGTCTCGAGATGGCGGAAGAAGTCGTGGGAGAAGTAGAAGCAGTAGAATCAGTTTACGGCGATGATTGTTTACTCCTTCAAACTTATCCTCCTTCTTTTCATCTCCATATCAGACCTCGTACGGCTGATGACTCTTCTCAACAGGTTCCCTCTCTTCCCTAATTTCTTCCCCCTACCCAAATTACTCTTTGTGGGTGTGTGTTTTATTATTTTTAACAATGAATTGGCTTCTTGAACGATCTTTCTGCTGAAATCCTTATATTTAGTGCGTGTATGATTTTAGTATAATTGTGTGGTATTGTAGGATTTAGGCTAATTAATTACCTGAATGTGAAAACTCAGCTTTGTATGTCTGTTAAAAGAGAATTATGAGTTGGGGGGAAGCGGAAAAGATTCTTTTTTTGGTTAATGAATCTGTTTTCTAATTTGTTGATTGGGATACGAACATTAGGAGAACTGACACCCTAAAAGCTAGCTATTGAGTGGAGAGCTCAATGTCGTATAAACCTCCAATTGAAATCTGGTAGTTTTCTGTTTGTACGTGTCATCCTTGCATAGTGGCGTTGTTAATCTTCTCTGTACCATTCCCTCCAATTTTATTGCCTTGATACTCGTGCTGAAGTGTCGAGGGGAAGTGCTCAGCTTGAGCTTCAAGTAACTCCAGGACTTAAGCACGCTTTAAATAAAGCCTTTGACAACACTATGACAACAACTACGCCTCTATCCCAAAAGAGTTGGAGTCAATTATATGAGTTCCATTTAAGCTCGTTACAGACAAGCCTTTGTTGCCTAGATCGAAAGCTTAAAGCATTACCAAAATTCTGTCCGTTTAGTCACAATTTGGCGGGTGTAGGAAAGTGCAGATCCGGAATCTCATAGAGAGATTGATAGAAGAATAATGTTCTATACAGATTATATACACATTATGCATGCAGTGACTAAGAGGGAATTGGTTTTGGAGTAGTTCGTGCTTCCTAAGGCTGTCAATATTTGCTGATATTTTCAAATGAATCTGATGAAGTGTCATTATACTTTACAGTTCTTTTTGTTCTTTGGTTTTCTGGTTACTTTCCTATTGTTTTATGTTGTATGTTGCTATAGCCTTATAAAGAATAGTTACATTTTTTCATTCTCCTGTCTTGCAGTTTGTGGAAGCAATCATCGGAATCCAGGCTGGTCCAAAGGTACTCTGTCACTGTGATTAATATTCTTTTTGGGGTTGTTGATTATCATTTGGTTCTTTTGTTGTCTAATTCATTCGCGCTTACCTTAGCGAATTTCATGTCCATTTTCATCTGATAGCTTTGTGCAGTCCACCCACACTTGCGTCCCATTTCATCTCTTATTTAACTAGTTCATGTTACTATTACGGTTGCTACTGGAGCTACTAATGAATTGTCTTTTCTTGTTTTTTATTTCCGTCTTTCTGAGCCGAGGGTCTATCGGAAACAACTTCTCTGCCCTATCGTGGTAGGGGTAAGGTCTGCGTATACATTACCCTCCCCAGACCCCACTTTGTGGGATTTTACTGGGTAGTTGTTGTATTTAACTAGTTCATGTGATAGCCATACTTGTATGATTAGACAGGTTTCACATTTCTTTCCTGCACTGATATAATTATTTTGGCAGTATCCCGACGAGCCTCCTGCTATTAGAATTGTTGATTCCAAGGGCCTTGATGAACAAAGGCATAAACAATTGATAAGTTGTCTTTCAGCAAGGGCTTGTGAACTCTCCTCGTGTCTAATGCTTGTAGCACTTTGCGAGGTAACCATTGCAATGTCCAGATCCAGTTCTGTGATTGATGATAATCCTAATTAGAATACTCTCTTTTATTAAAACCTAGCTACATAATCTCAAGACTTGCATTATGATGAATAACTATTACTTTGGATCTTTGTCCTGAAATTAAGTCAAAAGGAACAGGTTTTGTAATTTATCTAAAAGAAGAGAAACTCCTAGGGTTTTGGTTCAGCCATAAGAAAGTACAACCATGGTGTGTGGGTTGGACTCACACCACGAGTTCGAATTCTTCCACTGACAGGTGTCTGGTAGTTAAGTGGTAATTCAAAGAATTGTTTGTGTCATTTATATATAATATAGATTTATGTTAGAAACTCGAGCTTTACTGGTATTTTAACTTTGTTTAGCGGCAGGGTGCTCTGTTTCTTTCTGAAAGCAAGTCTGATAGTTAAGTGGTGGAATTAATTATGACTTTTTATGGGCTGGGATTGGATTATCTACTTGTCGAACTATTGAGTAAAACTCTTATATATTGATTGTGTCAGGGACTCACATTTATGAGCTAAACAACTAAGACAATGTGTTGCTAAATAGGCCAAATTACTATTAGAATCTGGGTTATTTATAGCCGGCCATATTTTGTTGTTTACTTTTTCTGGCCATATGCATTGATTATATACAACTGTACACATATAATATATATATTATACCTCCACCGGCTATTTTTAGTTTAAGGGATTGGGAGAGCGGCTATTTCAGTTAATTCTTCTTAGAATTTCAGAAGGGGGCTTAATTTCCAGAAAGCTGATGCTCTGAATGTATTACTAGGAAGCAGTGGAGCAGCTTTCCAGCATGAATCACCCTGATGGGGAGTGTCCATTGTGCTTGTACCCATTAGTTGATGAAGATGCAGGAAGCTCTGCGCCATTTATGAAACTGATGTCTTGTTTTCATTGCTTTCATTGGTAAATTCTGTCAGTAGTACCCCTTTATTTTGATTAATTTGCTACTGGCTGAAAGATGCATGGTTGTAACTTCGTACTCATTTATTTTTCTTATTGCTGCAGTGAGTGCATCATCAGATGGTGGAATTGGCTTCAACTATTAAAAGAATCTGATGCCCCTACGGACTCTGGTTCTGCTTCGTCTTCTAGGAACAGGGATCAGGATGGTCCGTCGCAATGAAACTGATGCGTTAAGATTTAAATGTTTCATAGCATACTCCACTTCCATTTTCTTCTCTTGGTCTGACTAGATTCAGAAAAGGTTACCTTAATTTTATTGGGAATTAAGATAGGTCTTTAGGATGATTTCTCAGATATTGCCTTTTCTTAGATAATTATTGATATGAAGATTGTTGAGCATATAAAAAAAGTTGTGTTTGGACATGTTGGAATTAGAAGAAATCTCTTTAAAGTTAGACCCCTTTACTCCTTCACCTTGCCCTCCACCCCCCACCCCCACCCCCCAAAAAAAAATGAAGGCAAAAGAAAGACAATAGGATTGACGGAATGCATAAGATATTCTGTGGGGTAAACCAGTTACTTGAGCTCAACCATGTGTCGTGTCAACTTTTGCCAAGGGATTTGATTTTTCTTTGCTCAACTCACCTGACTAATGAGATTCCGTTGAAATAATGCGTGCATTCACATACTCTGTCAGCATACCTGGTCTAGTTGCAAGATGTTATAGTACTTTCACTTATTTCCTATGTTGCTCGGACTCTCTGAAAATATCGATGGGTGCATGTCAGATCCGACACGGGTGCGGCAACTGTTTTGGAGAGTCCGCGCAACATAGCTTATTTCATTAGAATAGCTACTTGCATCATTTGGTCCAAGAGGCTCTGCATCCACTAACCTAGGGGCTAGGGCATCCCCTGTCTTGTCTCTTCTTTCTGCAGAGAGGATGAGGTTTTTATTTGATTCTGCCTTCCTTCTTTCCTGTCCGTTTCTCCATCTTATAGATTACCAATGAGTCAACTTATTTCGATCCATTTCTTTTCCATCTTTTGCTCCTATACCACTCGCAGTGGTTATACCAAAAGGTTTCTTTTTGCTTGCAACCTCAGTTTGTCGAGTACTAATTTGATATCTTAATGCTTCACCGTAAAAGCCCTCATGCTTTGAGGACGGGGTAAAGAGATTTTTGAATTTGTTTTATTATTTTTAGGTTTCTACTTTTTAAATATTTTCCAGATGGATGGTGTTTACAGCTGGGGGTTTTGGGGGACAACCGAGGGAGAATTTTATTTTTATCCATCTGTGCTCTTTTTTTTGCAGACATAGTTTCCCAACATTTCTAGTTCCCTAGCTCACTAATTATCTTGCTTGGTGATGTGTGATTCAACAGAAGAAGATGTGGGGAAGTGCCCGGTTTGTCGCAAGTCTTTTCTAGCGAAGGACATTGAGCACGTGCTAGACTTCGTGAAGACTCAGCATGCTGTGGTATGTTATGAAAGTATCTTCTTTTTTTTTTTTTAGGCCAACTCATATCTTTTCCCTAATTTCTAGGTAGAGAAAATACTTTGATTTGCTGAAATGTTATAAAAGCTGCTTTTATGAGAATTCCTGATTTCAAAAAGAAAAATTTCCTCTCTTACTTGGGGCAAGGAAACTCCTCATGAGCCAAAAGAATGGGGAAGTGTCATTTTTTGCTCCTTGTTGTGAATGTATTTGAGCATCCAAACATAGAACTCCGTTGGATGTCCTTATGCATCCGATGTGATGTATTATGTATTTGTAACAACCTGTCACACATGTAACCTAATTCTGGGGTTCATACCTGGATTTGAACGTAGACTTGAGATCGTCAGGAAGGGTTTGTCAAAAGAGTCTCAAAAAAGAGTTTGTAAAAGGTATTGCCTACTAAAAGTGAACAAATAAACTAGGAGACTCGATATGCTAAATCTGAAACAAATTACAGTTGGTTAGTGCCCTTGGTTAGTACTAAATGGAATGAAGTGTTTGTTTTTGGTATAGTTACAACATTTTGTTATTTATATTGGAGGTAGTCTGGTAGAGCGAGTGATATTTGTTCATCTTTTGAATCCAGACTTCCAGTGGATCTGAAGTCAACAATGAAGACAAGATTCTTTCCTCGGACTCGGAAAAACTAAGAAGAAAGAAATTTGATGCTATTCTGAAACTCCAGCAAGAGAAGGGTGGCTTAATTGAAATAAAAAAGCATGAAGTGTTGCGGCCAGGTATTTATCTTCCACAACCTGCTGCATTACCCTCAACTGCACCCACCGAAGAGGCAAATGAGCAAAAAGACAGAGATCTGGCAGCCAACCCCAGACCAAATTCTAGTGCTTCCTCAAACAAACCTAGTACCAGTAGAGCGAGAAACTCCGGCACAAAGAAAAGCAGGGGACACAGTTCAAGAAAACAAGCGACTCAGTGGGTTAAGAAAGAAAATAGTAATACAGCATGATATGAAATCTGTATTATTTTATAAGAACAGCTGAAAGGAAAGAAAAGTATCATTTTTTGTGATTGTTTAACGATTTGTTTACATGGTCAATTAACATATCAATATCAAGAAGGGTTAAGTTGTGGTATAATTTGGGAAATCAAGGAAGTTGGCAGATAGGTTGGTGCCATCTACTCTTTATTGTGCTGACAGTGTCGCGATTTGTCTCACTAGGTATTTTCTTCGATATCTTTCTCCGAGACAATATTTGTTAAGAGTTTTCGAGAACAATTGCTTCTGTCTTGTTCCAGCTCTAAACTGAATTTGGGGCAATGCTGTGCTTTCACTATAAATTTTATTGTGTCAGATGTGACTGGAGAGATAAATCTGACTTGCAGCTCTAAGGTACGTTTTGCTGCCAAATCATTTGGAGGATGGTCTGGTAAGTAATCAGTGTCAATGGTTTTAAGAGATCAGACTTCAAAACGGAGAAAAAGCAATTTTATTTGTAACATGATTGTGGCAAGAAGTAACGGTTTTATTTTTTCAATCACCATAATTGTAGTACTTTATAGTTTATAGCTATCATTTCATGCAAAAAAAAAAATAAAAAATTATTCCCCTTTGGTGGAGCTAGCTATTGCTCCTCTAGTGACTCAAACACATGACCCTGGAATTGTAGGTGGTGGCCGGAGGGTGTTGACCATTTGCACAATCCCCTCTTGTTGATTCATGTTTAAAATAGGTAGTTAAATGACCGCTTTAAATAGGTCTATTTCATATATCTAAACCATTGCAAAAATTGATGGTATATATTGAGACATACTATATAATACACAGTCACAACAGCATAAAATATAATTTCATAAAAAACACTTGTCGCATGTGCAAGAGTTCAAGATTCATTTGCTGTAATCAATCACTTATTCGTATTAATTCCATGCATAAAATTATGTGAGAAACATGCTATTTCAGCATAAAACAAGCTGTGAAAGGGGTTATCACTCATGGTATTTGTGTTGTAAAAAAGTCCAAACCATCAAATTGAAAACATGTTAGAAGGTCAGAGTATTACAAACAACGTCACTGAGATCATATATTTCAACGATCCTCAATCTCAACTCTAATCATGCGTATTACGACATATAAATATGCAACTTAATAAAAGCGAGTCATGTGGTTTAGTGATCACTCATATTACGACGGCCCTTAATCTCTCTTACGCTTGTCTCTAATGACCAATCTCAAACAAATTCTCCTACAATGTAGGGGAAGAGACATCAAATAGGGAACTCCAAGCCCCTTAGGTTCATAACTTAAGTATGCAGTGTTTATAAGTTGGTTGTATAAGAAAAAATAAATCCTAATCATATTATGCTACGATTTTTTTTTTTTTTTTTGGGTGCCTCACGTATCTTGGTCCTTTTAGGAACTGAACAAGTATAAGAACCAATATTTTAAAAGGCGAGGCATTTTACCTCTGACGAGGCGAGGCGTAAGCCCTGAGACATGGGGCTAAGTCCCACGGATCTTTAAATTTTACTAATTTCATGAATTTTAAGATAGTATAAATAAAAAATAGTTATAAAGACTACATTGAAATCACAAAATTATAACAACTAATCTATTTAAAATACTTATAAATTATAATTTGACTATGAATAATACGAAAAGTATGACATATATCATAATATGCAAATTAGCTACAACGTCGTTACAACTCAAATATCAAAAGTAATGTATTCGATACAAAATCTTATATGTATCTTTTAATGAGTAATGAATCTTGAAAGAATTTCGATATTATAATTTGATATGTTTTTCAAAACACTCATTTCATTTAATATGCTTTCTATTTGAAAGAGAATTTATATAAAAACATAATTCACAATTTAAATATGATTCTCTAACATCATTTATTTTTAAGTTTCAACAAGTTAATAAAGTGACACATAATTTACCGTACAATACCGTGATAACTAATTATTTGTAAATAGTTACGCTAGCTAATAATGAGTTATTAAATTAATAAGTATTGTATTTTGTAAACGTGAAAAAAATACTATTTAGAAAAATAATTATAAAAAAATTTATGGACTATTATATAATAAAGACATAACAAAAGTTAATAAATAAATACTTTGAAAGATTTAATTAAAATTTACTATCATAGCAGTCTTAGTAGATAACGTGCAATAATTTTTATTTTAATTATGACATAAAATACTCTCAATTTAATAATTTATGATTAAAAAAAATTAATTTTGAGACTAACACAATTGTATAAAGTTCTATTAAGCGAGCCCAGTACGCTAGGCGTTGGGTGTGTCCGGGGCGTAAGCCCCAATAGCCGAGGCGTAAGTCTCACGGAACTAAGCCCCACACATAAGTTCAGGGGCGTTTTACGAGTGTTCCGTCCCGGGGCGAGTCTCAATTCTGCCTTTTAAAACAGAGATACGAACTATCGTAAATAGTTTAGCCAAGGATTATTCATCATATAACTCCATATCAAAATAATAGAGCAGAAGTAGAAAGATTAATCAGAAAGGAAGTTAGAATATTCCAAATTAGTTTGGCATAATTAGACACAAAGAATGAAGAATAATTATGACATACTTGGCATCTTTACTTTCGGTTAGAAGGAATAACACGTAGCCTCATACGAATTCCGAAGTAGCATTTCGACTTTTATCCCTGACTAATGACTAAATTAAGTACTAGTGTACTAATTTTTATATGACGATAGCCACCTCAAATATTTTAACTTATCCAGTTTATCAAAACTTGCGTTCTAAAATAGCTGAGGTTTTTCACTTTTATAACTTGTTAAATGAGGATTAGCATCTTTTCGTCTGCTTGAATATTGACAGTACGTTGTGATTATATTATGAGCCAACATTCCATGCATGAGACCCAATAACGGATAGGATTTAGGATCCAAAAATAATACTGATGATTTTCAGTAGTGATCCTTTTATGTGAAGTTCATGGAACCTTACCAACTTTATGGGGATCACTTTGTAAGTTAACCCAAAAATAGAGCCTAAAATTGGAGCATACCTTTTATTATGGATATTCTTACACGATCTAAACTACATACTCAGATTCTCGGTCATAGTTTCGATGTGAATTCTTTCTTTAGTTAAAGGACCTTATGCCTATCTCTCTTTCGATAAAATATTTACGTACTCCTCTTTTCACAAGAATGATGGCTTTCAATGTATGAGCTAATCTCAAAATATTGGTTGTCTTTGTGAATTTAGATATCTTACCTTTATATTTTTTTTTAAAAGGAAAACGTCCAAATATTAGTTGGCTTTCGATGTACGAGCTATGTCTGCGATTTGTATTACATTTATAGTTATCTATTATATTGGTCCATAAAAGCCGTCATCATTATCTTTTGTTTCAAATATGCCTCTCCCACTAACGGTTTCCTCCTGTGAAAAAATAGGTCTGATTTGGTTGATAAGGCGAATTGTTCAGGCATCTTTTAAATTATTATAGAAAGTATATATAAACCAATTTGATAGTTTAAAATCGAGCTAACGAAAGAGATAACTGTTGCAAATGCATTTCTGAAAGAGCCCTGCATATCAATCCACAAAGGATAATGTTAGATCTTGCATTAGAAAATATGTTATTAGAAGCAAAAGTAGAAGCACACAAAAATTTCAGGACATAAATACAATTTAATCGACTATTGGATTATTAAATTAGTTGTCATTTTTGTGTTAAAAAATCCAACTTTTAAAGAGTGTTACCCATAAAAAATTAACTTTTTAAATAATTTTGATAGTGTAAACGAGTTTACACTGTACATAAGTAATTATAAAACTTTATTGTTGTTTAACCAAAAATGTGATTCTTTGGTCAAAACTAAAGACAAATAGAAATTCGGGCTACTGATAATCAGGAGACGAAAAAGAAATAATAGACTTATTGAGAATGACAAATAAGCAGTAAATAGGTTTGTATTCCAATGTAATGTTTTTGATCTCCTCCCCCCTTACAAATGACGAGACCTCCTCCTTTTATAGTTGATTCTAAGTAAAGGAGTAATACATTAGTCTTAATGAGATAATTATGAGCAATAAATGATATTAAATAAGACGTTACACAATCATTCCTATTTAATACCAATTCTCTAACGTATTGAGTATTTAATATTGAATTTGGACTCCTTTTCGTCATCATATCCACGTCTTCAATGTCTTCTGATCTCTTGGCTTTAAATGACCTAAATAGGTACGTAACTTGTATTATTCGAATTGCCTCTTGTGCCTATTTAGCTTTCCTTTCCCCGTATCTGTTGTCACTCGTGCCTCTTAACTGATCATCATGTTTTGACCATTTGACCAGTCCTCGTGTCATGCCACGTCACCTTCAATGTAAATTCAATTTTTTCCCAATACAGATAGTCCCCCTACTTCCATTTATTTATCAATTAAATATCTGGGAAGTAGATCTTCATAAAAAGGGAATTTTTGCCGTAATTAATACTATGACAGTACTAATGCTTCAATTACCCCTTATAATTAATGCTTTGCATACGTGTCACCTTTTATTTAATGCTCTACACACGTGTCACTTTCTGATTGGTTCTGCAATTCTGCACCCTTTTTTCAAGGCTTCTTCATTCTCACTATTCACGAAGTGATAGTTGCCTTTATTATAGGTTTTCCATCATTACACTTCTAAGTTGGACGGTTGTCATTATAAACATATTTAACCCTCTTTCTTTTGTCTTCTTCTTCATAGATCTTCAACAAGCAATTTATTATTCACTTTTGCTTTTTCTCCCCTTTAGTTCATCCTTCTTCAACAATGTCATCTCCAAACCCTAACCCTAGAAAAGTTCCAATTCTAGATCACTTCCCCAATGCCCCCGTAAGACATAGGAGAGGCAGAGGAGGTAGGCTTCGGAGCTTGAGCCTAGGATCCACTCGTGGTGGTTCATCTAGTTCTGCTTCTTCTTCTTCTGGTATTAGGAGTTCTATCCCAAAGACCCCCTCTTCTAAAGGTAAAGAACTTTCTAAACCTACTGAGGAACCTTTAGTTGAAGAAATCGTACCCAATGATTTATCTTTTGGGAATGATAGAAGATCTCTCCAAGAACAAGTTAAAAATTTAGAAAAAGCTGACACCTATCCTTCTTTAATAACTGAACTTGTGATTCCCACTGTTAGGAAAGATTGTAATTGGAGAGATAATCTTCGTATGATGATTCCTGCCCCAAACCAGAGAATTTCTTCTTTCAGAATTGGATTCTCTTTCGTTTATACTTATCCCTTTACTTTGGGATTTAATCCTGCCATTGACCCAGTTATACTTGAATTTTGCCGCTTTTTCAAAATTTGCTTAGCACAAGTAGGTCCTCTTGTTTGGAGAGTTGTGGCTTGCTTAAGGTATTTGTCTACCAAAGCCAATGTTAATTTTACCTTTTCCCATCTTGTTCACCTATACCACCCCAAATTATTCTGCCATGGAGTTTTTACCTTGACTGCAAGAAGCAAGAAGGTTTTGGTAAACCCCGAAGATGACAAGGATCGAGGGTGGTATTGTCGTTACGTTGCTGTACGTACGGTGGATTTGTTGGGTGAAACAAACATTCCCTTCCCTGAGAAGTGGAATTTTGCACGTAAGTTTTTCTTTTTCTTACCGTATCTATTTTTTAAGAATTTTGATTTTTTTTCTAATCTCGTCTCTTTTTGGCTTTTTGTAGCAACCATGGGAGATGTGGAACACGTTCCTAACTTTCGTGGTTGGGTAGATTCAATTTTGAAGATTGCGCCTATGGAGGCGAGAACTTGGAAATCAATTTATCTTTTGAATGGTTGGAAAGTGAAGACCCATGGTATGTATTTCCTTATGCTTTGCCGTATATTGAATTCTTTATTATTTTAATTCTTTATCCCTCTTTTTATCAGGATTTGGTATCAGGGGTATGACAGCTGAGGTAACCGTTGCCATTCGAGTGTCTTCAACCGCTTCACTTGATTTGGAAAAGACTCGGGCCACGCTACCAAAAAGAAAAGTTGTAGAAGAAAGTTCTGAGAATGAGGAAGAAGAGAATACCTCTTTGATAGCTAGGCCAAGAGCCAGGAGACGCATCATTGATGGGGATGAAGTTGAAGATACTCCTGCTCGAGCCTTTATCTCCGAGCCTGTTCAAATCCTTTCTGATGAGGATACCACTCTAAGAGGCTCTAATGAATCAATTCGACGTCTCTTTGTTAGTGGTTTTGAGAGTGGAGAGTTTGGACCAGTTCTTGATGAAACTCCCCTCTCTTCTTCTATTCCCATTTCTTCTATTCCTTCTATTCCTTTGACAACCACGAGTATTTCTTTGCCTATTTTATTGACTCATGTTTCCTTACCTGTTTTGGTTCCCATATCTGCTCCTACTGTCCCTGCTTTGACTCCCACAACTCCCATTGTTTTTACCTCTTCTACTACTCCTCCTTCCATTGTTCCCCCTCCCTTTGTTTAGTATGCAGAGGCGGGTTCTAGCAGCAGAGGCATGGCTATGAGAAGTGTTACTCTTGAAGTTCTTACCAATCATAGCCTTTTGAGAAAGACTGGTGGAGCTGATATTTGGCTCGAGCCTCTAATCGGAGATATTGAGAAGAAGAAGATGGAGAGCCACAGTTGCTTGACTTTGATGAATGACATAGTTCATTCTACCTTGAAGGTACTTCTCTTTTTAACTTACAAGTTTTTTTTATCTCTTTATATTCTCACATTTGATGTCTTTCCCTTGTAGGCTAATCTTATTGGTACTGAGTTAATGGGAAGAATCTCCACTCTAGAGAAGAAGGATCGAGAGTCTGCGAAGGCTATCTCTGAGGCTAGGAGAATAGCCAAGGAAACCCAGCTTGAGGCAGCAAACTGGAAGGAGCAGTTTGAGAATGCTCAGGGGACCATAGAGGAGTTGCAAGAAAGTAGAAATCACCTGGAGCAGCAAAAGCGTGGTTTGACTTCTGAGCTAGCAATTGCCAAGGCTTCTTCAAGCCAATTTGAAAAAGATAAGCAGCTTTTGGAGTGCTCATTTTCAGAACAATTATCAAAGGTCAGTGGAGAAATCAGAGAGCTTAAGGCACTTGTGGAGAAGAAAGAAGAATATGCAGGGGAGTTAGTGCAAAGCTTGACTCAAGCTCAGGCTGACTTAAGGATCTCCTCTGACGAGATACGTGCTTTGAAGAGTTCTCATGCCTCCCTTGAAGCTTCCCTTAACTCCCACTTAGCTGAATACCAGATATTGAAGAACGATCTTGCTATGTGGGAAAGGGAGTATGGACTTCTTGAGGAGAACTTCAACATAGAGGTAAGTTGGGCTTTTCTAAAATCTCGTCGTGATGCTTTGATGGAAGCTACTCAAGAAAACTTTGAATTGCAATCTGAATTAGCCAAAGTCTTAGACACTATTAAAAAAAGCCAACAACCAGTTGATACTCCTTCTCCTGCACTTGGAACTCCTGGGGCAGAAGAGCTTTTAAATGAAGAAGTGGCTACTACGGCAATTGAAGTTGCAATTCCGGCTCCCGGGGGTGAAACTTTTATGACACAGTCCAAGGAAGCTGAAGCTCCCGTGACTCTTGCTTCCCTCGGTGATTTTAACACTCCAGGCCCAGTTGAAACCGCTCCTATTGTTGCTCCCTCAGAAGTTGTTACCGTGCCTGTGACTGCCCCTGAAAATGAGATTGCAACTTCTGATGTTCCAACCCCTTCAGTGACTAGTTGAATGTATTTCAAACTTTACTGTTTTTTTTATTAATTAGTGGTGTTATCCCTTGGCAACTTTAAGGGATCTTTTGATGAAGTCCCCAGTTATCATAATGGGGCATTTGTAAAAAATAAATATTTTGCTGACTAAGTTTGTACTTAGTCTTTTATATTATGAAGTTTTATTGGTACTTCTGTATATTCTATTCTTGCCTATTTATCTAGGACTTATAGAATAGCTTAGCATTTTTATCCTTTGAAAATGCTTTATGATACTTGTAAGCACGTGATTTTTGCCCTATATGAGAAATACTCCCAAAAAATGCAAAATAAAATGATTTTCCTTGGTGTGCAATTTTGAGTATTTTTGTGACATTTTTGGATTATTATTTGTATTTGTCTGTGTTTGTTTATTTGCTAAATTAATAAAAAATACAAAAATATGTCGCATTTGCATGTAGGATTTAATTCTATAATTTTTAGTAATTAAATTAGTTTTACAAAAATTAAAAAATTACAAAAAAATATGCATCTTTTGCATTTTTAGCATTTAATGTCCAAATGAACAATTTTATGCTTAATTATTACTTAATTGTGCGTTAATTGTTAGTGGTAGTAAATTTGCGCTTTTATAACTTAATTTAGTTCTTAATAATAATTTAAGTATTTTTATAATTTAGTTTTAGAAAATAAAAGAAGAAAAGATAACAAAAATACAAATAAAAATCGGATTGGGCCACTTCTTCAATTTTCAACCCCAGGCCCAAACAATCTTCTCCATGACCCAGTCCACTTCAGACCGGGTCGACCCAGTCCGCCCCATGACCCAAATACCCAACACCCCTTTTTCATTTTGTCAAAACACAAAACAAAACAAAAAATAAAAAAACCCAAAAACCCTAAAAACCTAAACTAACCCATCCGCCCCTTCGCTATCTTCTTCTTCCCCAAACTCAAAAAAAACTCCTCCAAAGCTCCAACCAAGCATCCATGGCTGCCCAGCTTCCCGTCCCAAACACCACCAAACGACACAACCTCCTTCGCATTCAAACGACCCCAGCCCTATCCGCCATTGATGAAGCTCGTCGAGCTCAAGCTTGAGCTCGACGTCCATGTCGCTGCTGCTTCTGTTTCAAACCAAACAACCTGCTACTCCTGCCTTCTACTTCATCGTCCAAACAACCAAACGACCACAGCCTCGACGAGTCAGCTGTTGTTCGAAGCTCCCATCGCCGCTGCTCGTCACGGCCAAGCTCGCACGCTGCCATCGGGTCCAATACCGTTTCGCCATGGACGTCGTCAGTTGCTTCTGCTTGCTGCGTCGACCAGCTTTACGGCTTCATCTTCACCATGGCCAAACGACCTCCGTTACTGCTTCGCTTCTCCGAGCTTGGGCATCACCATGGCCAGGTTGTCGCCGGACTGCTGCTGCTCAATAATATTCAAGTTCTGCTGCTGCTTCGCTTCTCCGAGCTGCTTGCTATTCATCACTTCTCCTTCGCCCAGCTGCTGTATCTTCAGACGAGCTGCTCGTTTGAGTTTTAGTCGAGATCGTCGAGCGTCGTTTTGAGTTCGTCAAGTTTACAAGGGAGGTGAGTTCGTCGTTGAGTCCGGACAGATTTATTCCCATTTGAGTTTTGTCAAAACAGTTCATACATATGTCGTGTTGATCCGGTTAGTAGTTTTTGAATTTTATGTTTGTCCGTATTTTGTTTTGATATTTTCGAATCTAAAATCGGCAAATGTTTGTTTTGTTTATCGTTTGAATTAATGTTTTGTTCATGTTCATGTGTTGTTTGTTAAATTAATTTTTCAGATTTCAAATGAAGGATTAATTAGTTATTTTTCATGTTTATTTCATGTTTGTATTGTTGTTTAAGTGAATATTTGTTAGTTTTATGTTTGTTAGATTCAAATTGAAATTTAATTAATTATTTCTTCAATTTGTTTCATGTTGTTATGGATTTTCCAGAAAATATTAATGTTGTTTGAATCGTTAGAATCCGTCATGTGTGTTGCTTAAAAACAGATTTAATTCATGTTCATCTTTGTTTGAAGTTCATGTTTAAATCCAGCGATTTAATGTGAGTTTATGTTTGTTTTGATTTGTTAGTTTAATTTGAATCATGCATATTGTTGTTTGTATTATTGTCTCTTTGTTCATCCATTAATGATCTAAATTAACCAGGATTGGTTCCCGATATGGTTGATTTATTTCCATTAATTTGGAATTTTGTGTTGTTCATCATGTTCATGTAAATTGTTGTTGAAGATTGTTGAGAAATTGGTCATCTTGACTATATTTTGGTCAAGTTATGATTAATTGATTGTTTAGAGAAGAGGGGTAATTTGGTAAATTGCATTGCATTCGGGGGTAGATTTGTAATTGCAATAAGGTCGGAGGGGTAGTTTGGTAATTGAACATTATTTTGATTCTTTATGTTAAGCATGGGGGACAAATATAATGGGGTGGGATTTTTGATGTACTTGTTTAATATAATGGGGTGGGGTTTTTGAGGTATTTGTTTAATATAATGGGGGACAAGACAAAACATAATGAGGAGGAATCTTGTACTTTTTTTAATATAGGCATGGGGGACAAATTATAATGGGGAGGAATCTTGTACTTTTTTAATATAGACATGAGGGACAAATTGTAATGGGTTGGGAATGTGTTAGTTATTTAATGTAGGCATGGGGGACAAAATTTAAAATAAAGAAGACATTTAATAGTGGGCCAAAGCATGCCATTGGGGGAATAATTTTGGGGTTGGGAATGGAAGACTTGTCTTGCTATATATAGAGGACTATTCTTGACATTAAAAGGGAGGAGAACTTGAACCTTGAGAGGATTTTTTTGGAGAGAAAAAAGAAGAGAGTTTTTAGAACTTGAATATTAAGAGATACCTGAGAGAGTTTGTGAGAGTAAAAGAGAAATCCAATTTGAACTTTCACTCGAATAATTTCTGTTTGCTTTTCTTCGAGTGTTATTCAAAAATCCGAAGCTACTGCATCTCGTGTCTTTTCTCTCTTCTGCTTTGACTGTGATTGTACTTTTTTCACTGCTGAGTTTTCAATCTGTCACTGGGTTATTCTACTGGTTGTTACTGGTTTTGCGGTGTTGCGGAACCTGCTGTTGCTGCGTTATTACTGTTGCTGACTCCTACTTCTTTGTTCTTGTACTGCTGTTTCCAGGTACACATTTGTACACTCTTAGCTTGAAGCGAAAAATGAAATATTAATCAGGCTCCTGTTCCTGTTGAATTCTTTTGTTTGGATCTGTGTTTGAATATTAATTTTCCTCTCTTCGTATAAAAATGTAGTCGATTAATTAATGAGTAATGAGGTTGCATATGTATGATTTCTTCATCTAATAATGCTAGTTTAAATTATTTGAAGAATAGTTAATCGGCTTTGATATTATTGTGTATTTATCTCATGTTCTAGCAAATAATAAAATGTGGAATGAAAGCAGTTTTTCCTTGTACAAACGCGATCGCAATTTTCCGTTCACATAAGCCGTAACTTAATAACTAATAAGTTGCGTTTTTCAGCATGTAAATAATTAGGAGATTTTTCTTTTATTTTAGAGACGAACTTAATAGAAAATGTAGTCGCTATAGGTTTATCCTTTTAAAATAAAAATGAGACGAGCCTCGCCAAATAAATCACAAACCGCCGGGGCCCTCAATAAAATACATAACCATTGACTAGACTTTGGATTTGGCCGTTTAATGAACCTTCACGGCCTCTTCCTAAAATAACAATACGTTAGACTCTTTAGGATGCGCCTTAATAAATTTTACCTTCTTAAACTCGGGTGCACATTTATGTGACCCAAATCCAATTCTCAACGGAGTCGAAATGTGTTTCTAATCACGGGTACATTGATTGTGACGTGGTTCGAGATGCGTGTCCATGACGTTGCAATTTCATTTTAAAAAAAATAAGAATGAGATGAGCCTCGCCAAATAAAATACAAATTGCGGGGCCCTCAGTAAATATTTGCTTTAAAAATTGTTTAGACTTCGGGATGGACCGTTTAGTAAAATTCCACGGTCCTACCCAAAATAAATACGCTAGTCGCTTTAGGCGCGCCTTTAATAATTTAATTTCCTTAAACTTGGGTGCACATTGATGTGACCCAAATCCAAATCTCAACGGATTCAAAGTGTGTCGACGACCACGAGTACATTGATTGTAACGCGGTTCGAGATACATTTTCACAACGTTGCAATTCTTGATAAAAACAGTAAAATGATAAAAGCGGTTAAAAATTAAATTTTGCACATAAGTTCACACTTGTATAAAATCAGATAATCAAGCCGAATATAACAGTTGAGCGACCGTGCTAGAACCACGGAACTCGGGAATGCCTAACACCTTCTCCCGGGTTAACAGAATTCCTTATCCGGATTTCTGGTACGCAGACTGTAATATGGAGTCATTCTTTTCCTCGATTCGGGATTAAAATTGGTGACTTGGGACACCCTAAATCTCCCAAGTGGCGACTCTGAAATAATTAAACCAATCCCGTTTCGATTGTCCTTTAATTGGAAAAAACTCCCTTGCGCCCACGCGGGTGCGTAAAAAGGAGGTGTGACAGCTCTGGCGACTCTGCTGGGGACTAGACCCAGAACCACTGGTTCAGGGTTAAGAATTCGAGCTTAGAATAATTGTTATTATCTGGCTTTATTTATTATCTGATTTTATTACATGTTTTGAGCCTAATGTGCTAAATGCTGCTTTTACCGCTTTGATATTATTTGAACTGTACATATAAACTGTGCCGAAACCATTCACTCCTTACCTCCGGGGAGAAGCTCGCTGGTCGAGACTCCCTATTCTGTTAGTGTCAATACCTGAAAATAAGAAAGAGGCCGGACAAGTTACAAAGCCGGACGATCCCGCGGGTCCCCGGTACGTAGCCCCCTCCTCGACTCGAGTTGTCCGCTCGGGTACACAGTCTAGAACAAATACCCAGGTTATGAACCTAGAATAACTCAACTTCATGCCTGATCCCTAGTAGGAACGTTTGTTTGCATCACGTGCATTTGACTTTGGAGGCTCAACACAGGGGTTGGGTCTGTCTAGGACAGGTGTACCAAAAATGGAAATGACCATCCTGATGCATCTTACTTGCTACTACTTGCGCATTTATTTGATTTAGACTTGTGTGTTGACTGTCTTGTGAATATCAGGAATAATATTTTGAAATGCGAAAAAAAAGGAAATAGCGGTTAGAGAATTGATTGCTTATTTTTGAATAAAACCAAATGCCCAAATACTGTCAAAACTCTGCCGGAATTTTAAGAAAATGAGAAAAAAATGTTTAGTTTGTTTTATTAAAAGGAAAAATATATATAAAAAAAATATCACAATTGTTCTGTTTTGTTTTTCAAAAAAAAATAGAAAAGAAATTGTTTTTTTATTTGTTTATGAAAATGCAAAAATAAAAAATAATAAAAGAGTCTTTCTTTATTTGTCACAAATATATATGTATATATATAAATCCAAAAGTTTTTTTTAATTTCCAAAATATATATATATATATGTCTTTATTTGTTGCAAAAATATTTGTCTTGCCAAAAAGTCTAGAAAAGTTTTTAGACCCCCAATTTTCAAAACAAAAAAAAATCCAAAAATATTTTCCCATTATGGACTTCTTTAGAAAGTCTTTCTAATTTTTTTTATTTTTTTTTTAAAAAATAATAATAAAAAAATCCGAAAATATTTTGATTCTTCTTTCAAAATTGAAAAGAAAATTCAAAATTCAAAAAAAAAACATTTTTAGAAGCATTTCTTTTACTAAAAAGTAAAATTCCAAAAATATTTTCTTTTTCTTTAGAATAAGAAAAAAAAAACGAAAATTCAGAAAAATATATCTTCCTTTCACTTTTGAAATTTTCAAAGTTTAAATCAAAAGAAAAGGAATTTTTACAAGTCTTTCTTTCAATAAGAAATCAATCAAAAAAAATACTTCTTTTCTTCTTTTAAAGTAGTTCTTTCGCAAATTAAAAAAAAAAGAAGGTTAGTTCATCTACTTATTCTTGACTGACCGAACTACGCGGGTTTGATTCTCACCGGATGTGAGATACGTAGGCAACCCTTATCCGGTCCAACCCCACCTTTTGCTAAAAAAGCGAAAAACAAATAAATAATAATAAAAAAACAAAAAACAAATAATATGTCAAATTTTAATTTTGTCATAAAGAAGTCGGGTGATGCTGTTTTGTCATAAATAGCCGAATGTTCCCGAAAGGGACGCCGGAAGGCTGACTTTGCATAAACAGCCACCTTTGGGTCATTTTGAGATATGGACCCACACAGCCTAAAAATCTTCGTCCCCGAGACGTTGAAAGGCCGTGTTTGTAATATTGAGTTTTCTAATTTGAAAAACAATAAAAAGAGTCATAAAGAAGTCGGGTGATGTTGTTTTGTCATAAATAGCCGAATGTTCCCAAAAGGGACGCCGGAAGGCTGACTTTGCATAAATAGCCACCATCGGGTCATTTTTTAAGATTTGGTCCAGTTGACCCTCACAGCCTTAAAAAGCTTCGTCCCCGAGACGTCGAAAGGCCGTGTTTGCAACACAAGGTTTTTATTGTAATTTGAAAAAAAAAAGAGTCAACGGTCAGGTGAATGCCGTTTGGATGTTTAGTAAAAAAAAATGAAAAATAAAATAAGCCGAGCCAGATTCGGCCGCGTCTTAAACCGTTCTTGCCGAAATAGCCTTAGAGTATCTTTCAGTTGTCGAAAAACTATTTTCGTAAAAGAACGGACAAGTTTGTAAAGTGTCATAAATAATCCTCCCCGGCCTCAAAATTCACGTGAAATTTGGAAAGGGCCACATTTGCAAAAATAACCGTTTGGTTGCATTTGTCGAACAGAGAAAGGGAGCTAGCCTTTTGTTTTTGAGTTTGTAAAGCTTTTGATTAGAATATGTGGGTTGTTTGATTTTCGAGTTTGTAGGTCATATTCAAACCTTTGAAACCCAGTTTGTTCTAATATGAAAAATGTTTATTATTGTTTATCTTTTATTGTCCGAACTACGCAAGGTCTGATTCATGCGGGGACATGATACGTAGGCAATCTCCATAAGATTCGACCACCACTAAAAAAAAAATAATAATAAAAAGAATAAATAAATAAAGGAAAGTGTGGGAAATTTTCGGAGGGGCACAATTGTATCTCTGATATATGATTGTCTGTCAAATGCCCTAACACTAACATTGATGGCTTCCCTTTGCTGTGTTCATATATAGAAAAATGGTTGGTTGTGGTAGCTCTTCCCTGCAAAGCAAAATCAAAGGACAATGGCTCAGAACTGCAGAACCGAGTGGGTCGGTATCGATGACCGACAACAATTGGTCGAACGGAATAACGGGTTGGTAGAGGAAATGAAAATGCTGAGACAACATGTGGCAGATATGTATCAGGCATGGATAACTGGAAAAGCACCACCCCCTCCACCGCCAAGTCTCTTGAACTCGGTCATTTCCCAAGCACCCAACACCATAATGGAAGATCCCCCATACTCTCCATCCCAACCCACTTATGGCAGCCTTCCCAGCTACCCGAGTAGCTCCATCACTCCTCAATGCTTCTCCACTCCCCAACACCACTTCTTTCCCCGCCATACTTCACTTTCCACGCACCCGGATCCACAAAATGCCTACCCACCTACACAAGCCTACCAAAAGCCGCCTGGATCAGGTTTCCGGCCCTGTCAACATGCAAGAATGAAAAGGTTGCTGAAACGAGGAAAGGCTCTCACCCCCATCGGGGTATCTTATGCCGGTCTGTTTGAAAGGCTAAGGCATGCTAATTCGATTGAGCCACTCCCCGCATGTACTATAAATCCGCTTGCAAGGAGCTTTGATCCGGCATCACGATGCGCCTACCACTCCAATGTCATAGGGCACAACATTGAGAGCTGTCATAGCTGGAGAAGGGAAGTAGAGAAAATGATCCGAGAAGGGCGGGTTGCGATTAATAACAGTGACAGGGGGCACTCGAACCTCCTCGAGAATTTGCCGACGGAGGTTGATGAGGTTGAAGCTGGTAATGGTCTCGGCAGTATTGATGCAAACCTCAGTGGCTAAAATGCCAATTTTGATAAAGTGGGAGGACGTTTTGTTCCTGGGTCAGCAAGAGAGAAGCTTGTGGTGGCTCATTTTGTTGTCATTTCTGTTGTTCGGATTATTAGGGTTATGAGTCGGATGTTGTCTTGTCCAGTTTGTTTTTAGGATTTTGTTCTGGATTGTTTTGTTTGTTTTGTTATTTAAACCATTTCACCGGTAGTCTAATACAAAGTCCGATCTTTTATTATTTCCAGTCATCTTTTTGTTTAGTCCTTTTATCATTTTTGATTCCATGCCGATTCTAGGGACATGACATGCGCACACAGTTTGGGCCTAGTCTTTAAAGTTAATCATAAAACCACAGAAAGGCGATCAAACCATTTAAAGAAAATAAGGACGGTTTGAGATTATTCAGAGCTCGAGTCATGTGGAACTGGGGCAAGTTAAACAAAAAGAAAACCGTTTAAAAGCAAGATTCGCCAAATTGGCATGAGGTTCTTTCATAATAATGAGAAAGAGAGTGTCACCCAACGGTTTAGAAGTGACAAATGAACAAACAGACGTTTAACATAATTGTCAAGTCCAGCACCATCAGAAGGGACTACAAGTTTAAATTGTGTTGTTTGCGCTTGGCATGTTTTGAAGACTGGAATGACGAAGGCATTTTGTTCTGCTACCCAAACACTTTATCCTTCGTTACCCCTTTTGAGCCTTATTTATTTTCTTTCATACCCCTCGTTCGGAATTAGTAGCAACGATTGGAATACGCAAGCATGGCAGTTAAGAGAAAAGAAGGAAAAGAAAACAACAAAACGGGAAAAGAAGAATAAAAGAAAAAAGAGAGAAAGAAAAAATGAACGACAAAAAGAAAGGAGAAATGAGAAAAGAAAAAGGCAAAAGAAAAAGAAAACAAAGATAAGAATGAGTGAAAAGAAAGTCACAAGAAAAAAGAGGAATTGGGAACTACGTTTGACCTGATTCCTCAAAGAGGATACGTAGGCGCTTCACGGCTCGGTCATAGTTTTGAAAAATGAAAAAAATCAGTTAGGATATCCCCAAGCAAGAAACTGGGGCAAAAGTTGCGTTTGTTGTAAATAAATCTAATTCCGAAGGTTGTAACTAATAACACCAAAAATTAATGTATTTTTGAGCCTTTTATACCCTTTGTTTCTAGCCTATCCAAAACCCACATTACGGTCCAAAGAAAGACCTTCCGATCAGTCTTCAAAAGATGCCAAGACAGACAAATGAAGAGTCTTACCGGCGAACATAACATTCTGTTCCACAGCAGAAAGGACTCTAATCTCCAGCAGAAAGAGTCATACCGGCGACACTCCAAATCCCCAGCTGGAAAGTGATACAAATGAGAGAGTCTTATCGGTAAAAACCTTCACAGGCACCATAAGGCGATGAAAGCTGAGAAAAAAGCCAAAAATGAGAGAGACTTGATAGTGAAAACCCTTCGGGCACTGCAAGTCGAATAAGATCAAGAATCAGATGGGGAATCACCAATTGAAGATCTTGAAAGATGATTGACGGTAAAGGATAGGCCACATATACATGTCATGGCCATTAGAGTCGGTATCTGCATTTGATATATTTTTATTTATAGTTTCTTTTGTAAAAGAGTCATCGTTTCCTTTGTCTTTTATTTTGTTTCTGTTATCTTTCTCCTTTCATAAAAAATTTCCCCAATAGAGTCTGTCCGGTCAGAACAAGTATGAAATGACTTCAAAATATGCCATCAGCTTTCCAAGATGAGATCTGACTAGTATATCCAAATGGTATAGTCAGCGAGGAACAAGCGCGAGGCTAGTGTCAAAAAAGATATCCCCAGCAAAGGGAATTGACAAAAGGATTGACGAGCGTCAAGAGAGATATCCTTGCCAAAACCAAGGTTATAAACCTCAAAGGCCAAGGCCCATGAACAGAGCAAGGAGAGCAGTGAGCATGATTTGGCGAAATCCATACTAGACTAAAAGGTCGGGGAAATGCCAGTTTCCAAGCTATGCCACAAAAGAAGAGGGATATCCCCAGCAGGAAGGGATTATCCCCGGCACATAATATCATCCCTAACAAGTCGTGGAACATAGCGCAATGAAGGAGAAAGGGAAAGTCATCCCAATAGGAGTATCACAGCCAACCACCATGTTTTAAACTAACAAATTTTGTTTGATTTGAAACAGGTAAATGAAATGGCATTGATGCAGAAACGCATGCCACAAGGGATATTATCAAACTGGGGCAGAAAATTTCCCTTCCATTTAGAAAATTTTCTGGAAGTCAGGTACCCTCAGCTGATAACATTTTACCCCCAATAGGTAAGTAAATAATTCCTCAACAGTATTATCCCTAGCAGTTGCGAGGAGTCCAACACAAGGTTGGAAAGTCGGTATCCTCAGCGGTTCCTTTCAGGGAAAGGCAAAACGACTCTCAAGGGAGGTAGTCTTCGAAGGAAGAAGCTATGAATATAAAAATAAAAAAAAAATAAAAAAAAATAAAAAAATAAAAAAAAAATAAGAATAAAAAGATAATAATGAAAAAAAGAGGGAAAATTCATCCCAATCCCCAGCAAGTATTCGAGGTAAGACATTTTCAAGTCTTAAGGATATTTTGGGTCCATCCGCCTTCGAATAGGATATGTCGGGTTCATCCGCCCTCAAATAGGATATGTCGGGTTCATCCGCCCTCAAATAGGATATGTCGGGTTCATCCGCCCTCCAATAGGATATGTTGGGTTCATCCGCCCTCGAATAGGATATGTTGGGTTCATCCGCCCTCGAATAGGATATGTTGGGTTCATCCGCCCGCGAATAGGATTTTATTTTCTAAATTGTTGTTGAAGACAGGCGTCCACCTGAATAACGAGAGGAATACATTTCTGTCTTTTCATTTCTGTTCTAGGTCACCCACCAGTATATTTCCAGAGTTGAAGTTGGGAGCCCGCCCAGATAACAGAGGCATACATTCAGTCTTTTTATTTCAAGTGTTGAAATTAGGCGCCCACCTGTATAACAAGGGAATACATTCCACGTCTTTACCCATAGGAGATGCATTTCCTCCTAAGTTTGTTTTAGTTTCATTCATAGGAGATGCATTTCCTCCTAAGTTTGTTTTAGTTTCATTCATAGGAGATGCATTTCCTCCTAAGTTTGTTTTAGTTTCACCCATAGGAGATGCATTTCCTCCTAAGTTTAGTTTTACCCATAGGAGATGCATTTCCTCCTAAGTTTAGTTTTACCCATAGGAGACGCATTTCCTCCTAAGTTTACTTTTACCCATAGGAGAGGCATTTCCTCCTAAGTTGTTGTTGAAACCAGGCGCCCACCTGTATAACGAGAGGAATACATTTCAGTCTTTACTTTTCAAGTGTTGAAGTTGGGAGCCCGCCCAGATAACAGAGGCATACATTCAGTCTTTACTTTTCAAGTGTTGAAGTTGGGAGCCCGCCCAGATAACAGAGGCATACATTCAGTCTTTTACTTTCAAGTGTTGAAGTTGGGAGCCCGCCCATAATAACAGAGGAATACATTCAGTCTTTACTTTCAAGTGTTGAAATTGGGAGCCCGCCCATAATAACAGAGGAATACATTCAATCTTTACTTTTCAAGTGTTGAAGTTGGGAGCCCGCCCAGATAACAGAGGAATACATTCAGTCTTTTCATTTCAGGTGTTGAAATTGGGAGCCCGCCCATAATAACAGAGGAATACATTCCAGTCTTTACTTTTCAAGTGTTGAAGTTGGGAGCCCGCCCAGATAACAGAGGCATACATTCAGTCTTTCATTTCAAGTGTTGAAGTTGGGAGCCCGCCCATAATAACAGAGGAATACATTCAGTCTTTATTTTCAAGCATTGAAGTTGGGAGCCCGCCCATAATAACAGAGGCATACATTCAGTCTTTATGTTTCAAGCGCTGAAGTTGGCAGCCCGCCCAGATAACAGAGGCATACATTTCAGTCTTTAATTTTCAAGTGTTGAAGTTGGGAGCTCACCCATACAACAGAGGCATACGTTTCAAGATCAAGTCCAAGGACAATAAAACAGAGGGTTACAGCAGGAATCCCCAACAGGAAACAATAAAAATCCCAGCACCGGGAAGCAAAAGGTTGTAACAAGAGGCCCCAGCACATACTCAAGAGCATGGGTCAAAAGCCAAAATTCAAGGAAGAAAAGCACCGGATGAAACACAAGCCGACAAGAAAGCAAGGCAACAAGAACAAGTTACAGTCTAGCCTAGCTTCTTGTTTTCTTTTAAACACGGTGTAACAAGGAGATCGGTAAGCAGTGATAACAGCAGGCAACAACAGTAACATTGCAGTCCCACGGTAGTCCCAGCTACCAAAACTTCCCGAACTACATTAACCTGATTCCCCTTTAGCCAGGGATATGTAGGAAACCTTTGAAGCAAAGGTTCAGTTAAATCTTTTTCAAAAAATGCTTCACACGGAGTACTCAGACGGGCAAAAATCGCTCGCTTTATCTTTGCACGAAAACCCTTCGTGTCTCGGGCAAAGAGGGGCAGCTGTAAGCACGTGATTTTTGCCCTATATGAGAAATACTCCCAAAAAATGCAAAATAAAATGATTTTCCTTGGTGTGCAATTTTGAGTATTTTTGTGACATTTTTGGATTATTATTTGTATTTGTCTGTGTTTGTTTATTTGCTAAATTAATAAAAAATACAAAAATATGTCGCATTTGCATGTAGGATTTAATTCTATAATTTTTAGTAATTAAATTAGTTTTACAAAAATTAAAAAATTACAAAAAAATATGCATCTTTTGCATTTTTAGCATTTAATGTCCAAATGAACAATTTTATGCTTAATTATTACTTAATTGTGCGTTAATTGTTAGTGGTAGTAAATTTGCGCTTTTATAACTTAATTTAGTTCTTAATAATAATTTAAGTATTTTTATAATTTAGTTTTAGAAAATAAAAGAAGAAAAGATAACAAAAATACAAATAAAAATCGGATTGGGCCACTTCTTCAATTTTCAACCCCAGGCCCAAACAATCTTCTCCATGACCCAGTCCACTTCAGACCGGGTCGACCCAGTCCGCCCCATGACCCAAATACCCAACACCCCTTTTTCATTTTGTCAAAACACAAAACAAAACAAAAAATAAAAAACCCAAAAACCCTAAAACCTAAACTAACCCATCCGCCCCTTCGCTATCTTCTTCTTCCCCAAACTCAAAAAAAACTCCTCCAAAGCTCCAACCAAGCATCCATGGCTGCCCAGCTTCCCGTCCCAAACACCACCAAATGACACAACCTCCTTCGCATTCAAACGACCCCAGCCCTATCCGCCATTGATGAAGCTCGTCGAGCTCAAGCTTGAGCTCGACGTCCATGTCGCTGCTGCTTCTGTTTCAAACCAAACAACCTGCTACTCCTGCCTTCTACTTCATCGTCCAAACAACCAAACGACCACAGCCTCGACGAGTCAGCTGTTGTTCGAAGCTCCCATCGCCGCTGCTCGTCACGGCCAAGCTCGCACGCTGCCATCGGGTCCAATACCGTTTCGCCATGGACGTCGTCAGTTGCTTCTGCTTGCTGCGTCGACCAGCTTTACGGCTTCATCTTCACCATGGCCAAACGACCTCCGTTACTGCTTCGCTTCTCCGAGCTTGGGCATCACCATGGCCAGGTTGTCGCCGGACTGCTGCTGCTCAATAATATTCAAGTTCTGCTGCTGCTTCGCTTCTCCGAGCTGCTGCTATTCATCACTTCTCCTTCGCCCAGCTGTTGTATCTTCAGACGAGCTGCTCGTTTGAGTTTTAGTCGAGATCGTCGAGCGTCGTTTTGAGTTCGTCAAGTTTACAAGGGAGGTGAGTTCGTCGTTGAGTCCGGACAGATTTATTCCCATTTGAGTTTTGTCAAAACAGTTCATACATATGTCGTGTTGATCCGGTTAGTAGTTTTTGAATTTTATGTTTGTCCGTATTTTGTTTTGATATTTTCGAATCTAAAATCGGCAAATGTTTGTTTTGTTTATCGTTTGAATTAATGTTTTGTTCATGTTCATGTGTTGTTTGTTAAATTAATTTTTCAGATTTCAAATGAATGATTAATTAGTTATTTTTCATGTTTATTTCATGTTTGTATTGTTGTTTAAGTGAATATTTGTTAGTTTTATGTTTGTTAGATTCAAATTGAAATTTAATTAATTATTTCTTCAATTTGTTTCATGTTGTTATGGATTTTCCAGAAAATATTAATGTTGTTTGAATCGTTAGAATCCGTCATGTGTGTTGCTTAAAAACAGATTTAATTCATGTTCATCTTTGTTTGAAGTTCATGTTTAAATCCAGCGATTTAATGTGAGTTTATGTTTGTTTTGATTTGTTAGTTTAATTTGAATCATGCATATTGTTGTTTGTATTATTGTCTCTTTGTTCATCCATTAATGATCTAAATTAACCAGGATTGGTTCCCGATATGGTTGATTTATTTCCATTAATTTGGAATTTTGTGTTGTTCATCATGTTCATGTAAATTGTTGTTGAAGATTGTTGAGAAATTGGTCATCTTGACTATATTTTGGTCAAGTTATGATTAATTGATTGTTTAGAGAAGAGGGGTAATTTGGTAAATTGCATTGCATTCGGGGGTAGATTTGTAATTGCAATAAGGTCGGAGGGGTAGTTTGTTAATTGAACATTATTTTGATTCTTTATGTTAAGCATGGGGGACAAATATAATGGGGTGGGGTTTTTGAGGTATTTGTTTAATATAATGGGGTGGGGTTTTTGAGGTATTTGTTTAATATAATGGGGGACAAGACAAAACATAATGAGGAGGAATCTTGTACTTTTTTTAATATAGGCATGGGGGACAAATTATAATGGGGAGGAATCTTGTACTTTTTTAATATAGGCATGAGGGACAAATTGTAATGGGTTGGGAATGTGTTAGTTATTTAATGTAGGCATGGGGGACAAAATTTAAAATAAAGAAGACATTTAATAGTGGGCCAAAGCATGCCATTGGGGGAATAATTTTGGGGTTGGGAATGGAAGACTTGTCTTGCTATATATAGAGGACTATTCTTGACATTAAAAGGGAGGAGAACTTGAACCTTGAGAGGATTTTTTTGGAGAGAAAAAAGAAGAGAGTTTTTAGAACTTGAATATTAAGAGATACCTGAGAGAGTTTGTGAGAGTAAAAGAGAAATCCAATTTGAACTTTCACTCGAATAATTTCTGTTTGCTTTTCTTCGAGTGTTATTCAAAAATCCGAAGCTACTGCATCTCGTGTCTTTTCTCTCTTCTGCTTTGACTGTGATTGTACTTTTTTCACTGTTGAGTTTTCAATCTGTCACTGGGTTATTCTACTGGTTGTTACTGGTTTTGCGGTGTTGCGGAACCTGCTGTTGCTGCGTTATTACTGTTGCTGACTCCTACTTCTTTGTTCTTGTACTGCTGTTTCCAGGTACACATTTGTACACTCTTAGCTTGAAGCGAAAAATGAAATATTAATCAGGCTCCGGTTCCTGTTGAATTCTTTTGTTTGGATCTGTGTTTGAATATTAATTTTCCTCTCTTCGTATAAAAATGTAGTCGATTAATTAATGAGTAATGAGGTTGCATATGTATGATTTCTTCATCTAATAATGCTAGTTTAAATTATTTGAAGAATAGTTAATCGGCTTTGATATTATTGTGTATTTATCTCATGTTCTAGCAAATAATAAAATGTGGAATGAAAGCAGTTTTTCCTTGTACAAACGCGATCGCAATTTTCCGTTCACATAAGCCGTAACTTAATAACTAATAAGTTGCGTTTTTCAGCATGTAAATAATTAGGAGATTTTTCTTTTATTTTAGAGACGAACTTAATAGAAAATGTAGTCGCTATAGGTTTATCCTTTTAAAATAAAAATGAGACGAGCCTCGCCAAATAAATCATAAACCGCCGGGGCCCTCAATAAAATACATAACCATTGACTAGACTTTGGATTTGGCCGTTTAATGAACCTTCACGGCCTCTTCCTAAAATAACAATACGTTAGACTCTTTAGGATGCGCCTTAATAAATTTTACCTTCTTAAACTCGGGTGCACATTTATGTGACCCAAATCCAATTCTCAACGGAGTCGAAATATTTCTAATCACGGGTACATTGATTGTGACGTGGTTCGAGATGCGTGTCCATGACGCTGCAAATTCATTTAAAAAAATAAGAATGAGATGAGCCTCGCCAAATAAAATACAAATTGCGGGGCCCTCAGTAAATATTTGCTTTAAAAATTGTTTAGACTTCGGGATGGACCGTTTGGTAAAATTCCACGGTCCTACCCAAAATAAATACGCTAGTCGCTTTAGGCGCGCCTTTAATAATTTAATTTCCTTAAACTTGGGTGCACATTGATGTGACCCAAATCCAAATCTCAACGGATTCAAAGTGTGTCGACGACCACGGGTACATTGATTGTAACGCGGTTCGAGATACATTTTCACAACGTTGCAATTCTTGATAAAAACAGTAAAATGGTAAAAGCGGTTAAAAATTAAATTTTGCACATAAGTTCACACTTGTATAAAATCAGATAATCAAGCACTTGTAGATGAAGACTGTATGAAGCCTCGAGCACTTGTTTATTTCTTTCAATTTGGTCCTTTTCCTAAAATAGAAAAATATACGGGACTCGGAGGTGCTATTATAGATGAAGACTGCCTAACTCGTATGTATTTCCATCAGATTAATTGTAACCCTAGGCTGGGAATTTTAGAAAACTCCATTTTGCCTTGCAGGTCATGACTCATCATTCGGCACGAGTTAGGGTTTTTGCCTAGCATCTAAAATCGTTAGTAAAACTTTAATAATTCAAAAGAAAAATTTTAACATGGCGATACCTGACCGTGGGTACTTTATCAGAAGTAATATCTCTTTAAATGGACGGCATTCCAATGTGAGGGTAAAACTTTGCCGTCCATTGTCTCCAACTCGTATGCTCCTTTTCCCGCAATGTCACGAACTCTGTATGGTCCTTCCCACATTGGACTTAGCTTTCCTGAATTAGCAGCCTTTGCAAATTGGAACACCTTTTAAAGCACGAAGTCCCCAATTTTGAAAAATCTGAGGCATGCTTTCCTATTGTAATATCGTTCAATTACTTGCTTTTGTGCTGCCATTCTTATCAATGCAGCTTCTCTTATTCCTTCAAGCAAATCAAGGTTGACCCGCATCTCTTCATCATTAGATTCCTCCGTTGCCTGAACGTACCGTGTGCTCGGTTCACCTATTTCAACTTGAATTAAGGCTTCCGCACCATAAACCATTGAAAATGGTGTTTCTGCAGTGCTTGTTTTTGTCGTTGTACGATAAGCCCATAATACTCCAGGTAATATCTCAGGCCAATTACCTTTTGAATCCTGCAACGTCTTCTTCAAGTTGTTGATAATGACTTTGTTTGTGGATTCCGCTTGTCCATTACCCACTGGATGGTATGGCGTAGATGTTATCCTTTTAATCTGCCAACTTTGAAGAAATTCTGTGATTTGAGCTCCTATGAATTGTGGTCCATTGTCACACACGATCTCCTTTGGTGCTCCAAAGCAGCATATTATATTTCGCCATATGAAGTCTTTAACTTCCTTCTCTCGTACCTATTTAAATGCTCCCGCTTCTACCCATTTAGTGAAATAATCTGTGAGTACAAGTAGAAACTTTACCTGACCCTTTGTTTGTGGTAGTGGACCTAGGATATCCATTCCCCATTTCATAAAGGGCCACGGGGCTATAACAGGGTGTAGTAACTCAGCTGGTCTGTGCATATTATTGCCGTATCTTTGAAATTTATCACATTTGGACACGAAATTATTTGTCTCTTTTTCCATATTAGGCCAATAATATCCTGCTCGAATCAATGTTCTTACCAGTGACCTTCCCCCTGCGTGATTTCTACAATGTCCTTCGTGCACTTCCCTCATCACATATTCTGTTTGAGAGGGTCCGAGACACCTTGCTAGTGGTCCACCGAACATCTTTCGATAAAGATTTCCTTGATATAAACAATATCGAGCGGCTTTTTTGCGAAGCGTGTGAGCCTTCCCTTTGTCATTAGGCACGGTTCCGTGCTGTAACAAAATAATAATTTCGTTTCTTCAATCCCATGTTAAATGATTAAAATTTACCTCATTCTTATCAGGTTCGAGAACGGAATGAAATAAATGTATGACTGAAGCATTTGCGTCATTTGCTATGTCAGCTGCAGATGCGAGATTAGCTAAAGCATCTGCTTCCACATTCTCATCTCTTGGGATCTGCATTACCTTCCAAGTTTGGAATTGCTTTATTAGTTCCCGTACCTTTTCGAGATATTCTTGCATTCGAGTTTCCCTGGCTGTATAAGTCCCCAGCATTTGATTGACCAAGAGTTGAGAATCACTCTTGATTATAATTTGTGTTATGCCGAGTTCTCTTGCCAATTCTAAACCTGCAATTACAGCCTCGTACTCTGCTTCATTGTTAGTTATAGAATGACATTCTATAGCTTGCCTAATAGTTTCACCCGTAGGTGGTATGAGAACTATACCCAGACCTGCTCCTTTTACATTAGATGAACCATCAGTGAATAAAATCCAAGTCCCCGGGTTTGCACCATTAAAAACTTGTAATTCTTTTTCTGCTTCTAAATGCATCCTCTGGCTAAAATCAGCTACGAAATCGACTAATACTTGAGATTTTATAGCAGTCCTAGGTTGATAAATGATTTCGTATTCACTTAATTCTATAGCCCATTTTGCTAACCTCCATGACAATTCATGTTTATGAAAAATGTTTCGAAGCGGAAAAATAGTAACTACAACAATGGGATGACATTGAAAATAAGGTCTTAATTTTCTAGATGCCATGATCAAAGCTAATGCTAACTTTTCTAGCTGTGGGTATCGTGTTTCAGTATCTAGTTAGGACTTACTTACATAATAAATAGGAGATTTTTTACCTTGGTCCTCACGGACTAAAACAGCACTTACCGCAACTTCAGACACAGCCAGATAGATGAGAAGCTTTTCTCCCACCTTTGGTTTTGCCAATAACGGTGGTTTTGACAAATAAGCTTTCAAATTTCTAAGGGCTTGTTGACAATCTTCATTCCATTCAAAATGATCTTGCTTTTTGAGTGCAGAGAAAAACTTAAAACACTTTTTTGAAGATTTGGAAATAAATCTCCCCAAAGCTGCAATTCTTCCCTTTAATCTTTGAACTTCCTTTTTATTAGTAAGGATATCAGGGATTTCTTTTATTGCTTTGATCTGAGAAGGATTTACCTCAATACCACGGTTAGAAACAAGAAAACCCAAAAACTTACCTGACGCAACTCCAAATGCACATTTTTCTAGGTTAAGTTTCATATTAAATTTTCGCAAAATTTCAAATGTAACAGATAGATGAGAAATATGATCATGAGACTGCTGGGTTTTGACGAGCATATCGTCTATATATACCTCCATTGTCTTTCCTAAATGTTCTTGGAACATTTTGGTGACCAACCTTTGATAGGTTGCCCCAGCATTTTTTAGACCAAAGGGCATTACTTTATAACAGTAAGCCCCCCTGTCTGTGATGAAAGAAGTTTTTTCTTCATCACTAGGGCCCATTTTAATTTGGTTGTACCCTGAATATGCATCTAAAAAACTTAAAAGTTCATGTCCTGCAGTTGCATCAATTAATTGATCTATATGTGGTAAAGGAAAAGAATCTTTTGGACAAGCTTTATTAAGATCTGTATAATCTACACAGACTCGCCACTTACCATTTTTCTTAAGTACAACAACTGTGTTGGCTAACCAATTAGGGTACTTTACCTCGCGGATTGACCCAATTTTTAATAGCTTTTGGACCTCATCTTGAATCACCTGGTTTTTGAAATCCCCTTGCTTTCTTTTCTTTTGCTTTATTAGTGTAAAGGATGGGTCTTCGTCTAATTTGTGAGTCATCACATCCGGTGGTATCCCTGTCATGTCAGCATGGGACCAAGCAAAACAGACCACGTTAGATTTTAGAAATTTAATTAACATACCTGGCATGTTTGAGTTTAAATTAGCTCCAACATAAACTTTCCGTTCAGGCCATTGCTCAAATAATATCACAGCCTCGAGTTCTTCGATGGTTGTTTTGATATTTTCATTCTCCTCAGGTTCTTGAATTGTATCAGGTCTCGAGTCTAAATCTGTTTTCTCTCGCTCAGTTGAGGTTTGATTGCTGACACCTTCAACTGTTTCCTGTAATTGCTATTTTTCTTTGTTTACGGTGCTCGTATCTGTTATAGTATTGATACTCCTCGCTGTTTGCTGATCCCCTCGAATTTGACAAATCCCCCACGGTGATGGAAATTTAATAACTTGATGTAGAGTTGACGGAACAACATCCATATCATGGATCCAAGGCCTCCCCATGATCATATTGTAGGCCATTTCCATATCAACTACCTGAAATTTAGTTTCTTTAACAACACCTGCAGCAAAAGTTGTTAGAATTACCTCTCCTTTTGTTACCACACTTGAATTGTCGAAGCCTGACAAGGTATGCGCCTTGGGTATCATTTTGTCTTCAGCTTGCATTTCACGTAATACCCTTAGTAGTATAATATTTACGGAACTCCCTGGATCAATCAAAACTCGTTTTACATTAGTATCATGTACAAGTAAAGATATTACCAGTGCGTCATTATGTGGAGTTATCACTCCTTCGGTATCTGCATCATCGAATGAAATACTTTCATTTTCTAAAACCTGCCGTACCCGTTTCCCGTGTGTAATTGTTACTTTAGAAACCTTGTTGGAAGCTGTGTAGGTTATGCCGTGAATATCTTCTCCCCCACTTATCACATTCACTGTTCTCTTGGGTGAAGGAGACTTTGGTGGATCTTGCCTATTTTTCATATAGGCTTGTTTACCTTTTTCACTAAATAACTCAGTGAGGTACCCTTGCTTCAATAGATGATCCACTTCACTCTGCAAGAATCTACATTCTGAAGTTTTGTGCCCGTGATCATTGTGGAATTCGCACCAATGATCTGGATTGCGTCTATTTGGATTTGACCGCATCTCTTTTGGCCATCGTACCTTATCTCTCATGCTTCTCAAAACAGCCACGAGCTCGGAGGTAGTGACATTAAAGTTATATCCGCCGAACCTTGCCTTTAAACTTCTGTCATCATCTCGTGACTCTTGTCTGTTCCGATCATTTCTGAATCTTGATGAAGAACCAGATTCCCTGTTCCTCGATTTTTTATCATATTGCTGGCTATCTTGTTTTGACCGTGATTCTTTTCCTGCAGGTCCCATATATGGATCGTACCTGTTTTTACCTAATCTTTTTTCGGTTTCTGATCTTCTGGAACCGCCCCTTTCTTCATGATGAAACTTAGGTACGGTATCTTCTTCAATTCGCAGCTTCGTACTGTACCTATTGTAAACATCATTCCACGTGGTTGCAGGGAATTCTCGAAGGCTTTCTTTGAGTCTTCTCGTGGCTTCAGAACTTTTGTCATTTAAATTACTTGCAAAAGCTATTGAAACCCAGTTGTCAGGTACACGGGGTAGAGTCATTCTTTCACGCTGGAATCTATCAACAAAGTCTTTGAGCAACTCTGAATCCCCTTGTTTGATTTTGAAAATATCTTCCATTCTTTTCTCAACCTTTTGAGCTCCCGAGTGCGTTTTAATAAAAGAATCTGCAAGCTCAGCAAAAGAATTTGTAGAATTTTTAGATAAAAGAGAATACCAGGTTAATGCACCCTTGGTAAGTGTTTCTCCAAATTTCTTGACCAGTACTGATTCAATTTCTTGTTCGGTCAAGTCGTTGCTTTTCACGCCTATTGTAAATGCAGTCACGTAGTCACGTGGGTATGTAGTACCATCATATTTCGAGATGTCAGGCATTTTGAACTTTTTTGGAATTGGAAGGGGAGCAGCACTTGGCTTCCAAGGTTGTTGTGAGTATTTGTCCATGTATACTCCTTTTATTACAGGCGAAACTCCAGGGATTTGCTCAATACGCTCATTTTGTTCCTTAATCTGTTTCTGCAAGGTTAGTACTAAATTTTGCAAGTAGGAATTATTTGAATTACCTGGCCCCCCTTCCTGTGGTTCACTAGTGGTTCCTCCATTTCCAGAATTAACAAGACCAGAACGAGGATTCTCCAATGTATTATTATTAGGAGTTGGTGTGGGTGGTGCAGCAGGCAATCGACTAACTAGAGCCTAAAGAGCTTTGCCGACCTGTGCATCAATTAGCTTTTGTAAAGCTTCATTTGCACCTCCTTCAAAATGTTTAGATTGTTCTTGTTGGTCAGCACGGGATTCAGGAGCAGGAGTGCCTTCACGAGATTGACGTGGTGAATCTGGAGGGGAGGTAACCACGTCAATGTTCGGTAGGTCTCCTTGATTTTCATGGATTTGATTTTCATGGTTTCCCAATGTGTTATCATTGTTATTGTTGTTGTTTGACATGTTGATAAAGACGAATAAAACATAGCTTCAAAGAAAAGATTATCAGTTTTCCGGTAACGGAACCAATTTGTTTAACAAAAAATGTGATTCTTTGGTCAAAGCTAAAGACAAATAGAAATTCGGGCTACTGATAATCAGGAGACGAAAAAGAAATAATAGACTTTTTGAGAATGACAAATAAACAGTAAATAGGTTTGTATTCTAATGTAATGTTTTTGATCTCCTCCCCCCTACAAATGACGAGACCTCCTCCTTTTATAGTTGATTCTAAGTAAAGGAGTAATACCTTAGTCTTAATGAGACAATTATGAGCAATAAATAATATTAAATAAGACGTTACACAATCATTCCTATTTAATACCAATTCTCTAACGTATTGGGTATTTAATATTGAATTTGGGCTCCTTTTCGTCATCATATCCACGTCTTCAATGCCTTCTGATCTCTTGGCTTTAAATGACCTAAATAGGTACGAAGCTTGTATTATTCGAATTGTCTCTCGTGCCTATTTAGCTTTCCTTTCCCCGTATTTGTTGTCACTCGTGCCTCTTAACTGATCATCATGTTTTGACCATTTGAACAGTTCTCATGTCATGTCACGTCACCTTCAATGTAAATTCAGTTTTTTCCCAATACAATTGTCATTTGGCGTCAGCAAGGAAAAATTTCGAAGCCAGATTGTAAAGTATATTCCGTCGTCCTTTTCGTTCGTTGCTCGATGGTAATTTGAGACATTTCAAGTTTTATAGTACTGACCTTTTATCATTCTTCCTTTCATCAATGTTTTGACATGTTGCTTTCATTAGTTTAATATTCTGCTTTTCTTATATTCGTCATCAATATTAAAAGTAATTAAGATCTTCCCAAAAAAGTTTAAGAGAAGTAGAATTAAGGATCTAAATCCAACATGCATCATCTTTCAGTTGCTAACACTTTTGTCCCCACCAAATTAAAGCAGATTATACTTATCCCATGTAACTCAATATATGCACCGTCCGCCCCCTAATTCCTCTCTATCAATTAGTCCTTAATTTTCCTAAGAACATTCTCACCGCAACCACCTCCTCTTTTGCCTTGGGATATATAGTTCCGTTAGCAACTATAAATTTAGCCACAATGTGAGTATATTATTCCTCAACACAAATATATTATAGCACAAATTAACCGCAAATTTGCAACATATATATAATGCACTGCCCAAATCAACTACTTTTAACCAACCACATGCATTTTGGACTTGCACTGCCTAATACTAATTGGCAGTGCAACTCTAAAATTAGTTATGCTCCGAGCAGTCGTCTAAATTTGAGTATTGCTCGGAGTATCAAGATCAGTAACTCTGGCCATAACTACCTCGTTGTTGATGATAAAGTCAAACTCGGAGAGAGGTGGATGGAATTTCAAGGAATCAAAAATTGGGATGGTTTGCTTGATCCACTAGACGATGATCTTCGCGAGGAGATTTTAAGATACGGAGAATTTGTCGAAGCAGCCTATTGCTGCTTCGACTTTGACATGTTGTCAGCCACGTATGCAACTTGTCGGTATCCAACGTGTACGATGCTGACACACTGCGGACTAGGTCAGAGCGGGTACAAGGTAATAAAAAACTTGCATGCCACGTGTGCTGTTCAAATGCCACGGTGGACTGAGAGATTTCCTAATTTGGTGTCGCCGCGGTCCAGCTGGATTGGTTACGTGGCAGTATGCGATGACGTGGACGAGATTGCCCGGCTAGGTCGCAGAGACGTGGTGATTGCTTTTAGAGGTACTGCCACTTGTTCAGAATGGCTTGAAAATTTACGTGCCACGTTAACTTGCTTGCCTGATGACATGGCACCTGAAAATAGTGAACCCATGGTACAGAGTGGACTCTTGAGCCTGTACACTTCGAAAAATGAAGGGAATCCAAGTTTACAAGATACAATAAGAGAAGAAATTGGCAGCATTCTCAATACTTATAGTAATGAGTCTCTGAGTATAACAGTCACAGGACATAGTCTTGGAGCTGCCTTAGCTACACTTACTGCATACGATATAACAACAAAATTTAGTGATTTGCCTATGGTGACAGTAGTATCATTTGGAGGGCCTAGGGTTGGTAACAAGAGCTTTAGGTGCCAATTGGAAAAAAATGGAATAAAGGTTCTCAGAATTGTCAACTCTGATGATCCCATAACAAAAGTTCCGGGATTCGTGATTGATGACGTGGAAAGCCAAGGAGCAGCCACGCTGGCAAGATTGACAAGCTGGCTTGGAAAGTACATGGAAGATACTCAATGGGTGTATGCTGAGGTGGGGAAGGAGCTTAAGTTAAGTAGCAAAGGAAATAATGTAGCAAAATGTCACGATTTGAAGACATATTTGCACTTGGTGAACAATTTTGTTAGCTCATCGTGTCCCCTCGGGGCCACAGCTAAGAAAGTAGTATCAAAGAGAAAACAACGTGAAAGAAAAGCAGTTGTAGTTTAATTTGATGGATTTTCTATAATTAATACGTAGAATAAGCATAAGAATAAGAATATTGTTACGAAATAAAAGCAATTTAGTAAAACATGAACAAGAAATAAAAGCAATTTAGTAAAACATGAACAAGAATAGAGATAGAGAGAAGGAAGAGATTTTCTTCTCTAATTGTGTGTATTTTCCTATCTATTACAAAGCTTTTATATAGGCATGAAAAGTGAAGAAAATATGTCATGGAATATGTCATTGAACATAGAAAATATGTCATTAACCATTTGAGAGAAAGATCATGGAGGAAGAGTAGACATCCACCATATTTTGATTTTTATCATAACACTCCCCCTTGGATGTCCATAAATAATGTGCCTCGTTAAAACCTTATTAGGAAAAAACCCTATGGGAAAAAAATCCTAATGAAGGAAAAAGAGTACACATATTTAGAAATACGCCTTTTGGTTGCCTCGTTAAAAACCTTGCAAGGAAAACCCAATGGGACAAAACCTTGTAAGGGAAAAAGAGTACAACGCGTATTAACTCCCCCTGATGAGATCATCAGTTCACATCGTTGAGCCTTCGTATCCCAATCTTGTACACTAGTTTCTTGAAGGTTGACGCCGGTAGATATTTGGTGAACAAATCAGCCATATTATCACTTGAACGGATCCGTTGCACATTAATATCACCATTCTTTTGAAGATCATGTGTGAACAATAATTTAGGTGAAATGTGCTTTGTCCTAACTCCTTTATGAATCCTCCCTTTAATTGGGCTATGCATGTTGTATTTTCTTCATACAAAACTGTGGGTAGTTTATCACACTTCAAACCACATTTGTCTCGAATAAGATGTATAGTAGACCTCAACTATACACATTCTCGACTTGCTTCATGAATAACAATTATCTCAGCATGATTAGAAGAAGTAGCCACGATTGATTGCTTAGTCGGTCGCCAAGATATGACAATGCCACACATGTAAACACATAACATGTTTGAGATCAAGCCTTGTGTGTGTCAGATAAATACCCCACATCGACATAACCAACAAGATCGGTATTGCAATCATTGCCATAAAATAAGCTCACACCGGTAATCCCCCTTAGATAACGTAATATGTGCTTGATTTCATTCCAATTTCTCCTTGAGCGGAGCTATATCTTGCTAAGACATTAACTGAAAAAGTTATATCATGCCTTGTAGTGTTAGCAAGATATATTAGCGCACCAATTGCATTAAGATATGGTACTTTAGGACCAAGAAGCTCTTCATTATTTTCATAAGGTCGGAGTGGATCTTTATTTATATCGAGTAATCTCACAACTATCGGGGTACTTAATGGATGTGCTTTATCCACATAGAAGCTCTTTAAAATCTTTTTAGTGTATGCTGATTGAAGGACAAAAATTCCATCTTTCATATATTCAATTTGTAGACCAAGACAAAATTTTGTCTTTCTAAGATTTTCATTTCAAATTCTTTCTTTAAACAGTCTGCTGCTTTAGGAAGCTCTTCGAGAGTTCTAATGATATTTGAATCATCAACATACATGGCGATTATAACAAATTCAAATTCATATCCTTTTATAAGGATACAAGGACAAATTGAATTATTCTTATACCCTTCATTTCAACAAGTACTCTCTCGGGCGATTATACCACATGCGCCCTGATTGTTTCAATCCGTATAAGAATTTTTGAAGCTTTATTTAATAAATTTCTTGGAAACCTTAATATGCTCCAAGACAATTTAAATCTTTCAATGATATCTACTATAAGAGAACATGGCTTCATATATTCAATGTGAGGATATTTACTAATTTTCTTGTGCCACAAGTCGTCTTTATGTCTATCGACTTGAACCTTTCGAACAAGAACACATTTATACCTCAATTGACTTTATACTTTCAGGTTTTGGACTATCCGTCCAACTTCACATTTTTCAAGTGAAGTCAATTTCATTGCGTATTTTTATTTGGCCAATCTTTTATCCGTCCAAATTTCATGACAGATTTGATCTCAAGATCCTCGTCAATATTAATCATATTGAGCGCTACATTATATTAACAATATCGCCGACAATCATTTTATGTCGGTTCCATTATTACCCAATAAAGACATAACTTATTGAGATCTCTTTATTTCATTATTTTCAGGTACCTGAGCCTCTCCCATGAGGTCTTATGAAGTGTTATGTCGTGGTGCTCTTCTAGGGCACTTGCCTCCTTATTATGACCATTTTGAATATTTGCCCCTCTCCTTCTTCAAGGAGTTTTATCTTTGGAACCGATTGGTCTGTTACACTTCATGTGTGCCATAGACTCTGTCCCTCATGGACTTTATTCTATTTGGAGCATTAGCAGCTGAAATATGACATTTAGCTTTGGGTCAGCAAATGCGTCTGGCAATAATTTGTAAATGAATATCACTTGAACTTCAAGTTTATATTTTCTTGTACGAGGATCTATATGTATTCATAATAATTCATTTCACGTATCACTTTCTCAGCTGCCCATTTTCTCCCCCTAATGTTGGGATCACCAACACATTTCCCAACCATCTTTGGGAACTCATGTTTGTGCATTTTGGTGGCATAATTAAATCATATAGCACATTCATATTTCTATATAGAAATTATTTGGTTCCTGACCCTGAACCGATTGTGATAGGGAGAAATTTTCATAACTTGGCTAGATGCGTACAAGTGCTGTTGTATATTAAATAATACATCTCATACCAAAATTCATTTTTTTTGGAGTTTTGTTCTCATAACCAATGATTTAGCTATAATTGGAGGCATACAATTTCTGCTAAACCAACTTGGATTTAAACCAGTATTATCAAGATAAATCATCATAATTTATATTCTGGAACTGTGCTCTAATAATTTGAGCAAGCAATCTTGCAAAAGCCAAACTGCAAGTTGATAACAAATGCACATGTGACCATAGAATAGATGCATCTATTAAAAATCATATATTAGTAAACGGTCCACATGGCAGGTGACTGGGCCCATATATTTATCACCTTTTATTCGTTCCAGAAATCAAGAGATTCAAACTCAACCTTAACTGGTATATCATGAGAATAAGCAACACAAGAGAATTCTTGAAGAATTTTCTATTCTTCAATATATGTCAATATAATTCTTAATTAATTTTTTTGCATCATAATTGAATCAGGATGGTCAACCGGTTATGCCAACTAATATTTGTTTTAGTAAACCTCTAGTTTACTTGTGTCATATGATTTCATCATCATGCTTATATTTGTGTAGTACAAATAGGAAGAAAATCGGGTAACCTTTTATATTTATCCGGTATGATTATAGAAATATGAAGATATTCAATCTTCCTTTCATTTATAGTCTCAATTTGACAACCACTTTGACTTATACATTTGAAACTCAAAAAGTTTCTTTTGAGACTTTACAATATCAATGTCATGAATAATTTTATTCATCTGGGTAGTAACAAATCAGTTTTTCCGGAGCTCTTAACAACTTTTGTACTACAAGATCTTTTATCATACCATTCATATGGTAAATGTCTCCTTCACGGAGAAACTTATATCATAATAAATTGTCATGGTCAAAATTATCATAAGCAAAATTATTTCTTGCTTTAATTTTGCCTTTAATAATTTTTATAAGGTATGCCAAAATATTTTGGCGTATCACATGTACGAGACCAATGACATATTCATGTAACCACATAATAATATTTGTTCTCTTTATTTCACTCAAACCTCCCTCAAAGGTGAGTTGTGTGGTACTCATCCAATCATGTCTTGCATGTCTTTATTCATTACTTTTATCACATATTACCACATTCACCTTTAGGAATGGGTCTGCATCCTCAATGCTTATCACAAGTCACATTCTCTTCAAGGAATGGATCATAATCAACGATGTGCTTCATACCAATTTGATGATAAACATTGCCTTCACATTTTGAAGGACTATTTTGAGAACCCTTGTTGTTCTCCTTTTTTAATCATTGTGATGATTATTATTATTATTTGGAACGCTCTCGTTCATTGTTCAACCACTTGTCTTCATTTAGACTTATTATGCACTGCTATCATATTTACTTCAAAAATGTAGCAAATCAAGTGGGACAATTTTCATGCCTTTTCATGGAAAATATATTATTTTTCTTTAGTCATCATTATATCATAAATATGGTACATTGGGACTCAAACCCAATATCTTACCAATATAAAGGCATGTTAGGCCATAATAAATTGGGACTCAAACTCAACTCTTATCATTATGGAGCATCAGGACTTGATCCCGATGTCTTACCCTCAATCAATGGCATAATAGGCTAAACAATATTGAGATTCATTCTCAAGACTTAATTTCAATCACATGCCAAGAAAGTTATACACAACTAATTTGCATCTTAGCAAATCAAATTTGCTTTGTTAAATAAGTGTACAAATCTCAAATCAGCGTAAAGCTTTATTAATCATTTGTAGCATCTATATGAAATACAACCGTTTGTAGTCAGAATATTTCTTCTAAATTCTATTAGAGTTTAAAAGGATCATAAAATCATTGTCATAATATTTATTGAGTCTCTCTCAAAAATATTGTTGTTTTCGGGGTATACCCTACCTATTGGATTTGATTAAACGCCATGACTTTCCTTCACTCAATTCAACCAAGCAATTAGTGAATAAATTTATCAAAAGTACACCATATAGGTAACAACACACATATATAGTACTAATACATAAATTCAACATTTATATTACCTGAAAAGTGACATTATAGGTCACAACTTACCAGTTGTAGCTTGTGCATCATTCATATAAAATACTTAAAAATGGTAAGTCAGTAGCAAGCATCAAGTAGGTCATGGATACTCAAAAATACCTCTTCTAGTAGTCATACTAATCATTGTTTGCTTTCAAATGATACGACCATAAATTATGAAGTATACTTTCTCAATAGCTGGTTTGTTTTTTAAATTTCAAAGAAGTAATTAATCAACCTAGATAAAGATGTGAAGTATTTCTTGTTTTCTTCAAGATGATTTATGCTTTTAATCAGTGGGACCAATTTTATTATTATATTTTATTCCTTTTTTTTTTTGGTACTACATGCAAGTGTAAAAATCCAAAAGGAAAAAAAAATATTCATCCAAGTAAAAGAAAATATTAAAAGCGGCGAGACAGATTGAAGATAATTAACGCACAAATATGCATAAGACAATTTATATAAAATATCTTTGGTTACCATGGCATGCATCATATCAACAATTAACTGCTACTATGATTTTCACATATAGAACTTCGAAAATTTTATTCCATTCATGTGATATAAAAGATGTAATATTAATATGTGCTTATGCAATACAAGTGTAGTACGAAGTTGTGTGCATATGAGATTTTAAAGGAATGACAAGTATAAGATAATCATACCTTCTTACATTTCATTACTTACCATATGTAGTTTCTCTTTATATTTAACCGTGTGATAATATGTATAGCTTCTAATTGTAATTTTTTCGGATGTAGGAAATTTTTTTGTAGATATATATACAATTGGTTAGAGACTCGTGCTGATAACGTGTTACGAAATAAAAGCAATTTAGTAAAACATGAACAAGAAATAAAAGCAATTTAGTAAAACATGAACAAGAATAGAGATAGAGAGAAGGAAGAGATTTTCTTCTCTAATTGTGTGTATTTTCCTATCTATTACAAAGCCTTTATATAGGCATGAAAAGTGAAGAAAATATGTCATGGAATATGTCATTGAACATAGAAAATATGTCATTGAATATGTCATTAACCATTTGAGAGAAAGATCATGGAGGAAGAGTAGACATCCACCATATTTTGATTTTTATCATAACAAATACAATTATTTTTTTTTACCATTTTTTGGGGTCCGCCATATTCCCTTCGGTGACCATCCTGAGAGACGGCTTTTCCATTGCCCTCTTTGTATATCCTCGATGAAGAACAAGTACGGTATTTTATTGTGTATATATACCTGCTTCTGCTTTGGTATTGCTACTATTTTGCTGGTGTTGTTGTTTTTCCCCGGGGCGGATCTACACATACACTAATTTTGGGTGCTCGAACACCCATTAACCTCGGCTCCTAGTAGATGTAGTCCTATACAAAATTTGAGGAAATTAATATAAAAGAGCAGAAAGCACCAGAAAGACAAAAAGTCTAATGGGTGCTTTGATTAAGGGAGGGGGTTGGAAGTTTATAAAGGTTGAAGGGGCGAGGGGGTTCGAAACCGTTTCTCAACATGCCTTTTAAAACAGGCAATATATTTCTTTTTATTTTTCCCTCATATTATCAAAGCTATTTTCTACTAGTTTTCACCAGCCACTTTTTCTACACATTACTACCTTTTAAGAGTCATTTTTGCTAACTTTGGTTTATCTCTTATTATTTTACAAAATTCAATTCACTATAAAGAAAGAAAAAGGACTTCAAAGTTCGACACTTGTGAAGACGAGCAATTCATCTGAAGGGACAAACCCATCAATATCTCTTCTCATCAACTGCATTATCCATCACAGTCTTACGGCGTCCATAATATTAATACTATGATTTTCTGGATTTTGATGCTTACCTTCTTATAATTAAAAGGAGTTCTCGTTAACTTTTTTCACCATCGTGTTCAAATAGTTATGTATTTATACAATGTGATTGGTAATAACTTTACGCTAGAAAAATCTAAGCACCCACGAACTTAAATTCCTAGATCTGCCACTGGCTTTTTCATGACTTTTTTCATTAATATATCTAATAATGTTAGTACCCGCGTGATGTGCAGATAATTTGAAAGAATATTAATATTATAAAGTTATTGTATAATTTATCATATTATTTTAATAAATATTAGTTATTATTTTATTATTTATTGTAGTGCACAGAAATATAGTAAAATATATACAAATCAAAGGATACGCATCATATAGTAATTAAAAATTTCATTTACCAAGAATATATTTACAGCCGCTCGTTCTTTTTGGACTATAAGAACAAGGCCTCCTATTTCATATTCTACCTATTACATAGACAGAACTAAACTCTATATCTATCCGCTATGGCCAGCAAGGAAAACTATCTAAACTATTTAGTATCTTTCTTCATCTACTTTGTCGTTGTCCTCTAATGTGTAGTTGGAGTACAATCTCCCTGATGATATGCTTGGTGTGATGTTGCTTCTGTTGAAATTTTCGAGCATTGTGCTCCCTCCAAATGTGATAAAATTGTTTCAGCAAAGAGCCAGCCCAATACTTCTACTCGCACTCTATTGTTGTTCACTCTTCTGATTATCCACTTAACTTCCTCCGTCTATGTTCCCACTTGTCTGTGTTCTCCCATCCATTTCAATAGTACATTCCAAATAGTAGCAGAGAATGTACAGGCAAAGAAGAGGTGAGCTAAGTTTTCCTCTGCACCAGAGTTATATAGTACACATTCTCTGCTACTTCCATCACCTTTTTGATACTGCAGGGTGAGAGATAGGTATGCCTTCTTAATATTAAACTTCCCTCCTTGGACAAAATTCTGCAATTCAACCGGTTGTTTTGAGCCCTAGCATATAGTTTGGCAGTTTAAGGCCATGAGTAGCTTCACTTCAGGTATTATGACTTGTACGCATGGTCGGAATTGAATTTCGGGAAGCTCGGAGTTGATTTGGAAATGAAATTCTCATTTTGAAAGCTTTAAGTTGAAAGAATTGGCTAAGATCGGATTTTGAATAAACGACCTCAGAATCGGAATTTGAAGGTTTCAACAGATTCGTATGATGATTTTGGACTTAGGCGTATGTCCAGATCGAATTTTGGATGACCCGAGAGCGTTTCGGCGCCTATTGTGGAAGTTAGCCTTTTGGAAAAAATTTATAAGTTTGGATTGAAGTGCATTTCACTATTATTGATGTCCAGTTGGGATCCCGAGTCTGAGAATAACTCTGTATGGTGATTCCGGTATTAGGAGCGCGATCAGAAGTAAATTCGGAGGTATGTAAGTCATTTTGGAGTCATTTGTCTTAAGTTAGAAATTTGAAGGTTTTGAGAAGTTTGACCGGAAGTGGACTTTTTGATATTGGGGTGGATTCCGATTCAAGAAGTTGGAGTAGGTCCGCAATATTGAATATGACTTGTGTGCAAAATTTGAGGTCAATCGGAAGTGATTTGATAGATTTCGGCATCGAATGAAAAAGTTCAAAATTCTAAAGTTCAGAAAGCTCGAATTGGAGTGTGGTTCATGATTTTGGCATTGTTTGATGTGATTTGAAGGCTCGACTAGGTTCGTAATGTGTTTTGGAATTGACTGGTGTAATTGGACAGGGTCCCGGAGGGCCTCGGGTGGATTTCGGGTGGTTAACAGATCGGATTGGGGTTGGGAGAAAGAGATGAAGCCTACTGTCATCTGGTGTAACCGCACCTGCGAGGTCTTAGCCGTAGGTGCGGAGCCGCAGAAGCGGCCAAAGGAGCCGCAGATGCGGTTGAGAAGAGAAATGTTGGGACTGCAGATGCAGTCATCTTGCCATAGAAGCGGGATCGCACCTGCGGAAGGGGAAGCGCAGAAACGGAGTGACGGGCCTGGTGAAAGATAGTAGAAGTTGTAGTGGGGTCGTACCTGCGGAACCGCAGAAGCGGTCAAGTGACCATAGGTGCGAGAATCGGGTTGGGTAGTGTGTTCTTTTAAAAGCGAGGGTTTGGCTCATTTTCACCATATTTCCTCGATGGGACGATTTTGGAGTAACTTGGGAGTGTCATTTTCACCACCAAGCATGAGGTAAGTGATTTATGCTAGTTTTGAGTTAAATACATGATTATATACGGATTTAGACATGAAAATTAGTAGAAATTTGAAATTTTGAGGAAGACTTAGAAATTTGGTATTCTTGGATTTTGGCCACGATTTCGGGCATAAAATTGAGAGTAAATTATATATTTGAGTTTGTGAGGTTGTGGGTAAACTTTATCTTCAAAAAATTTTGGAATCCGGGCACGTGGGCCCAAGGATAATTTTATCAAATTTTTGATCGGGGTTAAGAATTGTTATATATTGGATTATAATGAGTGTTTGAGCATATATTAATGGGTTTGCATAATTATTGGCTAGTTTTGGAGCGTTGTGCATCGATTTGGGTCATCGGAAGGACTTGGAAGCCGGTTATGGAACTTTAGAGCGAGGTAAGTCTCTTTTCTAACCTTGTAAGAGGGAATTGTCCCCATAGGTGAAATAATTAAATATGTGCTCCTATTTGTGGGGGGCTGCGTACACACGAGGTGGCGAGAATCCGTGCGTAGCTACTATTGTGCTTAAGCCCGGGTAGTCTAGGACCCAAAAGCATGCTTTACTGGTAATATTTGCAATCTTGTTGTCAATTTAAAATGCTTAAAACATACCGAACGTGTAATAAATTTCTAAAAGGCTAGACATCATTTTCTTGACTTTTGAAAGAAAAATTGCCCTTTCTTGGATAATTGCTCCTTAATAAATTCTTGATTGACTGTTTGAATGTGTTTATCTATTGTGGAACAGGTCGAACACCTCGGTAGATTAAATGGATGCATTTATAGTTCACGCCATTCGACCCTCTGGCAATGCACATTTTATTATTATATTGGATCGGGCCATACGACCTTGGCATGATTTGTGCATGTTTGTATTGCTTGACTTGCAAATTTATAAATGATGATATTGATTCTCTGGCTTGAGATAAATGTATAAATAATGAAAATAAATTTGGAGATTCCCTATTAATAAAAGAATTATTTATTTGCTTCATGCTATTGAGTTACAACCGTTTATATGAAAACCCTCGATTTACTATTTTATCGGTATATTATTATTGGACCACTAGTAAGTGTCAAAGTCGACCTTTCGTCCCTACTTCTTCGAGATTAGACAGGATACTTACTGGGTATGCGTTATTTGCGTACTCATACTACACTTGTTGTGCATTTTTGTTGCACAGACACATGTACCTCTAGTGGCCCAGTGGGCGTAGCAACATGATTGATATGGAGACTTAGGTGAGCTGCATATCTCAAGACGACTCGTAGCCAGCAGAGTCTCTTTCAGAGTATTATATTTGCTTTCTGTCCAAACTTGTATTCCGGACAATTATTGTACTTCATTTGATTTCCTAATGATTGTTCATGCACTTGTGACACTGGGTTCTCGGGTAATTATCGGATATTCAGTATTAAAAATTGTAAGCACTTTTATTTATTATGTGAAGATTGCTTTTTTACTAGTTAAATTATAGGAAATTTATGGTTTCAAAGATATTAAAATGAGAGTTTAATTAATTATTTAATGTTGGCTTGCCTGACCGAGGTATCCGACGCCATCACGACCTTTAATGGATTTTAGATCGTGACATAGAGGGTCACCACCTATCAACCACTGTCTAGCATCAATTATCTTTCTTACAATCCATCAAGCTTTTTGTGGAGTCTTCATTCTACCCACTTCTTTGCCTTTTATGCAGAAGCTGTGGATCCACTTGACCTAGAGAGTGTCTTTTTTTAGGCTACTGCCCAAAGCAATTTACATATGGCTACCCTATTCCTATGAAGAAATAAATTATGTTTAGAACCCCGGCAGATTTTTTGCATACACAGTTTTTCCCAAGCCACTAATGCTCTTTTAGATGCTTGAGCATTCCCAGTCTATAAGAAAGTTCTACAAACACTAGTAAACAGTTGTAGAACTTTTTTTGGCAGTAGGAATACCTGAGCCCGGCAAGTTTGCATTTTTAATAGAATACTCTTAATCAATTACACTTTGCCACTTATGATAGGAATTTTGTTGTCCAACACCTGATTTTGGTAGTCATTCTCTCTACCAGTGGAATACATTGTTGTATGTTGACCTTCCAAGAGGATAAAGGTGCCCTAAGGTATTTGAATGGGATCTCCCCTAATGAGAATTGTGTCTCGGACAAAATCTGCTCCTTCAGTGCTTGAGAGACTCCAATTATATACAAGGAACTCTTTTCTTGATTGGCTTTAAGTCCTGTGGCATCAGAAAAGTGATTGAATGCTTGAAGCACCAATCTTATAGAAGTTTCATCTGGCCTGCAGTACATTAACAAATCATCCACAAAAGAAATGTGCACTAACTTTAGCTTACCACATCTAGGGTGGTAATTAAAGTCAGGGTTGTGCCTCAATTGCTTCAATGATCTGTTTAGATATTTAATTGCCAACACAAATAAGTAAGGGGACACTAGTTCTCCTTGTCTTAGTCCATTCTTTGCCTTTAACGTAGGATTAAGAACCCCATTGATTAGAATAGAATAGTTCACTCTGAAACACATTTCATGATTAAGTTAACAAATATTTCTGGAAAACCGAACTCCACCAGAATTGCTTTTAAAATTTCTCATTCAATAGAATCATATGCTTTCCTTATATCCACTTTCACCAGACATCTTGGATATAAACCTTTCTGGGAATATCCTTTGACAAGCTCATGTGCTACTATGACATTATCTAAGATAATCCTCCCTACTATGAAAGCAAATTCTGATGATCCAACCAAGTAGTCCACAACCAGTTTGAGTCTATCCGTAAGTACTTTTGCTATTATCTTGTAGAGAGTTATACACCAATCAATTGATCGGAATTCCTTCACAAATGTAGGATTGAGTATTTTTGGTACCAATGTGATCGTAGTACTATTGGTTCTTTGAGTAGCCTACCAGTTTCAAAAAATTGCACTCTTGCCTATGTTAAATCATTCCCAACAATGCTGAAATATTCTTTGAAGAATTCAGCAGTAAAATGACGAGTTTGAAACACACACTTAAATATGTTCTCTAGTCGAATATAGTAAATTATAATATTGTATCCACATGAATTGGAGTTAAATAGTTATTATCGTAGTTTGTAGCTAGATTGCTATTCAAGATGATCAACAATTGAGAATTATGTGATTTAAAACTAATATTAACTAAGAGTCAAACTATTGACTCATGACAAACAACGCAAGTAGTAGGCAAAGGAAGATATTAATTGGGAGAAAATATGGTTGATAAGATAGGTGCAAGATAAATGTTTGGGATTTAACTCTAGATAATTTACTTCTAATGTTCAAGTGAATCTCTCGAATTCACTTGGTTATTAGTTCAATTATTTAGTAGAAGCTCCTCTCTCGATTAAGTCTCAACCTCACAAGATAAACCAATTTTAAGCATGTGAAGATATACAAGAATTCGTAGTGGATTGGTCTTTAGGAGAACCTCTCTCGATTATTCTCCTAACTAGGTTCAATCAACAATTTAACTAGCCTTTTTCGATTACTAAGAAGAATTAAAAACTTCAACCAACAAAATATAAAGCAACAATATTACAAGTTGTGCCTCTCTTGATTACATGAACTAGTGAATATAGAAGCAACGATTAAAACATCCAAAATGATTCAATACATAAACTAGAGTTAATTATCCACAAACAAGTATCAATACACTAAATCCATCAAATCCTAAAGAAGAATTACTTCATGGATATGGAGAAATTCGCCACAATTAAGTTTAAGTTAAAGGAAAACATAAAAAAGTCCAAACCCTTGTCTTAAGTTGAGATCGAATGGTGGATTCCTTGTGCTCTTGCTTCTCCAAATTCTCCTTAGCCTCCTTAGGTCTAAGATATGTAAAAAGTCCTCAAAAATATCGTTTTTCCATGTATATATACCAAGTAGGGTCGGGCCCAAACACATACACCTTCTACTACGCGAAAAAGAAAACCTTTTTCGGACAAAACATGTGCGGCCGAGCACCTGAAAGTGTGCCCGCGCACTTTTCACACTATTCTACCCCATATGCGCGGTTAGTGCGCGGTCAATGCGCGGCCGCGCACTTGCCGCTCACTATTCACCCTATTTTGTTGGGAATTTGAAAAAAAAAACATAAAACATGAAAGTTGTAGCCCTTTGAATTAGCTTTCCAAAAATATATTGTGAAGTCAGAACGGAGTTCTGAGAGAAAAGTTATATGTATTTTACTAGATAGTGTGCAGTATGCCTGCTCGATTCTTCGTTTGTTCTTAACTATCATCCGTTGATCCCCGAACACGATCCCTGTTTAATTTCTTGGGCTTTTTCTTAGACTTCAAAGCTCCAAATTATTTGAATCCATTCCATAGCATCTATATAGCTCGGAATCACTCCTACAAGGCATAAAACACATAATTAGTGCAAAATATTAGTGATTAAAGCTCAAACTCAACTGAAGTGCAGTAAATTGGAATGTAATAATTGACAAAAATATGAGATTATAGCCTATCATCAACACCCCACACTTAAACTATTGCTCGTCCTTGAGCAATCAAACCACACTTTATATAGACACGACCTTACTAAGGCCTCATTTTGTTTTTTTAAGATTAAAACGTCTGAATCTGAATACACATCTGAATATATTAAGATGTGTATTAAGATCTGAATAGAAATAATTAAGACTGTTTGATTTTTACATCTGAATGTATAAAATTTACCTTTATTTGAAAATTAATAAGCATAAAATTCAAAATGAAATAACTAATCTAATACTCTATCAATAGAATATAGTTTTTAAAAATATGATAGTTGTTGGTAGTGATGGCTAACGTATAAATGACGACTAGAGACGGTGGTTGGTAGTAGTTTTGGTTGATGGTGGTGGTTCATGCTAGTAGTTAGTAGTGATTGGTAGTGGTGGTTGGTGATAGTTAATAATGGCAGGTGGTGGTAGTAGTTGTGATTGAGGAAGGTGGTGGGTGAGTGGTGGTAGGTTATAATGATGGGCACTGCCGGCTGTGGTTGTTGATGGTGATGTGGTGGTCAGTTGTGGTAGTTGAGATGGATGAGTATTGATTGTGGGTGCGAATGATGGTGGTCGGAGTGGTGGGGATAGTGGGTGGTGATGGTCGATAATGGTAGCGGCTATGATTGAGGATGATGGTGGCGTGGTGGTGATGGAGGTGGTGGTGGTAGTTGAGTATGATGGTAGTGGCAGCATGGTAGTAGTTGATAATGATAGGTGGTGGTGGCAGTTAATAATGAATATGTGATAGCATCTTAATGAAATTAAGTCTCTGTTATTGATCTTAATCATACAGACCTATTCAGACCCATTAAGTGGTTATGAAATAAAATAAACAAACACACTTAATGATTAAGATCTGAATAATTAAGATTCAGACTTTAAAAACAAACGCACTTAATGTTTGAGATCTGAATGATTAAGATTCAAACCTCCATTAAGTGCAAACAAATGAGGCTTATGCAACTCTCTCGACTCCTCACACCAAGAATATTTAAAATAGACTAAGCACAATAGTGTAACATCTTCACTTCAAGAATTGACTCACAAGCACCACCCATTATTCACAACTTACTCACTTACTCTAACATAGAGATCAAGAATTACCTTTTCTTCATGAATCAAGTGCCCTTACACAACAAAAGAGAGTAGTTCCAAACACAATAATATTTAAGAACGATTAGGAACTTCAAATAGAAAGAATTCACTCACTCTCAGAAACAACATTCATATGCCACAAAAGATGAACCATAGGCTTGCCCGTAGTGTACTATTCTACTAATTGAGCTCATTCAATCAAGGATCAAGTAGAACTTTTAACCGGTTGTAATGTAGGTTGCAGGACGGGTAGGATATATTTAGATATAAGAGTGACTACACCTCCCTAAGCACTTTAATACATACACTTTAACAATTGAAATCCCACACTTATGTCAAACCATATCTCCACCTTAACATCAACATACATTAACTCCCAAATTATTTAAGCACGTTTACATCAAGATTCACCACTATCAAAGAATATTTTTCACAACAATACAACATTTTTTCTTTCTTTTTCAATTCAAGTGGTTCTTACTTTTTCAAAATAATGTACTTTTCTCCTTATTTCAATAGTTCCACTCAAAAACCAAACCAACCACCCCATACTTCATCTTTTACAAAGTTCATAACAAATTCAAGTGCTCACGAGAGGTACAAGGTTCAAATAGATTGTCAATTCAAATAATTGGGTAAGGATTGTAATGTGGTTGCCAAAGAAACAGGATTACAAGCTCAAAGGGATTAACTAAGATACATAACAATTAGGTGGTAAAAGCATATTACTGACTCAATAAAGAAATGACTATATCACTTCCTAGATTGAACAAAACTACCATTTCGCTTTGCAAACACACGGGGCAAGTTCTAGACATCGAATACAATGCACAGAATATACAAACCTCACACACATGACACATAACTCACTCAGGATTGACCTCTTAAGACACTCTAGTCAAAGCAGTTAAGCAAAGTTAAAATCATACAATTAAGGTACCTATACAAGAGTCAAAAATTGAGCTTAAGCGTCACAACTAAAACACTTACTATTCTCAAGGCATAACAAAGTCAAGAGATATTACTTTCATTTCAAACCATAGCACAATGTTTCCTACTTCTAACAAAAATAAAAACTAACTACACCCGGTTCAAACAAAACCCTTGAAAAATAATCGCGGCACAAAGAAAAATCAAGGGGAAATTAATACACTAACTACAAAAGAAATTTTTTTTGTTTTTTTCTTTCGACTTAATTCCCTTAAGAAACCCGTCGAATGATATCCATCGCTGGGAAAAATCGAAAATTTTAAAAAAATTATGTTTTTTTTCAATTTTTTTTCTAATACTCAAACTAGCAAAAGCAAAAACAATCAAGCTAATTAAAGAAAAAACTAAGACTAATCTACATACAACATACAAATAACCCCTACCCCACACTTTAAGTTGTGGCATGTCCCCGTGACACACAATTAAAAAGTATAAGGTAGAGGAAACTTCCCTAAATCTCTAGTCGGGGTCTGAATCAAAGTCGGGCTCCATTCCAAGCGCCTGAACTAATGCGCACATCCATGCAGACAGCTTCTTCTCAGCCTTCTTAGGGTACACCCCACACTTATCTTTTTCACTAACAGCAGCGTTCTTTTCACGCCCTTCGCCTTCCACTCAACACTTGCAGTTGGCTTCTCCTTTTTCACTCCAGTTACTACATTCATCTCAAAAATCACCGTCTTTTCGCTCACTCTAAGCATGAGTTTTCTATCATGTATATCCTGTATAGCACTACCCGTTGCTAAAAATGGTCTTCCTAAGATGAGGGGGACCTCCTTGTTCTCCTCCATATTCATCACTACGAAATCTACAGGAAATACGAACTTATCCACCCGTACCAAAATACCTTCTACTATCCCCTCGGGTGTTATAGTTGTTTGGTCTGCCAGCTGCAAAGATATTTGTACCGACCTTATCTCTCCAATCTCCTTCTCCAGTTTCCTGTAAATAGACAATGGCATTAGATTAATTGAGGCACCAGAATCACATAAAAGACTTATCAAAATTTAGAGTGCCTAAAGAACAAGGTATAGTAAAACTCCCTAGATCTCCACACTTTTGTGGGAGTTTATTTTGTAAGATCGCATTGCAATGCTCTGTGAGCTTGACCACTGAGGTCTCTTCTATCTTCCTCTTATTTGTAAGGATCTCCTTCCAGAATTTGGCGTAAGCTGGCATTTATGAGAGAACTTTTTAAAATGGCAAGTTTACATTAACCTGACTCAACATATCTAGAAATCTCTCAACTGCTTGTCCAACTTTTCTCTATAGAGCTTTTGGGGAAAAGGTAGAGCAGACATGTGCTTGCTCACATCGTCAGATTCCTCCCATCTTGAAGTTTCCTCCTCCTTATTTTTCTCAGCTCCCTTCTTGCCTTTTTTCTTCTTACCATCTTCAATTTTCAGCTCCTTCCCACTTTCTTTTTCAGGCGCAACTTCTTTTTGAACTAGAGTGGGATCTTTCAACACTTGTCCACTTCTCAAGGTCACATCATTTACCGTTTCTTTGGAATTCTTTTCAGTATTAGCTGGCAAAGTACCTGGGATTATCTCATATAATATAATTGTAATTTGTCCCACTTGTCTCTCTAAATTACGCAAACATGTCTCAAGTTCTTTGATAGCTTGCGCCGTGAGTATCTAATCTCTTATCGGTTTTGACAATGAAGGATTTCATTAGATCTTCTAACCCAGAATAAATTGGTTGTTGAGGCTGAAACTGTGGCCTCTGTTGATTCACAAAACCAAGAGCTCCTTGAAATCTGGAGTTATTTTGTTGCCATGAATTTGTTGTACCCCCAGGTGAACTCCACGAATAATCGGGGTGCTTCTGACCCATTGCATTGAAATTATAATTACCAACAGCATTAATTTCCTCCATTGAAGCTTGACACTCATGATTAGGGTGTCCTCTTCCACATATGTCACATGCTGCATGAGGCTCATTATGTATTGAAGCTAAGGTTAGCTTCCTTATTTTTTTTGCCATGGCATCAAGTTGTACCTACACAGATGTGTTAGCATCAACCTTTTTAACACTAGTTAATCTTCTTCTTTCAGTAATCTCAGAGGGCCACTGATTTGCATCTTTAGATAACTCATCTAAATAGCGACTATCTCCTCTGGAGTTTCTTCATTAATGGACCTCCATTTGCATTGCTCAATGTTCTGCGTGAGGTTGGTGTCAAACCATCCAAAAATCCTCGAGTTGCATCCAGAGTTCTATTCCGCTATGTTGACACTTTCGCACTATCTCCTTAAACCTCTCCCATGCTTCAAACACAGTCTTAATCTCATTCTGGCAGAAGTTATGGATTTCTCTCCTAAACTTGCCCGCTTTAGCTGAGGAGAAATATTTAGCAAGAAATATTCTGGTCATCTCCTCCTATGTTCTAATTGATCCCTGGGGCAAGCTTCGAAGCCAATGCTTTGCATCATCTTTAAGTGTGAAGGGGAATGCCCTTAGATAAACTGCATCTTGTAACACACCATTGTATTGAAAGGTGTTCATGATCTCTTCAAAGTCTATCAGATGATTGTTTGGATCTTCGTTCATCTTTCCTCTGAAGACATAGTTGTTTTGGAGGGTTTGAAGCAACCCTTGCTTCAACTCAAAATTATTAGCTGCAACAGGAGGTGGTCTTACACTCGATAAGCCTTAGTTGTAGACTGGTCTCGCATAATCACCAAGTTGTCTCCCTTGGTCGGGAGCTATATTTCCGAACTAGTCTATTCCCACGGGCTGATTCTGAGCTATTCTTCGAGCTCTCTCCTCCTCATAAGCAATTTGTGCATCTCTGAGTGTTGCTTCTTCAACATCTCTTGCAGTTTTCTCTCTGAGTTGGGCTGCCTCTCTCGCAGCCAAATCAACATTCTCATCATCTTCCGCCATCTTTTCTTTAGTTGAGGATTGCCCAATCGTTTTTGTATTCTCGGAGAGATTTCTTTCCTTTCTCAATTGTCGCCTATGTTTCTTAATTTATGGTTCGTATGGTTGCAATTCCTTCCCAGAAGATCAGGTCATGCACCAATCTAACCTGTAGCCTGCGGATAGTCAAAGAACACCCAAACGTAAAAAGAGAAAAATAAAATAAAAAGAAAAAGAAGAAATCCTGAATTAGCACTACAAACTATTTCAAACACTATTGATTGTCAATCCCCGGCAACGGCACCAAAATTTGACGAGCTTGAAACACATACTTAAATATGCTCGCTAGTCGAATATAGTAAATTATAATATCATATCCACAGGGATTGGAGTTAAATAGTTATTATCGTAGTTTGTAGCTAGATTGCTATTCAAGATGATCAACAATTGAGAATTATGCGATTTAAAACTAAAATTAACTAAGAGTTTAAACTATTGACTGATGACAAACAACGCAAGTAGTAGGCAAAGGAAGATATCAATTGGGAGAAAATATGGTTGATAGGATAGGTGCAAGACAATTATTTGGGATTTAACTCTAGATAATTCACTTCTAATGTTCAAGTGAGTCTCTCAAATTCACTTGGTTATTAGTTCAATTGTTTAGTAGAAACTCCTCTCTGGATTAAGTCTCAACCTCACAAGATAAACCAATATTAAGTATGTGAAGATATGCAAGAATTCGTAGTGGATTGGTCTTTAGGAGAATCTCTCTCGATTATTCTCCTAACTAGGTTCAATCAACAATTACACTAGCCTATTTCGATTACTAAGAAGAATTAAAGACTTCAACCAACAAAATATAATGCAACAATATCACAAGTTGTGCCTCTCTCGATTACATGAACTAGTGAATATAGAAGCAACGATTAAAACATCCAAAACGATTCAATACATAAGAGTTAGAGTATATTATCCACAAACAAGTATCAATACACCAAATCCATCAAACCCTAAAGAAGAATTACTCCATGGATATGGAGAAATTTATCACAATTAAGTTTAAGTTAAAGGAAAACATAAAACAATCCAAACTCGCGAAGCCCTTCCTTCCAATCCAAGCCGGCGATTGTCTTGAGTTGAGATTGAATGATGGATTCCTTTTGCTCTTGCTTCTCCAACTTCTCCTTAGCCTTCTTAGGTCTAAGATATGTCAAAAGTCCTCAAAATACCATTTTTTCATGTATATACCAAGTAGGGTCAAAACATACACCTTCTCTTACGCGAAAAAGGACACTTTTCCTGGACAGGACATGCGCGGCCGCGCACTTTTCACAGTGTTCTGCCCCATATGTGCGGTCAGTGCGTGGCCGCTCACTTGTCGTGCACTTTTCATCCTGTTCTGATGTTAATTTTAAAAAACTTAAAATATGAAATTTGTAGCCCTTTGAAAAGTTATGTGTATTTTACTAGACAGTGCGCAGTATGCCTGCTCGATTCTTTGTTTGTTCTTAATTATCATCCGTTGATCCCCGAACATAATCCAAGCTTAATTCTTTGGGATTTTACTCATACTTTAAAGTTTCAAATCACTTGAATTCATTCCATAACATCTACATAGCTCAGAATCACTATTACAAGGCATAAAACACACAATTAGTATAAAACACTAGCGATTAAAACCCAAACTTAATTGAAGTACAATAAGTTGGAATGTAATAATTGACTAAAACATGAGATTATAGCCTACCATCATAAAACTATCAATTCGTGGGGCTTTATCATTAGGTAAATCCTTGAGGACCTAAGTGATATCCTCACTAGTGACAGACTGTATAAGTTCCAGCTGTTGTGCTCTAGTGAGACAAGGTCCATCCCTTACAATGTTGATGTCAATACATGGTAATTCTGCAGCACTAGTACCTAGAAGATCTTGGGAAAAATTGACACTCTTTTTGCACTCTGTCAGGATCTGTTAGTGTCACACGTTGGCTATCACAAATAGTGGCAATGTTGTTCCTGGTTTATCTTGCTTTAAGTTGTGCATAGAAGAACTTTGTATTGGAGTCTCCTTGCATTAACCATGTAGCTCTAGATTTTTTTTCTAGGTACCCTTTCACGAATATCTGACCATTTTTCCAGGGTTAATAAGACTTCTTTCTCTTCCTTGATGAGAAGAGGATTATATAGGTCAGTTTCTAGCTTCTCTTGTACAGATTGAAGCTTGCCATGTAACTTCTCTATTCTGTGGTCCAACTTAGACACTTCTCTATTCATATGTGTCACAGCAATTTTAAGGAGTTTCAACTTCTTGCATATTGCATACACAGTGTGACCAGATACATTTTGTCTCTAAATAGACTGTGTGGTTGCTGCAGGTGCTTCATATTTTAGCAGGACATTGAAGAGTCTGAAAGGTCGAGGCAGTGTATGTTTAGCCACTTCAGTAGATATTAGAATTGGGGAGCATCCTAGTTGGTGATAATATACCACAAGGGTGTTGTATTTATTGAACCAGTATTTATTACCAAAGGCCCAATCTATAAGGCTGTAAATTCTATCTTTAGGATCACGCTTGTTAGACCAGGAATATTGGTACCCTCTTCTACAGATTTGACCAAGCCCTATATCTTCAACACAATCCTGAAAGTCTTGCACATCTGCCTGTTGCACAGGTGCCCCCATTAATTCTATTATTAGTTGTCAAAATTATGTTAAAGACTCCTAATACTATCCAAGGTTCAATCATGGTAGTATTGATCAACCTCGCCTGTTACCAGATTTTTTCACTACCTGACACTGTGTTGAAACCATATACAAAGGTGGTATGGCAGCTAAACTGTGACCCTTTGTCCTTAACTTGACAATGGACAATTTGGGCTCCAGTTATTAGGATTTTAATCTCTACAGGTGATGGCTTCCAGTATAACCAGATCCTTCCATTTGGAGCTGAGATGTAATCAGTTGCAATTTCTCACTCTTTTCCTAGATTCCTCTTTACCTTTTCAACCCCTTTAACTCTAACTTTAGTCTCTAGACATCCCATTAGAACCACTTTATTTGTAAGAAGGAAGGATTTAAATTCCTTCTGCTTGAAGGGCTTGTTCAGCCCCCTAATGTTCCATGATCCGAAAATCATGGGGGTTCTGTACTATTGGAGTGGATGTCCCTCCCACTGTATTAGTGGTTACTTCTGGCTGAATTCTAAGAGCACCAAACCTGTTTTGAGTCAATATCCTTTCCATAACCTCAGTTTGTGAAGGCTTTCGAAGTTGATCCATCTTTGCTTTCCCTCTGTCTTTAGAGTGGATTTGACCCTGTTCATCCTCAATTGTAGAAGAGGATGGTTGATCGACTTGGTTGACCACTTTTGGGATCACAGCTGTTGGTTCAGTCTCCTTTGGTTGTACTGGTTGCTTTGGTATCCATTCCTGCTTCTTCTGCCCTTTCTTCCTGGTATGCTTCTGCTTCTCAATAGGGGCATGATCTGCAGGTACTGTCTTGCAAGCCCCTGTCTTTGGCCAATTCGCAGGCAGTCTTGATAATATAGAGGTCGCCATTCATACTCCACAGCTTGCATTCTTTCCCCCTTTTTAGGAATTTAAATTGATATCTCATCAGGTAGGGGTTGGGAGATATCAATTTGAATGAGTATCCTAGCATAGGACACCCTAGCCCCTTATGAAGTTAGCTTATCCGCACATATAGGTTTTCCCACACAGTTGGCCAATCTTACTAGATTTTCTGTCGCCCAATATTGAATTGGCAAATTAGGAAATGTGACCCACAGAGGGATGAGTTGTGCTGGTTCATTCTCCATTAGAAAATCCTAGTCCCACTGCTTCAATATCAGGGGTCTGTAGTTGAACATATAGGGTCCAGACATCAGGATTGCGCTCTTGTCTTCCTCATTCTCAAATCGGAAGATGAAATAACCATCATTATGCAAAAACAGTTGTGGAGTACAGACAAAGTTCCAAACTCCATAGACATATTTCAACATCTCCTTAAATGAAGGGTCACCTCCTATAACATAGCCAATCAAAGCCGATTACCATTTTTTGCTTTGTTCCTCTATCTCTACTAAGTTTAACTTAGCAACTTTGACTACATCTTTTAAGACAGGGGGAAGTAATCAATTTTCATACTCGTTTGCTGAGTTCTGTTTCCTTTGACGATGTCAATCATGGTAGATTTATTAGAAGTCCCTTTAGCTGAGACATTAGCTTCCAATTCCGGTGATACTTCTTGTGCTTGCATCATAGGGGCCTTTTGCAGAAGAATTGGAGCACTCTCCGTTCCAATTTCCTCCGTTAGACTTTCTAATTCTGATGTCGAAGGTTTCCCTTTCAAAATCGTTGGTGCACTCCCATTCCTGTCATCTATTGAGTCAGCTGTAGAGGTGCTAGACTCTATGGAATACCAGATTCAGGGGTTATCTACCTAGTCGTTGCTGCTTGCGTTTTAGGTGAGGTAGGGCTCGTCGTCATTTTCATTGAGTCATCTGGATGGTGCACGTTAGTAAACCCTAACTAAATGTGCGCTCCTACTTAGTACTATACATTTACTAATATGACTTTTATTAACTTGTCAATTGGCTTAATATTTTGACAATAATTCTCTTTTAATATAACATAGATACATATTGTCTTACCCTAGAAATATTCTTATCTTTTAAATCTCATTTTACTAATATTATAGATTTTTTTAATTTTGAATTTTAGATATAATCAAAATACTATCATATTTAAATCAAATTATAATTTTGAATTTTTAAAAAATATAAACAGATAAGTAATCTTACTATTTTGTCATAAATTTACTGATATTCTTAATAATTGATATTTTTGCATTATTTTCCATAAGGAAATGGACTTTTGTTTTATTTCCATCTATAAATTCAAAATAATATTTTTATTTTTAAATTCGAAATCAAATTATTTTCTATATAAGAAAATATGTGTAGTATTTTATAGGTATAGACTACCATATTAGAAAGAAACTACTCCCCAATTTGAATTGACAGTTTTGTTTTTTTTATTTTTGCCTTTTATTTTAGAATAATTTTAAAACTCCAAATTTGTTAACTCAAAGAGAGTAACTAATTATTAACAACACATAATGCATAATTTAAATTTTTGAAAATATAAATTCAGAAAGAAAACTAATTATTATCTAACCTAACTAACTTTATCCTAAATTGTCAAGTGGCTTATTGTGAGGTTGCCGCTTGACTTAATGTGCAGGCTTTTTCCTCTCCTTTTAGTAATACATAGTAATTTTTAATTATTGCTATTATGTTACCTAATATATAGTATTTCATGTTTTCATGTGACCTTCATTAACTTTTCTCTTTATTTAATATCATTATCCATTTATATCCTTTAATATAATATAAATCAACATGTAATTTTTTTAATATATATATAAAATTATTTAAATTTATTAATATTATTTTTAAGTATTATATAGTAAAACTTCTAATATTTTGATTTACTTATTTATAATTAATTAATTAAGAAATAAGTTATATGTGGCTTTTTCTGGTTATGACATATGGCTAAACTAATTATTAGTTAATTTGTTATCCAATTGTTATTTAAGATATCCTAGTAAAACTTTAATTTGTGGTCCTATTATAGTTGAGTGTTTTTACCATAATTTTAATCTAATCTCAAGTTCAAATTATCCTTCTCGTCTATTTCTAATATTAAATATTTTTGAATTTTTAATTATTGCGATTACGTTAGTATTTCATGTTTTTATGTGACCTTCATTAACCTTCACGTGACCTCTAAGTTTCTAATAAAATCGTATCATCCAACACTATTTTGAGAAATCTTGTATGTCATTTTTGAAAAAATGATGATACTTTAACATTGCAACTTTTGCAATTTGTTCGGTTCCTTTAAAAAATTTTGAATATTTTATACTAATATTTATTTTCCAAAGATAAATTAAGTATGTTCAAGCATAAATATTAGACATGTGAAAGTTGTGCATCTTGTAGTACGTAAAGCTCTAAAATACTATATTGCAATCTATACATTTACAAGTACTTGTCAGGTTTTATGTCAAACATTGGACAAGTCTTTGAAATCATGGAGTTGGATGTTTGGTGGACTACCAGAAGACCCTGGATATTAAGAGTTTAGACGACTGTACAACAGTCAAAAATGCAAACTGATCATACAGGCGAGTTTATTGATTCACTTGTCACATTGTACAACAGTCTAAAATGCAAACTGTGACATTGTTACAAGATTTGTGTAAGAGTTTATTTTCTAGTTTCTCTGCTGTGGTCCTATCCCTTTTCCTAGCTGCCTCCGTGAAAAAAATGACTCCGTTTACTATTGGCTAATAGGCGATAGCTGTTTTTTCTTTGTTGCCTCAGATGATAGTATGACATGACCTAAGTGGACACTGCGTACTTCAAAATCCCGGTAAAACTGAGAAATCTACTATTCCCCTTGGCAAATCTGCTATTTTCTTCAGCAGAGCAAGCCGGTTTGTCCTGATCCGTTCGTCTTCCTGCAAGATGCATACAGAACAATTAATATGAAGAATTAGGGAGGCACAGCTATACAGTATACTTGTACCAGCACTGGACAATCACGGACAAACTACACTTTTTTAAGATTGAGAGAGGAGTTATGTTAACAAAGATAAGCAGATGGGTGCATGCACCAAGCAAGGAAGCCCTCCCCCAATAGGATGCTGAAAAGAATAAACTAAGCAAAGCAAAGATGATACTACTCTATCCAATGCGCTTATAAAAATTGGTTAATGCTTCAGAACTATTTAAGTTTTTCAAATCTAAGAAGTAAAAAGAAATCAGAGGATCTTACCACCATTACAAAGACCTCGTTGAAAAAATCCTCCAGCGGTTCTATAAGAACTGACGATGCTTCAACAAAATCATCAACTTCCATGTCTGTAAATGAACAGTCATACATGCACGCTTCACTTGCAAATATGTTGGTAAAAACTCAATCAACTAGCTAAATGTTGAATGTATTTACAATGCAATCAATCTGGATAACAGACAGCTATATTTGTTTGAATATATTAGGAAATGCAATTAATCTGGAGGAGAGGCAATACCTGGATGAGTTTTACTTCTTAGTGACAAGAAAGTGCTCCACAAAGCTTTTTCTTCATTTGTTTCAAAAGCTTGATCATCCACCTGAATTTACAATGAGAATATGTTTTACTTGATAAGAACGAACAACACTAATAGTCAGCCAGCTAAAATGGGAGTCCAAAGCTACACATCGTCAGATGACCATGGAGCTTGACAATATTAACAATTGTATTAACTAGTACAGCAGAGCAGATCAGAAACAAATTATTTATAGTTGAGCCATAGAGAAAAGCTTCTACTGTCCTACATAACACCTCAGTAAATGCCTTTTGCATAAGGAACACCATTTCGTTACAGGTGCAATTGACATGCATAGTTATTCTATACAGGAAAATCAATGGAATGGCAACAGAGAATGTTGCAAAACTTGTATAATGGAGTATAATAGCAATTAAACTATACAACGAAATTTGTTGAGCATAGAATAAGATTCACCTCCGCATCGACATTTGCATCCTTCCCACGAACAATTCTTGTTGGACGAGAATATGCTTCAACAACCTTAGGCAAAAGCTCTCCTTTGGACAAGGACTCCATCTACGTATGATGGCAATGAATATCAATTACAGTTTAAAACATCACAATACTCACTCATTGCTCCAATCAGAGCCAATTGTACACTTTATATTCAACACGAAACGAAGACAAAGTACATGTTTAACTGCAATGAAACAATTTCCAACACTCGGCCACATTTTGAAGAATTAAAGCTCAGAGCTCCTGGGTTATATTTTATATTTCTTGTTTCTTGATAAAGAGTAATACTTTATATTTCAATTACACGATATTCAAATACAGCTGAAGAGGTAACTTTCACTATGAGTACATGCAGGAAAATTTACGAAAAGAGGGTTAAAAAGAACACATCATCCTCCCAATTTATGTGGCATTCTGATGCGTCTTTGTCCAAGGCCCTGGATATAAAACTACTCAAGATATCATCTTGCCACCTTACGTAGAAATCAATGACTTAACACAACATATTGAGGTCCAAATTGCACATATGCATAAACTCTTTTAGATAAATTAAAGAATTGATAATTAAATAGGAGTAATTCAAAAAATACACAAAACACTATTATCATGATTAGATTTTCAGAATAATTAGTGACAGAATCCTAATGAACATGTTCTTTTTTTCAATTAATGGTACAATAGGACATGTTCAAAATTACAAACTTTGCTTTGAAAGTCGAACTATGGTGCAATTGGGGAGTAGTACGAAAGAGTAAGTTCATATAAAATTAGAAATCCTTAATTTTTTCGGATTGTACTATTGTAGAGGGCAGCCCAGGGGGAGAGTAGGGGTGTTTGGAAGGAGACAACAGTTGAACATCTAGTGCAGATATAACATATTGCAGATGCATCATGGGAACATCAAACTCCTGAACGTTCAGATGTATCTCTAACGCGTCCAATTTTTCAAAAGGACACTGCCCTCGAGCAGTTATGTGGACTACATGAACTGAGCAATAAGGAGCTTTGAAGAGAAAGAAAACTCATTAGTGCATTTACAAAATAATCAAACTACTATTATATTTTAGATGTGCTAATGAAATTTCAACATGTATGTTGAAGTGTGTGGCCATCTCATCTAAAAACTTAAATTGTTAGAGAGAGCACGCTTTATTTACTTAATTGTCTCTTCAACAGGCGCCCTCATGTGCAGGCTTCATTCATTTTTTTCATTGGCCAAGTACGTGGAAATTCATTTTTTAAAATGGTGGTGGTGAGACTCGAACCCAGGACCTCTGCCTGCTTTGAAATCATATTAAAGATAGGTCTAACTCATTCCCAAAAGCTAGCTCGTGAGTGAGAATTATCCAAGGCCATATAAGGAGACAAATGGCCTCCCACACCCACCGATGTGGGACTCAACGCCTCCCTCACGCCCAGGCCTGCAAATTGGAGCGTCGACAATATAAATGGGGGCCCAACATCGGTAACGATAAATCGAGGTTAAAATGGAGTGGGCCTACCAATGTTGAAGTGTGTGATCATGTCATCTAAAAGCTTAAGCTGTTAGAGAGAGCATATTTTATTTACTTAATTGTCTTTTCCACAATGTATAACGGATTGAATGGAGAAGAGAAGAACTCCTTGCACCTTATGGATAGAGGATATTCTGACTTTTGTTGATAAACATAAATAGAATTTTTTTCAAATTGCCGTATGTAATAGAAGAAATGTTGCCTCTTAAGATATGAAAGAGGCCAAAAGTATCAGCAAAGCATAAAACAAATGAGTGCACAATAAAAGGAAAGAAAGGTAGTTACCTTGTACACCGATTTAGTTGCCAAACAAGGTTGACTTGCACGCTCGGAAAGAACAGACCTTACGACTTCAGGGCTTATACCTTTGTCCATCTGTAATTGAAACGCAGAACATGTCAATAAGGAAATAAGGAATGGTCTTTTTCACATGGATAAGTAATGGAATGGAAAGGTCTCAAGACTGTCAATAAGGAAATGATCATACTCTTCGTCACATGGATAAATGATAAAAAGGATCACTGAAGAGATCAAAATTATCCCATGATGTTCAAATACTGGACAAAAAGAAACTTAGAACTAGTTCACGTGCTAAGATCTGGAACCCTAGAGGCAAAGCTAAATCCAACTCCAGATAAAACAGGGACATAATAGAAGGAATACTAACTGTGAAAAGAAAAAGAAAAGAAAACGAGAAAAACAAATAACAACAGCAGAATAATAGGTGTTCATGAAAATGAGACATACCAGAAATTGCTCTAGTCTTCGTGATACAAATTGTTGTACCTTAAATGGAAAAAAGAAAAAGATGTATCTTGTCAGATTATGACTCCTGACTTTGTGAGAATAAGCAAAGGACCGATTGCATCATATAAAGGACGAAAGACTTCCAATTTATCATTGAAGTTTACCAGGATTAACTTAGTATTACTAGTATATAGCATATTTAATTTTCTAGCATACAGGACCAAATAGGGCTAGTGAATTTTTCCTTTATTTCAACAGAACCAAGTAGGGCTACTGCTGCAATTCTACAAACTAATAAACGAATAGGGTGCAATCTTACATCATTGATTGTCCTGACATCTACTTCAATGGGCTGTATTGCAGCAGCAAGGTCTAAAGCCTGTCTTAAGTCTATATTTTTGTTACTTTCAACCAAGAGTTGCACCTGCAATAAAACAAACGCAAGCATTATTTTACAGTTCTTTAAATGAACAAAGTTTTTCAAAGATTAAGACATACAAGACCATATGAGATCCTTCGCAGGCCAAATGGATCATTACTTGAGCTTGGCTGACAGCCAGCAGCAAATAAGCCAACAAGGCTATCCAGCCTGCAGTAGAGATAGCACTATATGAGAGACGAAATAAAAATTGGGAACTGCACAGTCAAGAGAATGAGATTCAGGGAAAGACATTTATCATAGTGTCACTAGGATATTAAGTGCATTGGAGTTAAAGCACGTAGAAGTATTGCAATATAAAAACAACCTTGCATACGATATCAGTGGTAGCTAATTTCTAAGAATAACCAATTTGAGGCAAGCAGGTTAGTAGAGTACGGACTACAAATCAGAATAAGATTGCAAGTACACTACACTTTTCGATGCATTTGCAAATTTCTCCCCAAGGTTAATGCAAAACACGTGCAACATCTCAACTACGAATCATTCTACACTGATCTCAAGCAACTGGAAAAATATTTGCAAAAAAAGATGTCCCATATTTGTTTAGAACGCTAGAGGCAATTCATGTGACACGCAGTGACATGAACCATACTTTTCATAATCCTAATGACCATCTAGAAAACTTAAACTGAAAGGTGATCAACATTAGTCATACCTGTCAGTAATAGCTAAAACGGCCCCAACTTCAGTTTTTGGGAGCATATCTCCAGAAAATCGTGGAAGCGAGATCTCAAACAACGCCTCTGCAATCTGTAAAGCACAAGACAGCGAATCTTTTAATGTAGTCAACGAACATGAAAATAACACCAAAACAATGAAATAAATAACAAAAGTTTACTTTATTATAACTGAGAAATCCCGGAAGGCAAGGGATACACAGTTTGGAACTCGGTGGATAATGGGTCCACCCTACTACCCTTCTCCACTTAAATATCAGGCTTTTGTCTCAGTAGAGTTCGACCCGGTGACGCGCGCCTAACCCCCGCATCACGTGTTGCCCTCTTACAACTAGACGAAAGCCCTAGGGGCTTTCACAAAAGGCTACATTTTTATAATCAAAAGAGAATCAATGTAACACCAAAATAATGAAATAAACCACAAAAGTGCGAATCTACACTCTTCTTAACTACGTTACTCAAACTCTTCAAAAATGTTGTTGGGTATGTGTCGGATCCTCAAAATTTATTGCATTTTTGGAGGACCCAACACGGGTGCGGCAGCACTTTTAGAGAGTCCGAGAAACATAGCTTCTTAATCAAAGTGAAGAATCTACATACAAAGTTAAACAACAGGCAATTCTTTGAAATAGTGAACCTTTGCCTCAGCCAAGTATATCATTGGGACTTAATTACATGATAATGTTATTAAATAGTAATTAAGCAATCTATTCAAAAATCACTCAGCAATATTCTGCATCAAGCCTGTAACATGTGATTTGACAAAGTAGACCGCAACTCTCTGTGAAAACAATCCATATTGCATTGCCTTTGCCGCATGAAACTGACATCACTATGCTGTTACAAGAGTGCATACACATGAATGCAAACATATTAAGCCAATGGCGAAAGACACATCTATGTATTCCCCTTAATTTATTTTTTCTAGCCTGCAGATACCTGGTCCTCTTCTCTGTACTCGTCCATATTAAAAGAAATTCTTCTCTTATTCAAAATAAAAGGATAGAACAATGAACCCTCAAGTATTGTCAAAGGCGAAAAGCTCTAAAAAGCGCTATAGGTCTACTGGGGCTTTAAGTGCAAATACAATTTAAGTGTGCGCTTTGTACAAAAAAGGCACAACGAAGGAAAAAAGATAAAAATATATATGTAATTAAAGAAAAAGTAATGAATTCATTCATAATGTTTTCCTTAAAAAGAAGTACACTTATTTGCCGAGTTTGTGTTATTTAGACTGTTCGATTCAAGATAGAACTTATGGGCAGTGAAGTGCACGCCTTAGTTACTTGACTACATCGAATTGCAGCTTAAGCGAGGGGAAGCACCCTCCCTGAGCTTTCCTGAGCTTCAAGGCTTAAGCACGCTTTAAATGAGCATTTGACAACACTGGAATCTTCTCAGCATATTTGCTGCAAAACTTCCTCTCTTTGAAATAAACCTCTTCTGATGTTGATTATTGCTGCTAAAACACGAATTAAACATTGATTCCACCGGAATTTGATCTAAGTGAAGGTTAAAATCCAAGAGAACCACTCCTGTTAAAAGAGAAAAAGATCGGACTAACTTCATTTCCTCAGTGCTTTGGAAGACACTTTTTTTGCAGTGGTGCTAATATAACGATTAAACCACAGACCAGACATAAGGTAATGTACATTTAGAATAAACACATATGTATATGATCAATTAGCAAATACAATTAGGGATCGTTTGGTATGAGGTATAAGAAGGTATAGGGGTGATAAAAATTTAATACCACCTTAATATTCTATTTGGTTAGCAAACCAGGTATAAATTATCCCGGTGTTAATTTTAACACCAGGATAACTTATACCTTATAGAGGGTGGGGTAATTAGCACCAGTATAACTTATACCTTATTCTTAGAAATTATGCAATTGGCATTCTTAATACAACATACCAAACAGTGAATAAACAACAATCCCAGCATAACTTATACCGGCATAAGGCATATTCCAACCAAACGACCCCTTAGAAGATAATTAACAACAACAACAACATACCCAGTATTATCCCACACCGTGGACAATTAGAAGATAATCAAAAACCAAAAACTAGGATTAATCGAAAATTGAAGTCTCAACTTGCCACGAAAATATCCATAAAAATGTGGTTCTAACTACCTCCTCTGAATAGCCATCTCTAAGTGCATAGTGGCGCCCCATTGTCCCTGAGAGAGAGGTAAACTCTGTAACAACTGCGGTTGCAAGATCTGCATTGGCTAATGAGGCTGCATCTTGGATGACTTTTAGTTTATCTTCGCCTATTCCAAGAGACAACCCAACTTCACTAACCAAATTCTGAACTCGTGACATTTTATCTAACATAGTTCCTAGCTTCTCCTGCATAGACAACATTATCATTTTGCAAAAACTAGATCAGCAGAAATTAAGGGCTAAGAACCAACAAATTTGCTTCAATCACTAGCCAGATATACCATGTGAGACTATGGTCTCATAACAAAATTGTTCAAAGCACTAGTCAGATATACGATATGAGATTATAGTTTCATATGTATATTCATTTAATAAGTGAGATTCAGTAATTGCACCAAGAAAGTGCTGGTATGTCCATCAAAAAGACTAATTTAAGATTTGATATATTATAGACAATTCTACAAGACTTCCTTTTCACAGAATAAAGAATTAAATACTAAACCTTGTATCTATGTTTAACAATAAATAAGAATTCCCTGATCAGAGAGACCAACAAAAGCTGCAATTATCTAAAAAAAAGAAAAGTGTTAAGATGGAAATCTAAGACTTACATGGAAAAGAATCCCTTTCAGTTGAGGACGAAATTCAGAAAATTTTCTACTTGTGTCCATCTCGTAGAAAAATTTTGCATCTTCAAATCGAGCTCTGCACAGATGCATATGCAGTTCATATCTTTAAGCACATACCAGTTATCATAAAGAAAGCTGATACAGGATCAAAGTGAAATCATAAAAGGTGCAAGTATCTTATTTGAGCCTGCTTCGACTCCTGCATGTAGCACCTAGATCAAAACTTTAGAATGTTCAGGGAAAGAGCCCAACTAAAGGATAGTAACCTCAGCACAGCTTCATTTCCTTTTCTGACTACCTTGTCATCAATTGATCCATTTGCAACCTGAAAGATCAAATCCATATCAAGTTACAGACACAAATTAACATCTCACGTTCAGCTAAGCATGCCACTGTTTTCCACAGATACAAGATAGTAAGGATTTCTCACCGTGATGAAGTACGGCAACAGTTTACCGTTCTCATCTGTCATGGCGAAGTATCTTTGATGCTTCTGCATCACCTGCAATACGCGAAACACAGCTTTTAGATAAACTGACTCTAACAGGACGAAGAGCTCCAGAAATGCTCAAAAATAGCCATATGCAATAGCAAGGAAAATGACAAACACAGAATGTCATTCTTAAACCAGTACCCTCAATGACCCTGCAGTCAAGGCATGCTTGATGACAGTTACTAGCACCTCAATTTACTAGGTAGGGGATGATAACAGATATGCATGGAACCATGTAATTCTTCCCTGCACTGCAACCGGTAAGCAGTTATATATGAATTAAGCTATTACTTTTTGGATAGTCCGAATGAAAGAACGAGAAGTAGGGATATGTTATTATTTTGGTCCAAGAAAGGACTGTTGAGTGTTGACACATATAGTGTTTAATCCTAAAGAAAAGCTCTTATAGTATTTCAGCCTACACTAGCAGAAATATTACATAATCTTCCCAGAACTGTAGCATCTAAATTTCTGATCCTGAGAGAGAGATGGGTTAAAAAGGGATTGCCCTTAAGTAGAATTTCGAAATTCTTATTCCCATCACCAGAGGCATTAGTATTTTCTGCTCAACCCTAATAAAATCACAAAATGACAAAAGGGACAAAACAATTTAAAGTTCCAGAGAGTACTCGAGTTTACCATTATAAGAAGCTCCTTTGGAAGCTCTAAGAAGGAGTCATCAAATTCGCCAAGTACAGGTAGTGGTGCCTCAACAAGATTTACAACCTAAGCATCCAGGAAAATGCTTAAATACTATTCGTCTGACGATTGAATAGAAAAAGTCTGAAACTTCATCTGTTACCTCATCAAGCAAATCATTTTTCATTACAATATGGCCATGTATACTTTTTGCTAAATCATTTGACTGCTCCATAATTGTCTTCTTGCGTTGCTGATATTTGATAAAGGTTGAATATTTCGAAAAATCATCAACAAGCATAGGAAATACAAATGGAAGTTCATACAAAACTTGAATTACCTTGACATCAACAAGAATCCCAGCATCCTGCATTACATTTGCATAGGTTTCTGCATCCAAAATCTGTAGTATTTTGTTGAGAGAATCCATCAGAGATTTTGCTTCCAAAGGTAAAGGAAGTAGTATAGTAATTCTCCTTAGAAAGTGAAGCTATGAATTTCAATAAAATATTTAAAATAGAGACAAAGGAAACAAGAACTTGAATTGAATGATTATTAAAAACATATATAGGATAAGGTGTATTGTGGGCCGGGCCCATCCCGGGATCGGCCCGAGACCGCGGGCCAAACGGGCTGGTCTCAAATGGGCCAGTCTCTAATGGTGCATAAGCCCGAAGCGGGCCGGTCCAACCCAAATAGCCCGTGAGTCCGGGACCGTTAAGCCCGGGACCGGCAGGCGGGCCTGGGCCGGTTCAACCGGGCCTAACGGGCCCCAATGGCTATTTTTAAAATCTAGCCGTTGGTCTTCAATTTCCAACCGTTTGGGAGTTTAAAAATAGCCGTTTGGTTCCTAAACCTTGTCCGACTAGATGGAATTACATGTATGAAAGTTTAGTTGTTGCATATGAATATAAGAACCCAATAAGCGCAACATATAATGCTCGTGTAGGTGATGGTGATGATGATGATGAGCACCTTACAAATCAAGATTGGAGTAATGTTAAAATGCTTGTAGACTTTTTAGAACAATTTCATGTTGCTATAAATGAATTATCTGGCCAATATTATCCTACTATTTCTAACTGTTTAGTTTATATTGCAGCACTTGTAGATTTATTTACTCAATTTTCAGAGGGTGGAGTAATTTATCAAGAAGCTATTAATTCTATGAAAGCTAAGTTTAAAAAATATTTTTTCCCTATCCCTCTATTTTTGGTGTTGCTGCATTGTTAAATCCTACAATGAAATTAGGAGGTCCTCACTTTTGGTATTCAAAAATTTATAACGCTTTATCACTTTCAGCCGAGGAATTTGCTATACTTGGAGATGCAAAAGCCTCAGTTAAAATAAATGCTCAAACAATTTATAATGCTTATCAACTTGTCTTAGATCATGCTAGGCCAAATGTTCCAACTCCTACTTCGTCTAGTTCGCAATCATCTAAAAGAACTGCGGGCCTAAAAGCCCTTTGTTCTTGGATGGAGTTCAGGGGTTCTCAAGGTGATAATTTTGGTGATAGTTCACAACTAAATGAGCTTCAAGTTTATTTGTCGCAGGGACTTGAATCAGAGAATCCCGACGGCTCTTTCGATGTTTTGGAATGGTGGAAGGACAAACAAACACACTATCCGGTTCTTTCAAGGATGGCTTGAGATATTTTAAGTGTTCAAGCTTCAACAGTGGCATCGGAGAGCGCTTTCAGTCAGGCGAGACTTCAAATCGGTGATCATAGAGCGTCTATGAGGGAGAGCTTGGAAAAATCAGTACTCTTCAGAGATTGGATCCGTTCAGAAAGAAGAAATTTTGGACTTGCAGAATCACAACCGGAGATAGATGAAGCTTATGAAGAAATACTAGCGGAACTTGCGCAGGATGCTGCTTCGCCCGGAAGCGGTGATGAACAAGCTTCTTTTCTACCACCACCAACAGAAATTCCTCCGGACCTTGAAGGATTTATGAGATTTGTTAGAGATAATACATAGACTAATATGTAACTTGTATTTTGGCATATCTTCCTTAGTTTTTTTTCCTTTGAATGGTGGTATTAGTACCTTGTTGTGCTCATTCCATTGGGGGAGGAAGACTAAAATAGATATTGTCATTCTTTGTTAATGTCGTAATAATAAAAATTATAAGACATTCCCTTGAATATTTCTTTGCAATTTATTTTGTGTTTAAATTTGATATAGTATATATATTATATATCTAATACATACAAACTATATATATATATATATATATATAGTTTATATGTTACAACCCACTATATATATCTCTAATACATATTATATATATATATATATATATATATATACAAGAGAAAATATTATCAATCAAGATAGTACATTTAATGTACCACTTATGAGCCGTAACAACCTGCATCATTCCTAAAAACATATCAGAATTTTCATTAATCGAATCAATCTGATCAGAAATTTCTTTTCCCTTTTCATTTGAAGATTCGAAAATTTCTTTAGCCGAAAAATCAGTTGGAAAATCAGTTAGAGAATTATTAATTACTATCCTTAAAGTGGTTAGATTAAATCGAGATCTACAAAATATTACATAAGGCAATATATAACTATATATACACATAATACACCCTTATATATACATACTATACATACTATATATATTTATATAGCTATATATAAGCAATTTATACTAGTATATACATATATAGTTTACAAGAAATTGCCTTAGATAAAAAAATTAAAAAAAAAAAATAGCCCGGAACAAAAAAGCTCATTAGGCCCGTTTAGGCCCGTGGGCCCGGTCCATTTAGCCCGGGACCATGTGGGCTTAGGACCACTGTGGGCCGGTTCCACCCATTGGGACCGTGAAGACCGGGACTATTTGGCCCGGGACCGCCAAAGCCCGGCCCATCAAGGCCCGAGACCGTTTGGCTCAGCCCGTTTAGGCCCAGGCCCGGCCCACAATACAGCCTTAATATAGGAGTCTTTTAGGCTATGTAAGACATAATAAGTAATTAGTCTCTACATTGGTAAATATTTTTTCTTGATGGTAACATAATTAACAGTGGGAAAATCTCGCTATTAAGAAAATGTGTCTTGGGCTTAACTCAACCTCAAAAGACAACTCATGAGATAAGGATCATCCAAGACCATCTAGGATACAACATCACATTCCCTCAACCAATCTAGGACACTTCACCCGTCCTCCCCTGGACGTCCACGAGTGGACATCTAGTGCGGGGACAACATAACGTGGGAGCCTAATGTTGGGTAAACCAAGAATAGGGATGGGTTTGGCTCTAATACCATATGAAAAAATCTAAACATCCAACCCAAAACCTTAAGGCAACAAATGGCGTAGTCCAAAACCATTAAACCCCAGTGGAAACTCTTACATAACCGATGAGGGACAAGTATAGAATTCCCTAACCCCCTCTTGCACATGTAACTTTGTTCAAGGATTTAGACATGGATTAAAGACTTAACATATTGTTTCTTTACTTCATCCTTTTTTTAAAGGAGATATAATAATGGACCGGATGTATAGATAGACAGAGAGGGTTAGAGAGTATCAAAATTTCAACTGATTGGACCACTACCCTGGATGTCAACCATGTTAAAAAGCATATATTTTTTGGAACCCTAGGGATCCAGCTGATGGGTGAGAAGCCAGATTCCTCACTAATAAAAAGCTTGGGATAATACGCCATAACTATGACTAGTCCATGCTCCCGTACTCACGCCTACTTGTCCTGGCTAACCTGTATTATAATGTGTTTTATAGAGCATTTCATTCAGAATTCTACGACCTCCCAAATGGAAGTGTGACATTTTCACTATCACCTCCCTTCAACAAGCATGCCTCTCAATCTCAAATTTTCATAGCCACTTTCCCAATAGGGCCTTATCATAAACTTTAAGATCTTTCACCTCAAGGCCTCACCATCTCTTTAAGAATGGTAACCGCCTTTCAACATACCAAAAAGAGGCTTTCTTGCTCCATCTTCTATGAAAATAGGAATTTCATTAGGAGTATTTCCAAATTCCAATTTACTTAAAAAGCTGGCCTATACACAATATTCAAACACTAAAGACATTCTAAAATAGTCAAATATTGTGGAAGAAACAGAAAAGAGCTGTGACACCGAACCGACCACCAGAAGAGACGAGACCAGTGAAACTATGAAAAGAACGAAAAACTCTGTCTAGGCAGGCGGTGTAAGGCTGACTGCCGAAGGCAAAAGCTACTTATGCCTTTAACAAAAACGTAACGGTTCTAACCTTCTCAAGAAAAAACACAAGATCGTAATGGTTCTAACACCACGTGAAAATAGAGAAAAAAGAAAAGAGCAGTTGTATTAAGTTGGATATCAACAATGTACAAGAAAGATTTCTTTTCTAATAAGTTATATAACTTCCTAATGTTCAGACATAATATCCTATGATATCTTATAAAATACAACGGAATATTGTATAATAGTCGCATACTCAAATTCAATGACTCTAGGCATATTTTGCACATATAACAATATAAATTCCCTTGATATTCAATCGTAATAAGAGAGAACACATGGCAGATGCAACAAAAGGATAAAAATATGGTGAGAAAGGCGGAAGCGAAATGTCTACAATTTTGTTCACAGACCTTAACTGTAGCTGATGGAGTATTGCGTAGACCATGAGATACATTTCCACTGTAGGAAAATAAACAAATAAGTAGTAACTAGTAAGAGACAAACCAAACGCCATAAAACCAGTAAAAAACTAAAAATGAACACTGACCACATAAAATCGGGAATACTACTGATAAATGCACAAAAATATATGCAGTCCAAGTTTTTCTCGAAAAAATGTGCCCCCGGTGTGTATTTTGAATTACCAAGGGCTGTGGCACAAATTCAAGATTTTGAATTTCATTAACAAATCTGGTGAACTCCAACAGGATGCATTCTGAAGTAATTTGAAAAATGAAAATCAAAGCTAAAATTACTGCAGCCTGCTGAGAATGTAAAATTATGGTAGTTGTAAAATAAGGAAATACTGGATACATCTACACTGGAAGTTTCACAGGAAGAAAGAAAAAGACAATCAAGTGTATCACAAAGTCAACTTCAAGAAAGACTTCCCTGCAAGTGCGGGTGCACTGCCCTAAAATAGTCGGATATTGAAAGAAAGCTGAGATCACTCACTAGTTTCTTCTACTAAACTTTCATTTTCCCTTCAAATAACCACATCCAACAGAGCTTTTTTCATTCTATTTAACATTTTACTGAAGTCACTTGACAAAAATTCTCGAGACTTTCTTGACAGAGGACATCAAACAGAGAATTAGCTGCCTTTCCCCCACCTGCCCCCCTCCCTTTGGTGATAGGTGAGTGCAATAGGAGGAGATAAATCAATGCCAATATAATTTAGGAGTTGATAAATTACTGAAACCTCAACCCTCCTGTTAGGCACATTTGGAATAAAGTAGGAATGGAACTTCTTTTGAACCAAAAAAAAAAAGTGCAAGCAGGTGCTCAAACTTGCCTTACAACTCCAGCATAAATGAATGGAAGAACTACATCTCCATGAAGGGCCAAAATCCAACGGATGGGTCTGCTGAATGCAACCTACATAACAATATCTCAATGCACGCTATATTCATATAGAATTTATACATTCTTTTATAGTTATAGATTTTAACAAGTTAGGAGCTGTGAAGAAAGAATTCAAGATAAATTTATGAATACATTTTGAAGAAATGCCAATTATAGCAATTATAGCACCAGAAAATGAAAAAGATTTGCTCCCATGGACATAACCCAAGTTGATTACTTTGTCGCAATACTAAAAAGGAGAAGAGAGAAAGTTGAAAGGACACCATATAATATATACACTTAATATTCAGGGTTGACTGTACTTTCCTTTCTTTTACTAATTTCAGGAGGGTGATCATAAATTTTTAGTTTCATTTTTTCAAAAACAAATTTGAAAACATTATTTGTTTATGAAATATGAACATATTTTTGTTAGGGGGAGGGGGGTTTCAAAAAATTTCAAGTTACCAAAAAATGGTTTACGGCAGTTTTTTGGTGTTTTTTCTTCCACCCATAAAACTTCAAACTTTTCTTCAAATAAAATGCATGTCCAAGCACAACTTCAATTTTCAAAAATTCTTTTTCAAGTTTCAATCTCAATGCCATAAAACATATAAATTAGTCTTTTTTCCTAACATCAAAAAAAATCGTGGACAAATAGATTATGACAAACCTCTAACTTCAATTCAAAAAGAAGAAAGGATATGAAAAATCAGAAAAGAAACATGATTGGATCTCTATCTACAAGAACACACATACGTGCTGAAAATTGGAGAAAGTTCCTTTAAAAGGGAAAGGACAATGAAGAAAACACACCCCCCACAATCCCCAAAGAAATGGAACAGAATATCTTATTAGCTTAATTAGGTGTGATATTGCATATCAGGATAAAGCAAAACGTCTGAACATTCCAAGATTGATTTTTTTTTCCAGCAACATATGCTATGACAGAGTAAGTATTCAAGCGATGTAAAGAGATAGGTCTTCTTCATGAATAATTGCCCGCTCATGACTGGAGGATTTCTTTTATCTGGCGTATCTCTTATTTGGCCTGAGCAGAATTACTCCTCTTCAGTATATCCTGCTTCTCTATCAAAAAATTTCTTATGAATGAAAACAAAGGCTTCTTTTCCTTTTGACAACAATAGGGACAAGATAGCTGCTAAATGCATTTGAAACTAACTTTCTGGTGAAACCTCAATTTCTCATGGTAACAGCCAAAGTGTTTCTGGCATTAGAGTTTAGTTCCAACCCAACTTTACATCCTAATATCTACTTGCCATCTTTTTCCCTTGCCACCCTGCAAGCTTGATAGGAAGGTTAACAAGAAGACAAATTATTCTGGTTATAGAAACCGGTTTGCCGCATAATATTCCTTTTTTTTAAGGATCAAACAAGGCAATAAAACACTTTATAATAAACCAACTGAAAAAGAAAAACACAAATTTGGTCACGACTCACGCATATTCCAAAGACAAAGGGTTAGTCAAAGTGATAGTACATACATCCGAGTTCCAACGCATAGACTTGGGGAATGATATGCTGGAGATTATGACAGGTAGCTCTTCAGACAAAACCTGTCGATAGTGACTCAAACAATGAGATCTAAGAAAAACTAAGGAATTAAAAATAAAAATTAAAACATACTTGTTAGTATATTATAAATTTATACAGAGCAACAGAAGAACTGCACGTAGCAACTTTTAAGAGATTGTTCAGGGACACAATAAGCATATGCAAAAGGCTATAATTTCCACTGGAACGGCTTAAGGTTTTATGTACTATTGGTGAGGATGGCATAAACGAAACTGCAAAAATTAACTTGAACTAGTACCAAACAGAAAAGGTTAAATTTTTCAGGTGTCAGTTAAAGATACAAATGAAAAGGGAGAAGGTCCAGATTTGCCCTTCCACTATGTGAAATGGTCTAACTTAACCCTCCGTTAATAGGTGGGGTCAATCATGCCCTCATTATAAAATTGGAACATATTTACCCTTATTTGCCAACTCAGCATTCGGAATCATTGAAAATATATTTAAAATTATAAAAATAAAAAGAAAATAGAAAATGAAATAAGATTGGGTCCTTGGACGAAAGCCAGCCCAAGTTGAACAAATAGCTCTTTGTCAAGATTTACTACCGAATTCTCCAATTACAGTGGTCATTTCTCTTAATCTGTCCCGGAACTTGACAACCAGTGACCAGCAAACTGCCACAATGTGCTACACGTTTCTTATAGGTGGTTCCATTGGTAGACCCAGGTACATTGTTAAGACTGATCCACCCTTACAATTAAGTAATGTGCAAAAGCTGCTCAATGTTCTCTACCTCTCCCTCTAGAATAATCGCACATGTATTGAGATGAACTTTAGATCTGAAACTACCTGAAACCATAGCATTATGTGCTTGAAATGTAGTAGTTGAGACACCTCTGCGTCAGAAAACACTAACGTATGATGAACAAGCATATGATGAGATATCTATACACTTCCTACCCACCAGTCACTTCTTGAGGGAACATAGTGTTGCAGCCTCTTATTCCAGCTATTTCAAAATGGTAATTCTCAGTCCTATGACCTCGCGTTACTGCAAATCACTTGAAGCCTCAGCATAAACTATAAAAATAGTGAACTTCTTTAGGAGGGTGAGCTTCATCCTCGGACAAATCAAAGTGAAAGAAGAATTTTGAGTAACAGTATATCTTTGGTTGCATGCAGGATGCTTATAGACAGAGAAATGCAGGATTGACACACAAATAGACAGAGAAAGCTTCAGAAGAAAAGAAGCCACACCATTTTGATGGAGCTTGACGCCAATCATAAACATTAAATGTGCGACAGAACTATTTTGCAGCCAATTCGCTTACGTGGACTTGAACAAAGGTAATATACACATTTCCATTATCCTGTTCATACAATCGTTATCAAATACAGCCAAACATCACAAGGAATCTCAATGGTTAACTCTGCAATTTGTAGCAGTAGCCTTGGTCACACACCCTACTAAAGTTAGCTAGTTGCTGAAAAGGGAAATTTTACTTTCTGATGAAAACATACACAAAACACTTATTTTCTCAGTGTACCTCAAATGCAAGCCGTGCTGGCTCCACCAAACGAGCATACACATATTCTGTTTTCCCTGCAATCAGAGATACACATTGAAAACACAAACATTGTTAGCACAAACGGTGTTACACTAACAAGTAACATGCAAACTATTGACACAAAAACACTAGTATATTAGCAATGCAACAACAATCTTGTAAATTAACAAGCTCTGCATAAGTTGATTCTGGCTATGTATAGTTTACACATGAGTGGCATATTTAGAAGGCCTAATCGGGATCATTAATACGCTTTAGATCTATGCAAAATTGGGGAGAAAAAAAAAGACAAAAAAAAGGCGCTGCCTCTTTCTCGGAATTGTTGTCATTTTCACCTCCCAAGTTAAAGGAGCAATATTTGACCAAAATAATGTAATATATCCTCATTCTGAAATGGAAAAAAGTAGCAACTTATAGTAGTTTTCATGTATTTCAAATTTTATTTTTATAAGTGAATGACTCTTTACCGATATAAGATCGAAAAATCCATCAAATTAGCCTCGAGGTCAACTGGAGATACATCTCCTATCAATTTTTCTGGTCAATAATGATAATTCCAAACTTCAAGTCCATCAGCAGAAAGTGAAAAAAGATTCAGGCAAAATAATTTAGAAAAGCATTGCCACCAATCAAAATGGCGGATTCTGGTTAACACACTTAGGCACTAAGATCAAGCCGACACAAGTCATAGAATATCAATGAATACATTCCAAGACCCAATATTTGCTTTTAGTGTTGACAACCTTCAAATAACAGATCCTTTTGTCAGACATTTTAACAAATATCTGCTAAGACATTGAAAAGGTACCATAGGTTTTTGAAGGTACAAGATCCTTAACCAGACACTGAAACTTTGAAATAAAAAGATAAAATGGAATAGAAAATTCAGAGAAAGTTATCAGATTTTTTAGTAATTAATTTTCAGGTTGACACAGATAACGAATAGCAGATCAGACGTCACAAAACAAATCTAAGCAGTTTTCCACATTTAAGCGCAAGTATTTTCTATGAATAGCATATGATAGACTAAATGAACACCAGAATTCACATGAACAAACACTGACATCGAAAGAATGTTCATCTGATGTAACGTACCTTCAGCTCGTCTATACATGGAGTCTAAAGGGACATTATTTCTGCGACAAAAACCTTCAGCAGCCTGAAAGTTGTATGAGTTGATAATATCGACTATGAATTAGCAAACACAAACTGATCTTGCATTCATCGAAATAAGAAACTTGATTAAAGCTCTGCTCAAAATTAAATCAAAGTCTAACAAACAAGCAACATATGCCAATATAGTTCTTAAGGCACATTGTAATACGGAATAAACTAAATAAAACAATAAACAAAATTCAATTCACTCCACCTTGGTAGGATTTCCTTCCTTATCAAAAGCTTTTGAAACAGGAGGTCCACGAACCTCAACCTCATTTTCCACTTGCTTAGGAAATAGTTCCTCAACGCTAACCTGCAAATGATCTTTATCAGCATCTATAAGGTGAAGAGAAACCAATGAATAGCGAGAATTTTGAGGAACTAAGTTAATGCATGGAAAAGATAAATGCTCCAAGGTCAGCACAAAGCCTATGGTGCCACTTGAAAAGACCCAGAAGTGCTATAAACATTGTAATTACTTTTATTAACCCGATTCATTTAGCAAGAAATCAGTCAAGGCACTGCTGGAAATGGATAGTTAGGTTCATTACATCCCTTGCATAAACTATACCAAAAAATACGAGAAGGTCTTGGATACTATTTTTTTTATAAGGTAAATTGTATTAATCAAAAGGGAGAGAACTCCCGTATTCAGGAAGTATATCAAAAAGTAGAGAATTTACATCAGAACATGATTCTCTACAAAAGGCGCCCAATCTTCTATACAAGTAGGGGCTATATGAGTGCACCAAAAAGCGATCAAAGATAAAAGACTATTCTTAAGATGTGAAAAAGGAGACTCAATCCCCTCAAAAGCTCTCCTATTTCTCTCCCCCAAACTATCCACATGAGAGCTAATGGGGCGAACTTCCACGCCTTTTGCTTTCTTCTTCTACGGAAACCGACCCAGCTATATAACATCTCCTTTACAGCGCTTGGCATCACCCATTGAACACCAAAAAGATTCAGGATTGCCCTCCACAAAGCCGAGGACACAGGGCAATGCAACAAAAGATGATCAACTTCTTCCCCTGAGCTTTTACACATGTAGCACTAACAAGTGTAATTCCTCTCTTTCGAAGATTTTCAACAGTCAAGATCATTCCCCTCGCCGCTAGCCATGCAAAAAAGCACACCTTCGTGGGCGCCTTAGGAATCCAGATCGAGGAGTATGGAAAAGTGGCCTCCTCTCTCACCAACATACTCTGGTAAAAGGACTTTACGGTAAACAAACCATCACCACGCAAACCCCATCTCCAAGAATCACAAGATGGTCGGGGCCTGTCTTGCCCATATAGCAGTATCAACAAATCTTGGAGCTCCGCAATCTCCCAATCTTGCATGTTCCTTCTAAATGAGAGGTCTCATACTACCCCCTCCATGCTCGTTACGAATCTGTTGGACAATCAATTCCTTCTGGTTTGAAACTCTGAAGACGTGAGGGAAGGAGACCCTCAGAGTATCCTCTCCACACCACTTATGATTCCAAAAGCTGATTCTCCTCCCATCTCCCATGCCACTGAATGCTTCCAAATTCTTCATGATGCTCCTCCACATGCCACACCCGAAAGGTGATGTGATTGCCTTGGTCCTCCAACCCCCTCCCGTGGAATCATACTTTTCTACTATGACCTCCCTCTATAGGGCATGCTCTTCTACCCCGAATCTCCACAGTCACTTCCCCAATAAAGCTCTATTGAATACCCTAAGATCTTTTACTCCAAGTCCACCCCACTTCTTTGGGGAAGTGACTGTCTGCCAATTCACTAGATGAAACTTTCTAGTTCCATCCGCCGCATCCCAAAGAAAATTCCTTTGAAGTCGCTCCAGTTTTTCTGTGATGCTCACCGGCGCTTGCAACAGGGACAAGTAATAGGTGGGCATACTCGATAAAGTGCTTTTAATAAGCACTTCCTTACCGCCTTTTGACAAATACCGTTTCTGTCAGCCTGCTAATCTTTTTTCAACCCTTTCAATCACTGGATTCCAAACAGTAGTATCGCGCCCAATGGGAAACCCAGGTAAGTAGAGGAGAGGGAGCCCACCTTACATCCGAGAACATAAGACAAAGCATCAATATTAGCAACCTCACCCACCGGGAAAATCTCACACTTGCCGAGGTTGATTTTGAGTCCTGATACTATCTGAAACCACTGGAGGACCTGCTTCAGGTAAGTCAACTGATCCATATGGGCATCATAGAAAATCAGGGTGTCCTGATACTATCTTGGACACTATTGATTATCAGATTACCGAGACTCCATAATTAACCCAGTGAATCATGACAAAATGGATTAACTAGGAGACAGTAAGAGCATGGACCGGCAATATGTTCGAAACATACACAAGGCACAGAGCAAGGAAAGCGACACTGAGTCAACTCCAAGTTGGACTAAATGAACGTCGCAAAGACCGGCCATCGGCAACGTCTTCCAACTATGGAAGGTGCAGGAGGCCCTCTAAGAAGGGAAAATTGAAGTGGTGATGAGGAGAAAAAGATAAAGAGGATGACGATGATCACGATGATAAGGATGTAATTGTGTGGACCTCAGGAATCACAGTGTTGGATGAGGTGGAATACATAGACATGAAGGAACTTCGAGATGATGCTCACGTAAAGATAGAAACTAAGGGAGGAAAGAATGAAAGTCCAGTTGTGTGAGTTCACGGATTTTCCTATCCAGACATTCTATTTTCAAAAAAAAGGAGCTTATGTTTGTAATTTCTGAAACTTGTCTTACTCTTTAAAAGACATTAGACGTTCCATAAAAACAGATCCGGAAGAAACTGGCTTTGTACTATTTTAAGAACTCTTGTAAAGTTTTATGGGATGAGTTCCAACTTAACTCAAAACTCAACTTAGGAAGTGGAACACTCATCAAGGTTTGGAAAGACAAGTGGCTGGGAACAATGGCACTAAAAGATGAATTTCCAAATTTGTACCTACTAGCAGTAGATCAAGAATCCACTGTAGAACAATGTTCGCAGAACAGCTCTTGGTACCCTCAATTCAGGAGAGATTTTCAAGATTGGGAGATAAATGACCTAATGGAATAACTGGCCAAACTAGCACAGATTACTGTCAAACCCCAGCTGAAGGACAAACTGGAATGGGGGGACGGGAAATTTACAATGAAGAAAGTATATGCACACCTATGCTCCAACAATGATCTGATAAACAATTGGCCATGGAAACTAATTTGGAGAACAAAACTGCCTCCTAAAGTGATTTGTTTCAGTTGGGTTGCCTTAAATGAAGCATGCCTCACTCAAGACAATCTCAGCAGAAGGAGTATACCAATGGTGAATAGGTGCTACATGTGCAATTTGGATTCTGAAAGTGTTAGACATCTCTTTTTGCACTGTCCTTTAGCATGTGATATTTGGAACATGTTCCTCTCTATTTTTGGACTAGCCTGGGTCAAGCCTAACAGCATCAAGGAAGCATATGAATGTTGGTGCTCATGGAGAGTTGGTAAATCCATCAAAAAAAATTGGGTAATGGTACCTGCTGCTATCTTTTGGTGCATCTGGAAGGAAAGGAACCGTAGATGTTTTGATGGGATCTCAACTCTGATCCATGTAGTCAAAGCAAAATGCTTATTGAATTTGTTTAGTTGGCTAAATCAGGCACCTGTAACTAGTTCTGTTCAATTTTTTGATTGTGTCTGATCCTTAGTGATAGAATAGTTTTTTTGTGTATATGAGCAGACACCATCTCTCTCAATTGTAATCTTTTGCCTGCATCCGCTGGATGCTTTTAATGAAATCTCCTTACTTCATCAAAAAAAAACTATTTTAAGAACTCTTGTAGCATTAATACAAGATTTGATATTGGCTTTATTCTTATTGAGCAACTCATGTAACATATAACCGCTTTGGCAAAGGTTTCAACAAGAAGTTGCATGTATTGGAGCTCGGCTCAATCTTTTCCTTTTTTAAGTTACATGGATCTGAGAACAATCAAAAAAGTTTATTGAGAATGCTAGATAAAATGTTCAAAGATAATGCACTCCTTTTCCTACTACCTCCTTTCTCGTAGACATTTCGTACAGCTTTTCAAAGCAAACCAGACTAACAGAATATGTAAAGGGGACCAACCATAATGAGACAAATCCTACCACTAATCTTCGTGGGGTGCCATGCGTTTGTACTTCCCCATGAGGCAACCTTTGTTTGTCCAGTAACTGAACAACCAGATCCTTGAGCTGCAATGACCAGCACAAAAAAACAGATTTAACAGAGCAGTAATACGACCAACTAAGCGGAATTGCTTGAGAACTCACACCGGATGACATCAAAACAAATTAAGGCAAGAAAATGTAGCCCTGGTTTCTCTTTTCCCACTTCCCTTACCATATTTACAATATAAACTTCAGTAATAGAGATTTGCAAGTAGTAAAAATGAAAATCACATGAAAAAGAAGATATATACTTGCTTGCATGCACTCGATACATCATTTGGAGGCAACTCCTCAGTCCCAATTTCAAGAACAAGCAACCGCGGCTCTGAAGGCACCTGTATGGCCGGAAAAGGGTGTGCAAGCAAATTTACATAATCCTTTAGAAACATGTATAGGTTACAAAGAGAATGTGAAAGAAAATCTGGCAAGTTATGAAAGTCAATGTTCCATAAATATATTCTGGATCACATCAAGAAACCATAAAAAAATATGCACACAAGTACTCAGTCCCAACTCGGGTAAATTAAGAGAAAGTGGAGATGTTTATCCTATTGAGCAAAGAACCAAATGGGAAAATGAGAAGGAAAAGGAAAAGCTAAATAGACCCAATAGAAAAGGATGACCAGTATAGTTCCTGAGGATTAACCAAAGAATATAGAAATAAAAGAAACGGGATGAAGCTGCAACTCTTTTGGCAGATACACAGCAATTTATGGGCCCAAATGATTTACGCTAACTAGGGAAAGGATGAGACGGGCCAAAAGAACAAGAGAAAAGAAAAGAGTACAAAGCAAGGAATATCAGCTTCTTTGCATTGTTTTGTTAGCTAGAAACATCAGAAAGGAAAGAGATTTTTTATTTATTTTCTTATTGAACTAAAATTGTGGGGCAAAAAAAAGGGCTTTCTCTATTATATAAACGAAGCAATAGAAAGCAAATTTTTAACATATCCTTGCTTTCTAATTTCCAAGCGAAGCCTAAAGCCAAAAAACATACCTTTCGTGCTGCCTCCTCCAAGACTTCTCTTTGAACAAGAAGATGATCACACTGAGAAACAACACCCAGTGGATGGTCAAGAGACTCCCTTGTCTTCAACCAAAGGTGTGCGCATTGACGGGCTAAACTGCACAGTGGAGGTAAAAATCAGGCAAAAAAAGTGTCATTTGAAAACTTCCAATCTTTTTAGAGTAAAGTAATTTGGCACCGTAGTTCTGATCTCTTTGTAATAAAGATTTACTCCCTCCATTTCTTTTTACATGGCGGTGTTTGACTGGACACGGAATTTAAGAAATAAAGAAAGACTTTTGACACACACCAAAAGTACCACTAGAACTTGTGGTCTTAAATATGTGACATTTTTGTGGTTATAAGAACATGTAATTAAATGTAAAAAGGAAGTTTAGAAGTTAAAGCTTTTCCAGACATTAAAAGATGACCTTAGAACAGACTAAAAAAAGTGCTATAAAAATGGAACATAGGGAATATATATTAAGCACGATACTAGAAATTGGAACTTGCGTGAGCAAATTTTTAGATGTGACTGAAAAGGTAAGCTGCTCGATCATCATGCCTTTTCTTTTGTAAAATTAAACTTTAATCATTATATATTCAGTAATTAAAAGAAGTGATAAAAATGTCTACCTACGCATACGCCCAAAATAACGAGCACGTTCTGTCACCCCAACAAAGCCTCTCGAATCTAAAACATTGAAAGCATGAGAAGTTTTCAAAAGCTGATCATACCTAGCACAGTGTAGGGAATAATGTTATTCAATGTAGAAGTTAACACATGAAGAAAAAACACAAATTCTTCTTCTCTCTATTCCGTGAAAAATAATAAAATTATTAAGATATAAGTACATACGCAGGTATTGCAAGGCCTAAATCAAGCAAACGGCGAGCTTCTGCTTCAAAGAGATCAAAATGTTTTTGTATATGGTCAACACTAGCATGCTCCAGATAATACGCACTCATTTCCTTCCTGAAACAGAAGCACCAATTAGAATCTCTTTTCTAAAAATGACAGATTTATCACGCACACATACTCCAAATTTTATTATCGCATAGTAAACCACATAAAAAAACCCTTGAGATACAGATAATTCAGAGTTCCAAATTAAATCGGAAATAACAAAATCTTGGCAAAATAGTCTAGACATTGCCTCAATCATATGCTATTCTTAGAGCATTTATTTGAAATTACATTCGTCCCAAAGGAATCACCATGCTCGACTTCGCAAGGTTAATGTTGAAGATATAATTAAGCAAATAAAAAGTGCTCTCTCCAATAGTTTAAGCTTTTAGATGAGATAATCCCACTCCAACATGGTATCTGAACTTGCAGATGTCTTAAGTTCAATTCAAATATTAATGGACTAAACAGAAAAGGTAAATATTTCATTTGAAACAAAGAGAACAGTTTTATATGCTTTTCCAGTAGACCACTACAAAATACTAATCTAGATAATAGTCTAATACAAATCAGTTTGAAAATTTCATGACCAATCCGCAATTTCAAAAAGAAACCCATGCTCTAGTGCTAGTGTCTATATCTGACATGTTGATACACTTAGGTTGCCAGTAAATATGCCTAGTCCAATTTACATTCCTCCTCTGTAACTAGTGCTTTTTTTCAGACATCATAAATGCAAGGTTCCTTTACTTGTACAGTTAGAACTTGGGAAAGCAACATTTATGCTCAACAAAAAGAAAATGAAGTAGATATTGTTCAAATATTGAAGATAGTTAGAGCCTAAAGAAAGACCAGATAATAACAGTTCTGAAAGAGCAAAAGAAAATTAATGAGAAGCAACATGATCTATCCAAATAGTAAGGCAGTCAATACGCAGAAAAAAGAAAACGTTTTGGCTGGAGTAGGTTTTTTACTCATTTTCCAGAAAAAGCTCTCCATATGTAATGCCATCTGCATACTGAATCTTTTTAAAATGATCAACACCCTGCAGACAAGTAATAATGGGTCATAACAAGCAAAATATTGGAGAACCAGAAGAGAAATGCTTAGTTAGTTTATGCTCTTCATTTTCTAAGATGCCGGCAGTAATGACCTCCTACATGAAGATTTTTCTGCTAGCTAAGAGACATAGTAAATGTAGCTATCATGCTGGAGGCTCTGGTGCAAAAATAGATAGATAAGGCCTTTTTCTCCTATGGTGGGAGAAGAGGATGCAGAATGTATACAATGAGCCTCATCATATGTTTGAAGAAGAAAAAGGAAAGAAAGAAATCATAAGAGGAGAAAGAACAAGCCTGAAAGTGATCTCAACAGGCAAAATTAACCTGAAGTGACATAAGGATACGTTCAAGCCCATAAGTGATTTCAACCGATACTGGCATCAACTGTATACTTCCCGCCTGGAAAATAAAAGTTAAATAACTGTATGCGCTCAAAAATAGAAAAAGAACAGAATAGAAAAGCAGAAGGACAAGTTCTTATAAGTCATTAGTAGCCAAAAGCAAATGAAAAATTTGAGACTTGTTCTTGTTGGGAAAAAAAGGACTCTAAAACTGCAGTACACTTTTTGTCAGAAGAGAGAGAATAACCTGCTGGAAGTAGGTGAATTGTGTGATTTCCATCCCATCCATCCACACCTCCCAGCCCAATCCCCAGGCACCAAGCACCTACTAGTAGTTCAAGTCAACAGAACATTTAACAATACAGCTTTGTTTCATGCAGCAAAAGACATCATTAATGCAATCCAAACAAAAAGTTGGAAATTTGCCTGAACAAGGAAATAAGTACAAAGGAAATGAAGTACAAAGGAGATGCACTGTTCATGAAACATTATATGTGCATATATAGGAAAGTTAATCAAGAGAAAGAATAATCTTACAGGGCTCTCCCAGTTGTCCTCAACAAAGCGAATATCATGTGCATTGACATCAATACCTGTCAACACAACAAAGTAAAATCTCAAGCCAGAACGGTATCTAGAGCTACTATAAAATATATATATACACGCACACACACAACCGTGAAACTTGCACGAATCCACCAAGTAGAAGGAGAAATAACAAACCGTAAAGGGTATCCCTATTTGGTTAAGTATGGTTGAATCTAAGCATAAAGTCACACAATTCTTAGTTATATAAAAATAAGAACAAGAAAAGGAGAAAAAGACTAATCCATTTATTCAACTAACATAGAACTTTAAAACCTTCTAAACTGCTCTTCAGAAGAATCCCATTTACCATTTAAGCCACTTAAACAGACTCAAAAAAAAAAAAAAATCATACACTTTTAGTTGAAGCTTAGAAGGTAAGTAAATGGCTGACTATATAGAGCCAGTGTGATAAATTTCTCTATCCTGTCTTCCTTGTATATACCAGGCTTGAATTCCAGGATCGAAGTGAAATGTTTAAGCATTTTCTAGGTTAGCAATAACTTGTATCGGGAAATTTGTAAAATAAAAGAGGATATGAAATAAATAGTCAATAGGTGCCAGATGATTCGACATGGGAGAAGATGTCTAGGAAGTCAAACTTATAACACATTCAGCACAATCTCCTCCTATAAAGTGGACACCACGAATCTACCAGGTCTTGTTCTTGATGACAAATCCTCACCTTGCTCATGTAAATCTAGCCCCTTCTAGAGGAACTCCAAGAACTCCTCAATTGCCCTAGACATGTTCTGCACCCTCATTTTCTTCCGGGATCTTATGGTACCTAAAACTCCCTCCCCAACACCCACTGAATACCCAAACCTGCCGTTATTGTGGACATCTCTTCCCTATATTTGTCCATACAATCCTTCAAATCTCTGCTCCTCCCTATTGCCCTGATTTCTAATATGAGCTGCAAGTAAAAATTCTCCTTTCCTCACCTCCAATTTCCACATGTCCCACACAAATCCTCCACCTTCTTAAAGAACTCCCAAGTACCGTCTGCCCTCTCAAAGTCTTCAGCTATCTTAGGGGCATTTTGGATATCTCTAAGAACCCAAGTAATATCAATAACAATGAAGTCTTCAACTGCCTCGGGTTCAACACAGACTAGCTAGTCACAGCCTAGCTAGTCTTCAACTGCCCCTACCCATTCTCCGTCCTCTTGAAGACTTTTGAAACTTGCTCTTCATTTGCGGACTGAAATGGGAATGTGGCATCACCCAACGGCGACACCTTCAAATCAAAGCTACGCCACAAGGCTTTTCCTCAATTCCCTTTTAACATATTGTTGGATATCCCACGTTGGTGAAGTGTTGGTCCTTCGGTCTCCTTATATGGTCTTGGGCAATCCTCACCTCTTGAGCTAGCTTCTGGGGTTGAGTTAGGCCTAAAAGCCATTTCTTTATCATGGTATCAGAGCCGGGTTCATCCACTTGTTTCACCTGATGTTGGGCCCCCATCTTATGTTTTCTACGCTGCAGTTTCCTGGGCGTGCAAGGGGGTGTTGGATATCCCACATTGGTGAAGTGTTGGTCCTTTGATCTCCTTATATGACCTTGGGCATTCCTCACCTCTTGATCTAGCTTCTGGGGTTGAGTTAGGCCTAAAAGCCATTTCTTTATCACATATCAAGGCCTCCAATATGAAGCAAAGTATGTTCTCTTTTATGTGAATAATGAATAGAAAAAAACTCTAGTTTCGTTGCCCTATTCAAGCAAGGATGCTCAATCACCTATATGGCACATGTTTCCTTCAGTTCATCCTTGCAATTCTTCCTAATCACATTTTCCAGCAACAGGTTCTTTGCCTCAACCTTATATTATATTTTAATCCTACTTCGAACTCTAAATTTGTGCTCTATTTCTAAAAAATGGTTGCCACACATGCCTTTTACCAAGCAGATCAGAGACATATCCAAATTCAGTGACCACGGCATTCTAGCCACACCACAAAATCAAAAAATTAGAAGAATAAAAAAAGAAATCATGGAATAACTCCTCCATTCCTCCAATGCTTCAAGGCTTAAACATGGGATAGTTTGCAAGTCTTTGTTATTGGTAAGCCTTACAGTCTTATCACTTACCATAAGTATCAAATTGACTTATCCCGGAAATAACATCAAATTGAAGTTATTTTTACCACATAAATTAGTCCAAAAGACATAATGAAGGAAAAAGAAAAAGAAAGTAGATATAGGTTGCAAAACCTAAAGCTGACAAGCTACGGATGAACAAGTCCTGCGAATTTCCTGGATCAGGCTTCAAAATCACCTGCATTGCAGTTCAAACAGGAAAGGCATCTGGAGTAGTCAAAAGTACAATAAAATCATACAATAGTACTAAACAATCAACTGTGATTCAAAATGTTAGACAATAAATTGAAGGCAAACTAACCTGAAATTGAGTATGCCTTTGAAGCCTATTTGGATTTTCCCCATACCGACTATCGTCTGGACGAATACTAGGCTCCACATACCTGCCATCAGACACAGTTACAATTGATAGCCATACAAGAAAACAAAGTAATGTCTTCGCTTCATTGCTAATATGACATCATTCTTCTTGCTCATTATCAAGATTATGAGAACCAGAAAAGAGAAAATGAAGCACAAAGAACTAGATAGTGAATCAGTTACAACAGGCACTTCCACAGGCACACCTCAACAAAATAAGACTTATCCATTCTCTGTGCCGAATTTATTTTCATCTAGTTAGAATGACAAAAATTCCAATTCTTCTGAGAGGTGGGAAAAGCATGATAAGAAAACCATCTGAAATTAGCAAGAAAAGAAATGAGCTCTGCATCCCAAAGCTCCTGTCCGATTTTATAGGGGACTCAATATCTCCAGATTCTAACAGTTACCATGTCCTTCAACTTAATTTTTCTGTATAAATGATTTATTGTGTGCAGAACTTTTGGTTCAGGATAGAGAACATGACATGTATTCGTCTTTTTAGATTAAGAAGATCATCTCCAAATATCAGAAGCCCTAATATTTAAGTCAGCGTGTAGCCCATGTTCAATCAATATTTACTGACTCGTGACATGAACAGCATTATTTTAGCTTAAATAGAGCTAGATCACCACGGAAGATGCCCCCCCCCCCCTACTTTGCTTTAGGTGGCAGGAGAGAGTAATGACCTAATAAAACTTTGATTTCTTTTACCTTACAAAGGAGGAACAAAAGAGAATCTTACTAAAGAGTGGCACCAGGCAATGCCAACCCAGGAGCAACAAGAGAACTTATTGATGCCATAGGTCCCCCGTTTCTTCATGGGAGGACAAGTAACAATGACTAATATGTTACTTTGCATTAAAGAGACTATCTAAGATGTGCACGACTTCCCTACGCATTTACTCTCTTCTTCTAAAGAATTCTGGTCAAATATGAGAATGATAATTGTATTCAAGAACTTTAGAGATGAAATTATCAAAAAATCTTACGCAACATTCCATGGTTCTGGTCCAAGAACCCTTAAGTATGTTAGAGGATTCATAGTCCCAGCGCCAACCTGGTCAATGCAATTTAAACTTAAACAAGTTAGTAAAGTAGATGCAAAAAACTCTAAAGATTGTAAGTTCAATTTAAACACTTAAAGATCTAATAACCACTAAAAGCCCATTCATGTTATGGCTGTACAAAGCACTATCATCACCAACCATATGTAAGTGCAATACATATCTAATCCAGATTAAGTGCGATACACATTACATATAAACATGCAGTCCCAAAGTACGGAAGGAGAATATGCTCAGCATTTCCTTTCAGTTTTTTTTCGGTAATTAAAATTATCATTAATCACCAAAGAACAGCATTACAAAGCACAGCTTAGCTACTCCCAGCTAGCTAGATCTCAAAGAAGATACACGGAAGACTATATCTACCAAGATGCATTTCCTTTATGTTGTTATCATAGAAAAGTTACACACTACCTATCCCAAAAAAAAAAAAGTATGCAAGGAAGATAATACTTAGTTCTTGCAACTTGCAAATCACCATTTACGACTTTGATAAGATATCAAGTTTCATTAAAAAGAAAAGCATCAATTCCAGCAGAAAAGCAAGTTCATTTTTTTCCTGTTATGTGCTAGAGTATATTTTTTGAGCCCTAAAAAAGGATGATAATCATACCTCAGTGTTGCTGCATTGCATCACGGCACATCCTACAGAACCCCAATACTCCTACCATGTTAAAAAGACAGGTTAATCCATAAATAATTTTAAAACAGATATGAAGTGTATCTACACCGAGTGGCAAGGTTAAAAAGATTAAGGAGGGGAAGTTGCTTGAATTCATTAGCCATCTACAGAATTGAACTTTCTATTATGAATAAAAGTTTTACCTTATCAAAATAAAAATAAAAATTGAATGGCTTATTGAAAAAAATGTTGTTGTTTTTTTTTTTGCATAGCTTCTTGCTTGTGGTAGGATTAATGCTAAGACTTAAAACTTGTTGACTTGGTACAATCTTGAAATACTAAAGATCAATTTTTTAGCAACAAATAAACTTTGTCCAAGAAAAATGAATGAAGCTTCTCTACATTAGTTATTCAATGTATATTTTGCTCAAGAAAGGAAATTGTAACACAATTACACAACCCCATTAAGTAGAAAAATACCTGGAGCCTTTGAATGGCTTGTTGGAAAGTTGGAACAGATGGTTTCTTTTGATGTTCTGTATTGTGAGACACAGAAGAAGTAGAAGAAGAAGAAGTGGAGAGTGCAGAGACAGTGGAAGATTTAGAGAGAAAACGCCTGTGAAAAATGATAGGAAGAGGCTTAGTGGTGGTTAGGAGAAAGGAGAAGTGAGTCTTGTGAGGTTTGAGAATGGAAGTGACTAATGGGAGTGCAAGAATCGCCATTGCGAAACCTCACAAGTTTCTGCTTTCTGAATTCTGGGTGGGGTTTATCCTAGACTAGAGTGGCGATAAAGAGATTACAGAAAGCAGGACATTTTCATTCCATTCCTATAAATACACAAATTAGCAATCACTTACCCTTATGGACTCGGGGAAGGGTTGAGATTAGTTATAGAATGTTTGGCCAAGCATCTGGATAGGCCAAAATTTTATTTTATTTTAAAAAGCACTTCTTTTTTTTCTTAACTTAAGTTATTTGGTCAAATTTTTTTTTAGGGAAAAATACTTTTGGAAAGAAGCAGAAGCTCTTTATGAGAAGCAAAAAAAGGTAGCTTTTTCTCAAAAGCAGAACTAGTTTTGACTTTTCTTTTTATCAAAAATATCCTTAACAAAATTTAGTATATACCAAAATAACCGTTAAATCTAATACTTAGGATATAACTAAGGACGATGATGGAAACTATCCCAGAAAGGTGAGCAAGAAGAGTCTTCACTTCTCCTACTCCACTACTTTCCTCATTCAAGGCGTGATTAATGCGCCTTAAACCTCTCTCTTAAAAAAGAGCATTTTTTAGTAGAGCCTTAGCACGTGAACCCATAGGAACAGGGCCCTTCTTCTTTACAACCTAGGTATTCAAAAGGAGGGTTATTACATAAAAAAATCACATAAGTGATTAGAGCGATGCCCCCTTGCTTTGGAAAGAGTTGACTTCTTCCTCTAATATATAGCAACTTTAGGGGTGAATGTTTTTATATTTGTTGAATATTTTTAATATATTTAACTTATATTAAAAGAATTAAGTAATTTTTAATTTTATTGTCATATTTTACTTAAATAAAATGAAAACATTTAATTATTGCATGTAATAACAAATTTTTGAGATTATTTATTTACTTATAATATTAACTATTAAGTAAATCTATTCATATCTTTATTCGTAATTTGATACTTAAAAGCACTTTCTTAAAAGCTTGGTCAAACACAAATTATTGCTCAAAATTTTTTTCCATAGTAATTAGCCAAACACAAAATTCTTCTCTCAAAAAGTACTTTTTTCAAAAGCACTTTTAAAAAAGTACTTTTTTCAAAAGCACTTTTAAAAAAAATACTTCTCAAAATAAGTTGATTTCTCCACCTTGGCCAAACAGGCTATTAATGTTAAGCAATCACTTTCCCTTTGGGACTCGGAGAAGTTTAAAATTTGAGTTAAGTTAAATGTTAGGAATTTTTACATCATATAGCAAAGGTTGATACCTTATTTATTTTAAATAAATACCGTTTTAAAAAATTATATTCCATAGCTACCTTTTGATTTTTATAGCCAAATATCTATTTATGGTCACCTCATACTCTTAAGCCATAAAATACACCTTGTATTATTTTTCTCTCTCATTCTTTCAGATTTTTCTCCACCCTATCTCTCTTAACTCCGGTCTTTCTCCATGAATACAACCACAATTCTCCCAAATACAGATCGAAACGGGCAGCTTTGACTCTCAATCTGGAATACATTCAGGGTGTAAAACGTGATCACACTTTGGGATCAAATGCAGCATTTCGTCATCTTCAAACTCGTTCAAACATACAGCGGGGTGATGTTACGCCCCGCAATATTACGTCGATATTACGTCCCGCAGTATTATATTACGATGATGTTACGTCCTGCAATATTATAGTACGATGATGCCACGCCTTGCAGTATTACATTACGATGATGTTACGCTTCGCAGTATTAAATTACGACGATGTTGCACCCTGTAGTATTGTACGTTGAAGGATTATGATATTTCACAAGTGATGAGTAAATTCGTGAAGATAAAAGGGGAAGCAAGTCAAAAAATAAATTTTCGTTCAAGTTTGGCATGTTGGGATAAAATACGGGCTGAGCGTTAATACCCGATATTTATGGACTAGTACCATACAAGGTAGCATATGACCATGATCGTATGATGTATAAAATATATTAAAAATGAGTAATATTTTAAGTAATTTTGAGATAATTCTTAATTATGTGGGTAATTGGTTAATTATCTGTAACTACCCGGCCGGTCATTTTAGGAATTAACGCCCTGATCACCTATTAACTACTTTCCCCGTATTTGTTTCTGCTATTTGGACTTGTCGGGATGTTTGGTTTTGAGTTTCGGAGAGTTTTGGGACACTTAGTCCCTAAATGAGGGTTTAAGTTCTAGAAATTGGACCGTAGTCGGAGCAGTGTGAAGACGGCCTCATAATGGAATTATGTTGGTTCCGTTAGCTCCGTTGAGTGATTTGGGGCTTAGGGGTGTGATCAGATTGTGTTTTGGAGGTCCGTAGCTAATTTAGGCTTGAAATACCGAAAGTTGAATTTTTGAAGTTTCCGGTTCGAAAGTGAGATTTTGATCCGAGTGTCGGAATGGAATTCCGGAAGTTGGACTAGCTCAGTAGTATCGAATGTGACGTGTGTGCAAAATTTCAGGTTCATTCAGAAAAGGTTTGATATTTGATCGAAAGCATAATTTATGAGTTTTTGAAGTTCTTAGGCTTGAATCCGATGTTAAATTGGTGTTTTGATGTTGTTTTGAGCGTTCCAAAAGTTGGAACAAGTTTGAATGTTGTTCTAGGATTGGTTGGCATATTTAGTTGAGGTCCCAGGGGCCTTGGATGAGTTTCGGGTGCTTAACGGAAATTGAATTAGACTTAGAAAGAATTTGAATTGATGAACCTGTCATAACCGCACCTGCGTGTGTGGGACCACAGGTGCAGCACCGCAAAAGCAAGTTTGGGCCAAAGATCCAGGACCGCAGGTGCGGCTGGGTTTCGCAAATGCGGTGCCGCAGATAGGGGTGTGCATTCGAACCGGTTTATCGATAATCGAATCGATTATTTGTTATCGGTTTATCGATTTATCGATTTTGATTTTGAAATTTCTCTTATCGAGTTATCGATTTCGATTTCGATTTTGTCCTCTTCGGTTATCGGTTTATCGATAAACCGATAAGATATACTAAAAAGACAAAAAGACAAAAAAAATTATCCTTATTCTATAATACCCTTTCCTTTACCCTAAATGCCTAACTCTATTATTTCTACTACCACATTTAAGGAATGATCATATTTAAAGCTCAAGGGAATGAAGTTCAAACTAATGGAAAACAGAATTAGCTGTGATGATGTATTTTGTTTTGTTTTTTATACCGTTGGAGTGTTGGTGGCATACATTTGATCTCTTACTTTAGTTTCGTTGCATGTGCTTGTTGACACAATTTTTATATTATCAATGGTGTTTGTCTTATTTTAGCTTCTTTTTGTCCATATTAGTTAGGCGTGTTTATAGCGATATACTTTCCGTGGAATTCCGTAAATTTTCTTATTGGTGTAATCGATAACCGAATCGATAAGCCGCAAAAATCGATAAATCAAAACCTTATTTAAACGATAATGATAAGCATATGTACAAATCGATAATCGATAAATAATTATTGATAAGGGTCAAAATCGAAACGATAAATCGAATGCACACCCCTAGCCGCAGATGCGGCCAAGCGACCACAGAAGCGGACCCAGTCCGTTAAGTGATTTTCGCACATGCAATGCCTTCTTGCGCAAGTATGGGACCACAGGTGCGCTCCCTTGACCGCAGATGCGGTAATCGCTGGGCAGAAATATAAAATTTCGAGGGTTTCGTTCAAAACTTGGAAAAATCAAATTGGAGCTCGGGAGAGGGCGATTTTGGGAGGAATTTGAAGAGGAAATCATTGGGTAATAATTCCTTAATCCTTTCTAGTTGTATTCCATTAATCTATTGTTAGTTTTGTCATTTAATTTCGGATTGGAGGTGAAAATTGGGGGGAAATTGAAAGAGAGTTCTTAGACCTCAAATTCGAATTTTGATTGAGAATTTGACCTTGGATTTGGATAATTTGGGTATGCATGAACTCATAAGAGTATGAGGATTCTGAAAATATAAATTTTACCCGATTCTGAGATGTAGGCCCGAGGGGCGTTTTGGTCATTTTACCTAATTTCGCGTATTAGCTTAGAATTTATTTGTAGAATTAGTTACTTGAAGTGTTATTTATATTATGCAATTAAATTGAATAGATTCGGGTCATTTGGAGTCGAGTACTCGTGGTAAGAGCGTGGTTTCAGGTTGAATTTGAGCTGTCTCGAGGTAATTGGCTTGCCTAACCTTGTGTGGGGGACATTACCCTTAGGATTTGGTGATGTGGTAATTGAAATGCCTTGTACGTGAGGTGACGAGTGCGTACTTGTGCTAATTGTTGAAAAATATGTTCTTACTAAAGTAGCTTTAATTGTATTTTTCCTTTCCTACGTACTCTACTTGAAATTTATGCCTGCTGTTAGCTTAGAAAAGCATGCTTAATCGACTTAATTCTTTTATTAACTACCTTAGTTGTATTATGTGAAGCATGATAGGTTAGAATTACCTGTTTTATTTGGTATGAAATTGAGCTTAGTTGAGTATTCTTTGTATTGTTGCTGTGTGTTTTACTTTGGGACTACGAGACGACATCCCGGGAGATCCCCTGCACGTATTTATAATTTGAGCTGAGGTGCGGGATACCGAGATATCTCTAGCACATATATTGAGGATACCAAGAGATCCTAGGGATACCAAGAGATCCCTAGCATATATTGAGGATACCAAGAGATCCCTAACTTGTATTGAGGATACCGAGAGATCCTCGGGATATCAAGAGATCCTTGGCATATATTTAGGGTACTAAGAGATCCTCGGGATACCGAGAGATCCCTGGTTATTATCCTTGTGAAGAGCGATATTTCCTTGTGATTGTTTTTGTCTCAGTTCTAGTTATTGTATTCCTTATTATCATGTATTAAATTCTTACTATTAGCTTTCAACTGTACTGCTTATCTTATTCTGTCATACCTTATATTTTATTTAATCTCAGTAGGGCCCTGACTTTCCTCGTCACTACCCGACCGAGATTAGGCTTGGCACTTGCAGAGTACCACTATGGTGTACTCATGCCTTTTCTGTGCATATTTTTCATGTGCAGATCCAGGTACCTCCACTCAGACTTATCATGCTTGAGACGAGGCATTCGTAGAGACTCCGAGGTATATCTACAGCGTCCGCAGACCTAAGAGTCCCTTTCTACTCTCCCTTTTGTATTAGCCCTTCTGTACTTTGTGTCTTTGTTAGATCTTCTGGAGTTAGATGTTTGTAGACTTTCAAAGGTTTGTGATCATGAGATTCCGGGTTTTGGGAAAAGTTATTAGCTTTCGAGAGTTGATATTGTATATGCCAAGTGGTACTTTAAAATACTGTTTCATTTCACTACTTCGGGTTTTAATTTTTTCTTACGCAAATTGGTTTATTTCCCGCATTGTTAGGCTTACCTAGTCGTAGAGACTAGGTGTCGTCACGATGGTTCACGTAGGGCGAACCTGGGTCGTGACAAATTGGTATTAGAGCTCTAGGTTCATAGGAGTCATGAATCATAAGCCGGTTTATTAGAGTCTCGCAGATCGGTACAGAGACGTCTGTACTTATCTGTGAGAGGCTATGTAACTGTTAGGAAAAATTTCCATTTCATTTGATTTCCTTGTCATGCGAGATTTTGATATCACAAATCTAAACTTCTATCTTCTATTCTCTCACAGATGGTGAGGACGCGTGCTACCCGAGATGATCATGTACCCGCGCCCCCTACGACAGTCATCAGAGGCTAGGGCCGGGGTAGAGGCCGAGGACGCGCACGTGGTGCAGCCAGAGCACCTGCACGAGCTGCCGCCGAGGTACCACCAGTAGTTCCAGCCAGAGTCCAGGCACCTGATACGCCTACCGCTACTACTACTCCAGCACTTCAGGAGACTCTAGCACAGTTCATGAGCATGTACACCACTTTGGCTCAGGCAGGGTTACTTCCCCTTGTTGCAGCTACATCCTAGGCCGGGGGAGGAACACAGACTCCCGCCGCCCGCACTCCTGAGCAGCGAGTGCATATGGATCAGGTTCGAGAGATTATTCCAGTATCGCCTGCAGCCCCAGGTCAGCCTGAGGACAGGGCAGCGGTTTTAGAGGATGAGCAGCGGAGGCTTCAGAGGTTAAGGAAGTATGATCCTCCTGTATTTAGTGGGTTAGCTTCATATGACGCCCTGGGATTTCTGGAGGAGTGTCACTGTATCCTCCACACTATGGGTATATCAAGATCGAGCGGGGTTTCTTTCACTGCCTTCCAGCTTCGAGGAGCCGCCTATGAGTGGTGGCGCACCTATGAGTTAGACAGTCCGGATGAGGCAGCTTCACTAACTTGGACTCGGTTTTCAGATATGTTCCTGAAAGAGTTTGTTCCTCAGAGCCTCAGGGATGCATGTCACGCAGAATTTGAGTATTTGCGCCAGGGTGTTATGAATGTCTTGGAGTATGCTGTCCATTATACCAGTTTGGCTAGACATGCCCCAGCCTTGGTTTCTACTGTTCGCGAGAGGGTTCGCTGGTTTATTGAGGGGCTTATTCCCAACATCAAGTCTAGCATGGCTCGTGAGTTGGAAATAGATATTTCTTATCAGCAGGTGGTGAGCATTGCTAGGAGGATTGAGGGTATGCATGCTAGGGAAAGAGAGAGGAGAGGGAGGCCAAGAGGTCTCGAGAGTTGAGCTATTATTCTGGTGCCCGTGCCCCAGCTACAGGTCGTCATGGTAGGGGTTATATGAGTCGCCATGTTCATTCATCTCTTCCAGCAGCCAGTGGTATTCCAGCTCCTCCTAGGCCTCAAGAGCCTTATTATGCACCTTGAGTTTCTAGCGTGCTTCCTGCGGGAGTGCTTTCAGAGGTCAGTCTAGCAGACCTGGATCAAGCTAGTCACAGCCGTCACGTCCTCCCAGAGCTTGTTTTGAGTGTGGTGACACACTCCATGTGGTGAGGGATTGCCCTAGACTTGGGAGGAGTGCGCCTCCACAAACTTCTCAGCCACAGCGTACCCCGTAGAGTACTCAAGCTATGGTTACAGCTTCAGTTGCTACCCCACCTGCTCAGCTAGCTAGAGGTGGAGGTCGGGGAGGTAGAGGTCGTCCTAGAGGGGGAGACCAAGCCCAATACTATGACCTTCCTGCCCATACCGAGGTTGTTGCCTCTGATTCTGTCATCACAAGTATCGTACTGGTTTGTCACAAAGATGCATCGGTTCTATTAGATCCGGGCTCCACTTATTCTTATATGTCTTCTTATTTTGCTCCACATTTGGGTATACCTCGGGATTCTTTGAGTTCCCCTATTTATGTTTCTACCCCTGTGGGAGATTCTCTTATTGTGGACCACATTTATCAGTCGTGTTTGGTTGCTCTTAGTGGTTTGAGACCAGAGTCGATTTATTGTTACTCAGCATGGTTGATTTTAATATTATCTTGGGCATGGACTGGTTGTCACCCCACTATGTTATTCTTGATTGTCATGCCAAAACCGTAATGCTGGCTATGCTAGGTGTATCGCGTGTGGAGTGGAGGGGTGATTTAGATCACACTCTCAGTAGAGTTATTTCTTTCCTTAAGGCTCAACGTACGGTTGAGGAAGGGGTGTGGCGCGTATCTAGCTTATGTGAGAGATGTCAGTATTGATACCACTTCCGTTGATTCAGTACTAGTAGTATGGGATTTTTTTGATGTGTTTCCATCTGACCTTTTGGGCATGCCGCCCGATAGAGATATTAATTTTGGCATTGATTTGTTGTTGGGCACTCAGACCATTTCTATTCCTCCATATCGTATGGCTCCTCCTGAGTTGAAAAAGTTGAAGGATCAGTTACAGGAATTGCTTGATAAGGGTTTTATTCATCCCAATGTATCACCTTGGGGTGCTCATGTCTTTTTTGTGAAGAAAAAGGATGGTTCTATGCGTATGTGCATTGATTATCGCCAGTTGAACAAAGTTACGGCGAAGAACCGTTATCCTTTGTCTCGTATTGACGATTTGTTTGACCAGCTTCAGGGCGCACAAGTGTTTTCTAAGGTTGACTTGCGCTCAGGTTACCATCAGTTGAAGATTCGGGAGCCAGATATCCCGAAGACTACTTTCAGGACTTGGTATGGTCATTACGAGTTCCTTGTTATGCCTTTTGGGCTGACCAATGCCCCAACAAACTTTATGCATTTGATGCACAGTGCGTTCCGACCATATCTTGATTCATTCATCATTGTCTTTATTGATGATATCCTTGTATACTCCCGGAGTCGGGAAGATCATGAGCAACACCTAAGGACAATGCTTCAGACATTGAGGGAAAAGAAGTTATATGCAAAGTTCTCAAAATGTGAGTTTTGGTTGGATTCTGTGGCTTTCGTGGGTCACATAGTATCGAGTGAGGGTATACAGGTGGATCCGAAGAAAGTGGAAGCAGTGCAGAATTGGCCCAGACCATCCTCAGCGATAGAGATCCGTAGTTTTCTTGGCTTGGCAGGCTATTACCGTTGATTTGTTGAGGGGTTTTCATCTATTGCAGCACCTATGACCAGGCTGACCCAAAAGAGTGCTCCATTTTAGTGGACGAAAGAGTGTAAGGCAAGTTTTCAGAAGCTCAAGACAGCTTTGACTATAGCCCCAGTTTTGATATTGCCTATAGGTTCAGGGTCTTATACTTTTTATTGTGATGCCTCGAGGATTGGCCTTGGAGCGGTATTGATGCAGGACGGTAGGGTGATTGCTTACGCGCCCAGGTAGTTGAAGGTACATGAGAAGAATTATCATGTCCATGATCTCGAGTTAGCTGCCATTGTTCACGCCTTGATGATCTGGCGTCATTATTTGTACGGTGTTCCTTGTGAGATTTATACTAATCATTGGAGCTTGCAGCACCTGTTCAATCAAGAGGATCTAAATTTGTGCCAGAGAAGGTGGATAGAGTTGCTGAAGGACTATGATATCATTATTTTGTATCAACCGGGCAAGACCAATGTGGTGGCTGATGCTTTGAGTCGTCGGGAAGAGAGTTTGAAGAGTTTAGCTTATTTACCAGCATTGGAGAGGCCCATGGCGATGGATGTTCAGGCCTTAGCCAACCAGTTTGTGAGATTGGATCTTTCAGAGCCCAGTCAGGTTCTAGCTTGCGTGGTTTCTCGGTCTTCCTTATTTGATCGTATCAGGGAGAGTCAGTATGATGACTCTCATTTGCTTGTCCTCAAGGACAAGGTTCAGCATGGTTATGCTAGAGATGTGACTATTGGTGATGACTGGGTATTGAGGATACTGGGTCAGATTTGTGTACCCAAAATTGATGGGATTCGGGAGTTGATTCTAGAGGAGGCACATAGTTCATGGTATTCCATTCATCCGAGTGTCGCGAAGATGTATCAGGATTTGAGGCAACACTATTGGTGTAGGCAGATGATGAAAGATATAGTTGGATTTGTAGCTCGATGCCTCAATTGTCAGCAAGTGAAGTATGAGCACCAGAGACCGGGAGGGTTGCTTCAGCAGATAGAGATTTCGGAGTGGAAGTGGGAGAAAATCACCATGGACTTCGTAGTTGGACTCCCACGGACTTTGAAGAAGTTCGACTCCATTTGGGTGATTATGGATCAGCTGACCAGGTCTGCGCATTTCATTACTATGTGTACTACTTATTCTTAAAAGCGGTTGGCAGATATTTATATCCGGGAGATTGTTCGTCTGCATGGTATTCTAGTTTCCATCATTTCGGATAGAGGTACTCAGTTCACATCACGGTTTTAGAGGGCCGTTCAGCATGAGTTGGGTACTCGGGTGGAGTTGAGTACAACATTTCACCCTCAAACGGATGGACAGTCCGAGTGCACTACTCAGATTCTTGAGGATATGCTCTGTGCGTGTGTGATTGAGTTTGGAGGGTCATGGGATCAGTTCTTGCCATTGGCAGAGTTTTCCTACAACGACAACTATCAGTCCAACATTCAGATGGCGCCGTATAAGGCTTTATATGGTAGGCGGTGTAGATCCCTGGTGGGTTGGTTTGAGCCGGGTGAGGCCAGATTATTGGGCACAGACTTGGTTCAGGATACTTTGGAGAAGGTTAAGGTGATTCAGGATAGACTTCGTACAACCCAGTCCAGATAGAAGAGTTACGCGAACCGGAAGGTTCGTGATGTTTCCTATATGGTTGGAGAGCGGGTTCTGCTTCGGGTTTCGCCTATGAAGAGCGTTATGAGATTTGGGAAGAAAGGGAAGTTGAGTCCGAGGTTTATTGGTCCTTTCGAGATATTGAGACGTGTTGGGGAGGTTGCTTATGAGCTTGCCTTACCTCCTAGCTTGGCAGGGGTTCATCCGGTATTTCATATTTTGATTCTCCGTAAGTATCACGGTGACCCGTCGCACGTGTTAGATTTCAGTTCAGTCCAGTTGGACAAAGATCTATCTTATGTCGAGGAGCTAGTAGCGATATTGGACAGGCAGGTTCGAAAGCTGAGGTCAAAGAACATTGCGTCAGTAAAGGTTCAGTGGTGGGTCAGCCGGTTGAGGAGGCGACCTGGGAGACCGAGCAGGATATGCGCAGCCATTACCCTCATTTTTTCACTACTTCAAGTATGTCTCTACGCTCGTTCGAGGACGAACGAATGTTTAAGTATGGGAGGATGTGATGACCTGGCCGGTCGTTTTAAGAATTAATACCCTGATCCCTTATTAACTGCTTTCCCCATATTTGTTTCTGCTATTTTGACTTGCCGGGATGTTTGGTTTTGAGTTTCGGAGAGTTTTGGGACACTTAGTCCCTAAATGAGAGTTTAAGTTCTAAAAATTGGACAGTAGTCGGAGCAAGTGTGAAGACGGCCTCGAAATGGAATTTTGTTGGTTCTGTTAGCTCCATTGAGTGATTTCGAGCTTAGGGGCATGATCGGATTGTGTTTTGGAGGTCCGTAGCTAATTTAGGCTTGAAATGCCGAAAGTTGAATTTTTGAAGTTTTCGGTTCGATAGTGAGATTTTGATCCGAGGGTCGAAATGGAATGCCGGAAGTTGGAGTAGCTCTGTAGTGTCAAATGTGACGTGTGTGCAAAATTTTAGGTCATTCGGACGAGGTTTGATAGACTTTTTGATCGAAGGCGTAATTTGTGAGTTTTCGAAGTTCTTAGGCTTGAATCCGATGTTACATTGGTGTTTTGATGTTTTTTTGAGAGTTCCGAAGGTTGGAACAAGTTTGAATGATGTTTTAGGATTGGTTGTCATGTTTGGTTGAGGTCCCCGGGGCCTCGGATGAGTTTTGGGTGCTTAACGGAAATTGAATTGGACTTAGGAAGAATTTGAATTGCTAAACCTGTCATAACCGCACCTGCATGTGTGGGACCACAGGCGCGGCACTGCAGAAGCGGCTAGGTGGCTGTAGAAGCGAGTTTGGGCCAAAGCTCCAAGACCACAGGTGCGGCTGGGTTTTTGCAAATGCGGTGCCGCAGATGCGGCCAAGCGACCTCAGAAGCGGACCCAGCCCGTTAAGTGATTTTTGCACCTGCGATGCCTTCTTCCGCAGGTGTGGGACCGCAGGTACGCTCCCTTGACCGTAGATGCGGTAATCGCTGGGCAGAAATATAAAATTTCAAGGGTTTGGTTCAAAACTTGGAAAAATCAAATTGAAGCTCGGGAGAGGGCGATTTTAGGAGGAATTTGAAGAGGAAATCATTGGTTAACAATTCCTTAATCCTTTCTAATTGTATTCCATTAATCTATTATTAGTTTTGTCATTTAATTTCGGATTGGAGTTGAAAATTGAGGAAAAATTGGAAGAAAGTTCTTAGACCTAGAATTCGAATTTTGATTGGGAAATTGACATTGATTTGGATAATTTTGGTATGAATGAACTCATGAGAGTATGAGGATTTTGAAAATATAAATTTTACCCGATTCCTAGACATAGGCCCTAGGGGTGTTTTGGTCATTTTACCTAATTTCACGTATTAGCTTAGAATTTATTTGTAGAATCAATTACTTGAAGTGTTATTTACATTATGCAATTGAATTGAATAGATTTGGTGCATTTAGAGTCAAGTACTCCTGGCAAGAGCGCGGTTTCGGGTTGAATTTGAGCTGGTTCGAGATAAGTAGCTTGCCTAACCTTGTGTGTGGGGGACATTCCCCTTAGGATTTGGTAATGTGGTAAATGAAATGCCTTGTACGTGAGGTGATGAGTGCGTACTTGTGCTAATTGTTGAAAAACATGTTTTCACTAAAGTAGCTTTAATTGTGTTTTTCCTTTCCTACTTACTCTACTTGAAATTTAAGCTTGTTGTTAGCTTAGAAAAGCATGTTTAATCGACTTAATTGATTTATTGCTTAAATTGCCTTAGTTGTATTATGTGAAGCATGATAGGTTAGAATTACCTATTTTACTTGTTACGAAATTGAGCTTAGTTGAGTATTCTTTGTGTTGTTGCTGTGTGTTTTACTTTGGGACTACGGGACGGCATCCCGGGAGATCCCGTGCACATATTTATGATTTGAGCTGAGGTGCGGGATACCGAGAGATCCCTAGCACATATATTGAAGATACCAAGAGATCCTCGGGATACCAAGAGATCCCTAGCTTATATTGAGGATACCGAGAGATCCTCGGGATACCAAGAGATCCCTAGCTTATATTGAGCATACCGAGAGATCCCTAGCTTATATTAAGGATACCGAGAGATCCTCGGGATACCAAGAGATCCCTAGCTTGTATTGAGGATACTGAGAGATCATCGGGATACCAAGAGATCCCTAGCTTATATTAAGGATACCGAGAGATCCCCGGTTATTATCCTTGTGAAGAGTGGTATTTCCTTGTGATTGTTTTTGTCTTAGTTCCAGTTATTGTATTCCTTATTATCCTGTATTAAATTCTTACTATTAGCTTTCAGCTATACTGCTTATCTTATTCTGTCATACCTTATATTTTATTTAATCTTAGTAGGACCCTGACCTTCCTCGTCACTACCCGACCGAGGTTAGGCTTGACACTTACTGAGTACCGCTGTGGTATACCCATGCCCTTTCTGTACATGTTTTTCTTGTGCAGATCTAAGTACCTCCACTCAGACTTATCACGCTTGAGACGAGGCGTATGTAGAGACTCCGAGGTATATCTGCCGCGCTCGCAGACTGAAGAGTCCCTTTCTACTCTCCCTTTTGTATTAGCCCTTCTGTACTTTGTGTCTTTGTTAGATCTTCATGAGTTAGATGTTTATAGACTTTCAAAGGCTTGTGATCATGAGATTCCGGGTTTTGGGAAAAGTTATTAGCTTTCGAGAGTTGATATTGTGTATGCTAAGTGGCACTTTAAAATACTGTTTTATTTCACTACTTCGGGTTTTAATTATTTCTTCCACAAATTGGTTTATTTCCCGCATTGTTAGGCTTACCTAGTCGTAGATACTAGGTGCCGTCACAATGGTTCACGGAGGGCGAACCGGGGTCGTGACATTATCGGATAATGGGACATCACCTAATTAATTAATTAGTTATAAGATAAGATTTAAACAATCCCCCACCCCCACGTGGCTGCAAGCCGCTACTAAGACATATGACTCTTAATCATATTGTCTTAAGTGGCCATCTTAAGTAAGGCACATAAAGCCACATACATATAAGACTTATTCAAGTTTGGTTTCATTTATACAAAGTTCGGTTTCATTTGGTTTCATTTGATTTCATTTATACAATCTTTCTTCCTAATTCAAATGCTCTAAAAACAGACACAAAAACTTGGCTTCATTTGATTTTATGTATGCAACTTTTCTTCCTAATTCAAAACCTCTCAACAACATACGCTAAAACCCAAATCCAACAACCTTCCAACAAAATTTCTTGCGAGCAAATCAATTCCAGCGAGAAATAATTAGCACCTTAGCAACGTAAAATTTTACGGTTCTAAAGGAGTACGGTGTAACCTTTTCCAAGAATATCGTACGGATTTTCCCCTACTCCAGGTATGTTAAGGCTATCCTTCTTTCTTTTTACCTATGCATGACATAACATTCATACGCATATGCGTGACACTATAATTATTTCATGAATTACAGAGTTATCCAGACTTACAGGCTGATCATTTACTCTATATTTCTTCCATGTCTGTTATGTACTTATTTATGTGCCTTACATACTCGGTACATTATTCATACTAACGTCCCTTTTTGCCTGGAGACATTGCGTTTCATGCCCGCAAGGCCCTATAGACAGGTCGAGAGCCCTCCAAGTAGGCTATCAGCTCAGTGGAAGATGCTGGTGCGCTTCATTTGCTTCGGAGTTGCTTGTTTGGTTAGTATGACTTAGACATGTATTGTTTGGTATGGTGGGACTCTGTCCCGACCTTTATGAAAATTATGTATTCTTAGAGGCTTGTAGACAGATGTCAGGTACGTAAATATTGTATGGCCTTGTCGGCCTATGTTCAGTGTACCGAGTGGTTATTTTGGTCTTATAGGCCCGTATGTCTTATGTATAGGTTGGTATCACATGTTGTATTCTACTTATCTCACGGCAGCCTTCCGGCTCAGTTATCTATGATAGTATGACAAGAAAAGATACGTTATGTTGGTACTCGGTTGAGTAAGGTATCTGGTACCTATCACGACCCGTCGGTTTGGGTCATGACAAAAGTGGTATCAGAGCAGTTCTGTCCTATGGAGTTTACAAGCTGTGTCTAGTAGAGTCTTGTTTATGGGTGTGTCATGCACCACACTTATAAGTAGGGGGCTACTAGGCATTTAGGACTGCCACTCTTTCTTCTTACTCTAGATCGTGTGGTAGAGCTCAATTGTAAGGAATCAATTTCCTAAACTCTATCTTATTTGTAATACAACGATGTCTACATTCAGAAAGACGGTCGGTAAGAGATATAGTTGTGGAAGTGTTGAGTTAGAGGAACTCGATTTTGCATCATGCTTATGATGAGTAAATGTGAGGTCTTCAACAGACCATGCGTGTACTAAAAGGTGTAAGATTCTTGATAAGGAGTTTTAAGGCAAGAATACTTATCCACTCTTACGTTAAAAAGGAATAACGGAATCGGAAGGTAGACACAAGTTTCAACAAGTAAAAGAAGCAAGGTTAAGAAGGGTACGAGGTGCCCAGTTAATAAAGATTATCATTATTTACTATTCAGGAAGGGAGATATAAGCATTTTGAGTTACCTTCAACAGTAACAGATGTATGTACAATCGGCCACACTGATCTCAGTTATGCCCTATGGGATCTGACATATATAGTTTAAGAGAAAGACGGGTTATCAGGATCTGGCTGGGGTTAAAGTAACCCAAAATAGTGGATGGATTGGTAGAGTTAGTTGACATTTCTGAAGGATAGTGCAAACATGATAATGGATCTCCTTGTGAGACAACTAGACGGTGCACTCTAAAATAGTACAACTAGATATGACTACTATAAAGATAGGCATTGGAAGCCTAGAAAGGATAAATATTATCTTAGTATAACTCCCGTCCCTAGTAGAGAGATAATTCTAGGCAACCCGAAGAGCTAGTAGATGGAACAAAGGGGAGCTAAAAGCAAAAGAATATCTTGTTGAAGTTTTCAGAATAAAGTGATAGACAGAAATATTAGCAGGAAATAAGAAGAGAGCTAATGAAGCATTAAGAGTAAGATGTGATACATGGATGACAACGGTAGGTCAAAAAGATGATAGTATTACAGAATCTATAGTCAAGTGAAGGAAGAGACGAGAGGTGACAGGCCTTAAGACAACAAAATAGTATAGGCCATAAAGTCATATGCTCATTTCGAGAAATAAGTTTGCAACGCTGACGCGATTACCAAAAGGAAAGTTAGACCCCCACAATAATAGAAACTAGTATGGATTGGTGAACAGGATAAGCTAAACATGAATTAGGGATTGAGTGATTTGATAATAGTCGGCATCATGACAATTTCAGATTTCGTTCTGGCAATAATAGAATGGACAACAGAAGAAGATCCATGATGAATTAAGAGAATGCTAATTCAAGGAGACGCTTCCCTAGAGCAAGCAATATGAGCAAAGTTAAGCTTAAGGGACTATATGTGCCAGTTACACTAAGTGTCACTATCGCGAGTGAGGAATTTTGTTATCCTTGGTACAAAAGGATTACCGCAAGGCGAGTAAGGGTTATTGATGATGTGAAAGGACGCTAGAGATGAAGAGGAAAAACATCTATAGGCAGGTCGTCATAGCTCCAAGTCTTAGTACTCCCCTAAAAGGGGGAATATGGAATGATAAAGGAAGAATGCGATAAAAATGAGAAAGAGATGAGATTGAACCTATCCAGATATTATAGATATGATATGATTCCAGAATGTTATGTAAGCACGGCATCAAAAAAAAGTAAAAGTTCATGCCCGAGATGTTATTGATAGATAAGGAGCTAGTACACGAGGTAAGTTAAGATAAGGAAATAACCCAAGAAAGATTACGCTGAATATGGATATGAGAATGGGACGACGAGTAGTTAGTAGTTGATTCAGGAAGAGACTAGTCATGACTAGACAAGAAGTTACAGACAAATTAGCAGATCATGCAAAATAAATATAGTAAGCCCCAACATGGAGAATTCAGCCTCGTAGTAATATCATTATAATACTTGAGATATATTCAAATATGAGTCGGGATAGTTAAAGGTACCGTATGAGTGTTACGGGAATAAAAGAAAGTGCCGCTGGGAAGGCAGTAAAAATATTAGTTCAGAAGCAACCCTACAAGCACAAGGGCACGGAGGTAAGCAACTTCGGACGATTATAGACAAGGAAGGACATCAAAAGGTCTGTAATAAGCTCACAACTTTATGAGAGTCAAGGGTTCTCCCTAAGTACTACAATTAAACACTAGCTGAGTAAATAAGGAAGAAAGCTTCAACCAAAGCACAATGACCTAAAAAGGAAAGGGTTGTGTAACAACAGTCTAACTAAAAAATTGTATGCACTCCAAAGCACCTATCATGGCTAATGAGTGGAGAGTAAAAACCAAAAGTAATATTCAAGACCATATGAGTTGCACAAAAACTTCGACATGCGTGAGAACTCAGATAAGCTAAGTATGCACGCAAAAAAGGGGCAAAAAGACCAGGAAAAGCAATTGCTTACATTTCGAAGAAAGCTGAAATAGAATGAAAGGAATTATTCGATTAATGATCAGCCGTAGAAGACTCTGGTATGAGCTAAAAGAAGGAATTGGGTCCAGGTCATAGACAAATGATTGAATCATTAGAAGATTATATCATGGTTTTCCATAGCGTCCATAAAAGGCTAAAGTAATACCTAAATGTCATGAGCCATAGATCGGAAGATAGCTTGAGCCTACATAAAGGTTAATCAGAAGAAAGAGGAAACTAAAGAGTTACATCAACTAAGTAAATTAGGAGACTGCATATTGGACCCAGAAAGTTACAAACATCATGATTGAGAATATTGTAAAATCACTCATAATATCTGAGGTACAAGAGAAATAGTACAGTAGCCATATTCTATAAGAGCTCTACGATAAAGCCAGTTAGAAGACTACCAGTATGGAGCTACCACCAGATTGTGTATGCACTAGAGGTGCAAATATTATAAGAGAGCTTCAAGTTGTGGATGTGATTATACCTATGTGGAAGGGAGTTCATGAAAGAGATAAAAGTTATTATGTGAGACTTTAAGATAAGTAAGGTAAGGTGGACAACGTACTAGATTCTCAAATACAGAAGGTTGTGAATAGTCCTTACTTCTGATAGAAGGCTAGAAGTGCGGGGATTCAATATCTAGGAATAATAGCGGCATCGTCAGTAGCATATCCTCCAGCCTATTGTCTAGGTATTTAGAAGCCTGATTAAGAGAGTAAAGAAGAGTCATAAACGATGCGATGTCTTGCTTGATATTCCAGAGGGACATAAGGAAATCTATGATACAACCAAGTTGAAAGGCTGCAAGTTATATAAATAGATATGTGTAGGTCACAAGCTATTGTATGGTGAAGCAACAAGGTTGTAGAAAACAGGAGTAAGGATAAGAAAGGGCGAGTGAGAAGGTAATGAAAATGGATAAGTCATCAGGATTAAGCCCATGAAAACAAAAAAGGTAGATGGTTTCTCTAAGTTATACAAAACTCACTATATCCTAAATGAGCTCAAAGGAGTCTAAGACTAATAGCATTTAGAAGAGATATAATGTTGCCCTAGTAGTAGAATAAGGGTGTGATTGTGATAGATAAAGAACTACGTTTGGGCCTTCGATTGAGTAATGGTCTGACGAAGAAAAGAAAGGGGTTCCATGAATTAGACAAGATTAAAATAGCCACATAAGGTGAGTCACATTGGGATGCTATGAAATCCAATTATGGAAGTATAGTATCGTACCACCCAGGTGGATCAAAAAAATCACTTCAAATGTTCCACGATGCAAGATGAGCCCAAGTGATTACGTAAGAGGTTCCAAGTTATCAGTGGTATATTGTAGATCAATATTGAGGTGAATCAACAATAGATGGGCCCAAGTCACAAAGTGTGAGGTGAGATTAGGCCGTCATTCTTAAGATAAACAAGTAATGAGGAAGCACTAAATGACCTAGATATATACATACGAGATAAGTAACGAAAGTAACATGTAGTTCGGTAGCAGACCTCAGTAATGATAAAGTCATACGGATGGATAACCAGATCTATGAAATAAGATATGGCTGTGAGCACCTAATTTTTGCCCTGCATGAAAATAACTCCTAAGAAATAGACCAAAAATAATTTTAATGGATTTTAGGAGTTTTTCTTTATTTAGTTGCATTTTTAATATTTTAAAACCATAGAAAAAATGATAAAAAATGTCATGTTTTAATTTCATGTCATCTTAGGTCCAATTTGCATGTAGGCATTAATTTTATTAAGAAAAATCTTTAAAAATTGTCATTTTTACATATTTAGCTTTTAGTCTTTAGAAAATAGTGTTTTTATTTAGTTCTAAGTTAATTAGTTATTTTAATAGATACACAATTTTAATTTTTACAAATTAGATTGATTTAGGATTAATTTAGGATTTTATTAGATTTTAAAATCAAAGAAAAAGAAAAATGAAAAAAAGATTTTGATTTAGTCTTCCTACCCCAAAGTTAATTAGCCTAAATTCATGACCCAAATTCCTTCAAGCCCAAAACATTGAGCCCATACCCATTTCCCATTTGACCTAACCTAATTTCGACCCCTATAAAATAATGCTAACTCCTAAAATCAAGGGGATAGACCTAAGACTTAGAGCTAACCTAAATTCCTAATTCTAAGAAGACATCACCCGGATTCCACACCAAGACAAAACACTGCCACCGCCCTTATTTTCCTAAAAAGTTTCAATTTCTACTCAAACAAACAAACAAAATTGAAAAACAATTCCTACATAATCAACGTCCAATTTGTGCCAGCGGGGATTTTCTTGTTTCCCTTTCAGAACCCCACCCCAACCATTGTTAAACCCATTAAAAATATACACACTCACAAACGCATATGGGATAGAAGATGGGATCAGCTTCAATAAATTACAAGATAAAAAAATCCAGCAAACTTTGCCCTATTGCTCCACCTGAAACCACCAGTTTCCGAGCCCAAAATGCAGCCAAAGGGAGCATCAAAACTAGATCTAAAACCTCTAAATTCCAGCCCGAAATCACCCCCAAAACACCCCCAAATTCCAGCTCAAAAACGACCCCAACAAAGCCCATAGCTGCTGCAAAATCAGCCATGAAACAACCTTGAAACTAGCTGCTTTTCCTTCACGAAACCTAACGAATTCTAACCAAAACAGAATAGATCGAGTGAAGCTTTCTGTTAAGCCTGGTTTTCGATTTTCGAGAGCTTCGTCTGAGTTTTTCGGCGAGGTTTTCTGGCAAGTTTCTTGTTTCAATCTAAGTTGTAGACGTGTGGGATTATTGTTGCTGTGTTGCGGCTTTGCTGAGCTCCGTAGCTGATTTTATTGCTTCTTCAGTTAAGCCTTCATTTGGGGACCGATAGTACTGCCCTCTTTTCTCAAGCTAGGTAAGTTCATGTAATTTTTATTTTATTTTTTTAGTAATGAAATCCTTGATTTGGTCTTTGATTTTGCTGAGGAATTCTGTTAATCAACCCATTTGATGCTTGTGTGATAATGTGGAAAGTATTCAGATCTCACCTATTGTTTGTTAGAAAACTTTTGACTTAGTCTAAGCTTCAGAAGCACTGACAGTAGTCATGCTTTGGATTAATCCATATTAAAACCATGTAGTTGATTTAGATTTATAAATTTGAAGTTTATTTTATTTTATTTTTTTAATTTTGTCGTAATGTGTAATGGGCTAAAGTTGCAAAGCAACCCAACAAAGTGGGTCAGGAAAGCTTGTTTGGAATTTTGTGGTAATTATAGCATCTTTGGTGAATCAAGTTTGTTTTTGTTAAAACTCGCTAGATCACTTGAATTATTGTTTAATTTTTTGTTAATTGAGACTAGCTTTCTTTTATTTATTAGTTCAAGGTTGTGATTTTCATGGATAGATTATGTGAATAAAATATTAGTAATAAATTTATTTGTAATATATTTGATTATACTAACATTTAGTAGTCAAAGCCACACTTTCTTTACCATACTTACCTGTGTCCCAAGAACTCAATAATCTCAAAGTAGTCTTAGAAAGAATAATTCATTGAACATCGTAGCTTGCTTTAGGCGCGATTAAAAAAATCATCATAGCTACGGGTACAGTTTCCCGTAACGTAGTTGTGATACCTAATTTCCAAATTCGGGGGTACATCTATGTGACCCGGCCACAACTTCTAATAACTTTAAGAAATTAAACATGTTGTAGATCGTGGGTACGAGCTCCCGTGATATAGTTCACAATATGTATCAATCCTAAACCCTTCACCCCTATGTTCTTTCCAATCCTAAACCCTTTCCAATTCCAAGTATTAATTCCCAGAGCTTCATCCACCTCCTCAACATCCCCGTATCCCATCTTCTCACATATTTTCTCCGCCGTCTTATCAAACACCGCCGCCACATTCACCGTTGTTTTAGTAGAAGCTTCAATAAACAAACATCTATTACTCTTCGCGAATTCCTCGCCTTCCTCTGCACTAACAGTCATAATATTTTCTCCGGCGTCACACTCACTTATTCCCCACCACTATTACTGTCGTGTCGCGTTGTTGCAATATATCTTCAAGCCAACTCGACAACCGCTCGAAAGTGTGCCTTTTAGTCACATCGTAAACAAGCAAAGCTCCTGCGGCATCTCTGTAATATGCCCTCGTAACCAAAAGGTGTAGAAGGAAAGCAATTTCAAATTAGCGAAGCTCCCGCGACGTCTTTGTAAACAAGCAAAGCTCCTTCTAAAAGGTGTAGGAGGAATAATAAAAGAAATAAAATAAGAAGGAAATTTTAAATAAATTAATTATAAAAAAAAGACCCCTGATGACACGTGTAAAATAATAAATGGCTTTAGTATTTGACGTGGTATTTTTGTCAGGCAACTAAGCTACACGCTCTGAAGAAGGGGTTTATTTATAATCAACTGGTTGAGTTGAGGTGCTAAAATGGGAAAGTCAAAAGTTTATATATCGGCTTTAAAATTCGGTACAAGTTTAAGTGGCTAGGAGGCCATTTCGCCTTCATTTATTAGTTCAAGGTTGTGATTTTCATGGATAGGTTATGTGAATAAAATATTAGTAATGAATTCATTTGTAATATATTTGATTATACTAACATTTAGTAGTCAAAGCCACACTTTCTTTACCATACTTACCTGTGTCCCAAGAACTCAATAGTCTCAAAGTAGTCTTAGAAAGAATAATTCATTGAACATCGTAGCTTGCTTTAGGCGCGATTAAAAAAATCATCATAGCTGCGGGTATAGTTTCCCGTAACGTAGTTGTGCTACTTAATTTCCAAATTCGGCATGTGTCCTACATGGTTGGTGAGAAAGTTCTATTGAAGGTTTCACCCATTAAGGGTATTATGAGGTTTAGGAAGAAGGGTAAATTGAGTCTTCGGTTCATTGGGCCTTTTGAGGTGCTTTGGAGGATTGGGGAGGTGGCTTATGAGCTTGCTTTGCCACCCAGCTTGTTGAGTGTGCATCCGGTATTTCATGTTTCTATGCTTCAGAAGTATATTGGGGATTCGTCTTATGTTTTGGATTTCAGCACGGTTCAATTGGATGGTGACTTGACTTATGATGTGGAGCCAACAACTATTTTGGAGTGTCAGGTTTGAAAGTTGAGATCAAAGGATATAGCTTCAGTGAAAGTGCAGTGGAGAGGTCGGCTTGTGGAGAAGGCTACCTGGGAGACCAAGCGGGAGATGCAGAGCAGATATCCTCACCTGTTTGAGGCTTCAGATATGTTTCTTGACTTGTTCGAGGACGAACGTTTGTTTAAGAGGGGAAGGATATGACGACCCGGACAGTCGTCTCATGAGTTACTGCTCTGTTTCCCCTATTTTTGCTTCTTATTACTTTGTTTATCGATTTTATATATGATCGGGTTGGATGGATCGGGTTCAGAAAAGTTTTGGTAAGATTTGAGACACTTAGTCTCTTTTAGGAAGCTTAAGTTGGAGAAGTCAACCGGATGTTGACTTAAGTGTTAGAGGGTTCAGAGGTGAGTTCCGATGGTTCGGATATCTTTGGGAGGTGATTTGGGACTTAGGAGTGTGATCAGAATGTATTTTGGAGGTCCAGAGTAAGTTTAGGCTTGAATTGGCGAAATTAAATTTTTGGCGTTTTCCGGTTGATGGATGAGATTTTGATATAGGGGTCGGAATGGAATTCTAAGAGTTGCAGTAGTTCCGTTGTGTCATTTGGGAAGTGTGTGCAAAATTTCAGGTCATTCGGACGTGGTTTGGTTGGTATTTTATCAAAAGCGTAATTTAGAAGATTTTGGAATTCTTAGGCTTCAATCTGATGCGAATTTGGTGTTTTGATGTTGTTTTGAGCGTTCTGAAGGTTAGAAAAAGTTTGAATGATGTTATGGGATATGTTGGCATATTTGGTTGAGGTCCCGGGGGGCCACAGATGAGTTTCGAATGGTCAATCGGACCATCTCATGTTTTGGAAAAGTGCAGAAAACTGATGTTCAGTGTTGTAGAGAAATGACCTTCACGTTCGCGAGTAGGCCCTCTGATAATAGGCTATATATTTGTTATTTACACCATAATTGCCCATGCTTTGTTGTTGGTTTATAATGTAAGTTGCCAATAAAATGCTTTAATTAATGCTATTTGGTTTCGCAGGGAATATAAGATGTGAGGAAGCAACATGAAGTGTTTAGAGGCAATAACGTGAAGAAAACACTCACTCAAGAAGTACCCAAATACAAAAGAGCAAAAAGAGAAGGAACGCGAAGACAAAAAGGCCCAGCACACACACCGCGGTTGCCACCGCGGTCCGCATCGTGGTTGGAGGCAGTGTTCTCTGCGGTCAGCGCCGCGGTCAACGCCGGGGCCACGACGGCAGGTTCACAGTCCAGAAAGTTAAGGGGCCAAAGTGTCAATTCGAGGAAACTTTTGTAAAACCCTTATAAGATGTAGGAAACTCACCCAAGAGAGGAGAGAGCTTATTTTGAGATAATTTTGGCAAGAAGAACAAGTGTGAGAGATCACCCAAAACATCATAGTTCTTATTCTCTTCTATTTTTCTTGCAATTTTCCATTATGAATATTTTCGTAGTTTATTCTTACGTTGTCATGAGTAGCTAAATACTCTAATCTAAGGTTTTGGTGAAACCCGTTGGGGATGACTTGGTTGTTATATTAATATAGTTTGAATTGGTTGTTAATCTCTATTTGTTCATCTACGTTTTGATTGTGGTTAGTTGAAAGTGCCCTCAATTATCCGTTCCTATTTATTATGTATCTTCTTGAGAAAGAGTGCATATTTAGGTAGTTGTTTGAACAACATCACTCCCGGAGTATAGACGAGAGTCATAACCGAGGGTTTAGAGATTGGATTAGAGATAACGATACCTCGGGTGCAATTTAAAATAACGGTAATGTGAATCTAGCTAGCGTAGCTTGAGAGAGTGCATCTAGTAAATTATCATAATTGCTTGAGAGAGATTTATGATAGCCGGAGAGTTCTTGATTGATAGAGACAACTAAGGCATCGCTATAAGAAATGTACAACCAAGGAAATCACCAACGGGGGAAACCATTACCTTAGACCTTATTCCATTTGTTTACACATCAAGCATAGTTAATTTTCAGTTGTTAATTATTTTCAGACTTTAGTTGTTAGAAATATCATCAATTGTGAATTACAAAGTTTGGGGAAAATTGATTCTATGAATTTAGTAAATCAGTCAAAAGTAATTGATAGGTTAATTCTCTGTGGTTCGAATCTGGGCAGAATTACTCAGATTATATTTGCTACGTCCGTGTGTGCCTTTGTATAAGGCATAGTTTGGCGTTATCAAATTTTGGCGTCGTTGCCGGGTACTTAACGGTGTTATCAATTACAATTGAGAGAAGTACAAAAATTCTAAGTGTAGTCAGTTTTCTCTATACCCAATCTTTTCATTGAAATTCTAACGTTTGAACTCTTGTGGAAAGCAGGTGTATGCCTAGAAGTTCTTCGAGGATTGGAGAACTGCTAGAAGGACTCTCAGACCCCGAGAAAACATTCAGGGCATTGAACCGTGCCAACAAAAGACTTCAACAATCTCATCAATCACACCAACTCGAATTTGACATGGGTGACATAGATAACGTCAACGGAAACGTCAAGAATGAGCCAACTAACTTAAATGTCAGAAGAGTGGCACCTCTTGTGCCCGAAGCTGCACTTTATGACTGGGCACAACCCACAACTGATAATCTGGCCACTGTCATAGTTGTGCCCGCAATTCAAGCGGAGACATTCCAGATCACCAACAACATGTTGCATCTGCTGCAGAATAAAGGACTGTTCTCCGGGTCACACATTGAAGACCCGCAACAACACTTGAAGAATTTTTTGTCAATTTGTATGACCCAAAGTCAGCCAAATGCAACTCCGGAAGCTATCAAGCTGCTACTATTTCCATTCTTGGTAACCAGGGAAGCTCAGACTTGGCTAAATTCGCTCCCTATCAACTCTATTACCACATGGGAGGAATTAGTCAAGCAGTTCCTGAACAAGTTCTATCTGCCTAACAAGACTGCAAAATAGATTGATAACATATTGCAGTATAGGCAGCAGGCCTCTGAGTCCTTGCAAGAAACTTGGGAAAGGTTTAAAGGGATGTTAGTGAAGTGTCCTCGCCATGGCATTCTAGACCAGATGCTCGGCCAGAGATTCTACATGGGGCTAGCTGACAATTTGAAAGCAAATGTGGATGTGTCAGTTGGAGGTGCATTTTTAAGTAAAACATTCACTGAGTGCAAAATCTTTCTCGATAAGATGCCACAAAATTCGGGGTGGATGACTAGAGGTACAACACTGGCACCCATAGTGCATTCAGTTCCTCTTGACCCAAATAATTTGCATGCATAGAACATGGCCACACTCATGACCCAGATGAGCATATTGACAAAGAAGATTGATGATATGGGTACAAAACAGGTGCACATTGTTGATACAACAAATGAGGGACTGTGTACACCTCGTATAATCAGTCTTATGTGTGTTCATGAAGCAGAGAAGGTGAAAATCAATGGGCAAGGGAAGATATGAATTATGTCAATAACTATGGGGGTCAGAGGCAAGGAGCATAGCAGTGGAGACCGCAGCAAAATCAGCAGTACAAGCCTAATATGTAGCAGCCTGGGGGTATGCACCCTCAAAACCAATTGGTGCCAGTACCATATCAGAAACCACAGGGCTATCCACAGCAAAATCAGCAACAATTGACATACCAACCACCCCCTCAGCAGCAAGATAACAACATGGTGGAAATTAGGGGTATGCTTCAGCAACTCATTGGGACAAATAATAAAGTGCAGAAAAAATTGGCAGTGCATGATTCAGCCATAAAGAATATTGAAACGTAGCTGGGTCAGCTGTCCATGGCTTTGAACAACCGTCCTCAGGGAACTTTGACTGCAAACACAAATATAAACCCCAAGGACCAAAACCCGAATCAGCTGATGGTAGTAAGTCTCTGGAATGGGAGAGATTTAGACAGAGAGCAGGAAATTGCACAAGCCAGCAAAGACACTACACCAGCCACTCCAGTTCAATTAGAGGTAGAGGAACCAACAGAACTTACTGAAGTGGTGGTTGAGCAGAGTCAGGAGGAAAAAGTCAAAGAAAAGATGAATGAGCAAGTTGCAGAACAGGTGGCACCTCTTGTGCCTGAAATTCTAATAGAGAGAATCCAACAAGCAATGCACAAAGGGTGATACCTACACCCTTCCCTCAGAGACTGGTCAAACAAAAGAAGGCATACCAATATAAGAAGTTCATGGAGATGTTGTGTCAAATTCAGTTGAATATTCCTTTGATGGATGCCTTGAGGGAGATGCCCGGTTATGCTAAGATGATGAAAGATCTAATGTCACAGAAGTTTGATTTTCAGGATCTATCCACTGTAACTTTGACACAAACCTGTTGCGCAGTGGTGACAAAACTGATGGCTCAAAAGATGTCAAACCCGGGTAGCTTCACTATTCCATGCACAATTGGAAGTTATGCCTTTGCAAAGGCGTTGTGTGATTTGGGAGCCAGCATATATCTGATGCCACTGGCTGTGTACACCAAACTGGGCATTGGTAGAGCTAGGCCAACTTCGATGCTGCTACAGCTGGTTGACCGCACAATGAAGAGGCCCACTGGTATTCTTGATGATGTGTTGGTACAAGTGGGGAAATTCGTGTTCCCTGCAGACTTTGTTATCCTGGATTGTCAGGTGGATAAGGAGATACCCCTTATTTTAGGGAGACCATTTTTAGCCACGGGGAGAGCACTGATTGACTGTGAAACTGGGGAACTAAAAATGGGATTGAACGATGAAGAAGTCATATTCAATGTTCAGCAATCTATGAAGAGACCCAGTGAATATGCTAATTGCTCTCTAGTGGAAGCAGTGGATGTAATCCTGCAAGAAGATGATATGACCCTAACTGTAAAAGATCCATTGGAGGCATGTCTGATGAATTTAGAAGAAATGGATGGTGAAGGGTTAGCTAAATGGGTCATGGCACTGGAAGGCCGAGGATTTTGGTCAAGGGAACCTCAGTTCGAGTCCCTTGAGCTAGAAAAAAGGGCCACTCCTCCAGCAAAGCCATTAATAGAGGAACCACCCAAGTTGGAACTGAAGCCACTCCCAGATCACCTCAGGTATGTATTCTTAGGCCCTAATTCGACCTTGCTTGTTATCATATCATCCGGTTTGTTAGATGTGCAGGTAGAACGGCTCGTACAGGTACTACAGAAAAACAAGACTGCCATTGGTTGGACCACGGTAGACACAAAGGGTATCAGCCCAGCCTTCTGTATGCATAAGATTCTCCTGGAAGAGGGGCACAGACCTTCCAGGGAACACCAATGAACGTTGAACCCAAACATGAAAGAAGTTGTAAAGAAAGAAGTAATCAAATGGTTAGATGCGGGAATCATCTTCCCCATCTCTGATAGTAATTGGGTCAGCGCTGTCCAATATATGCCGAAAAAAGGGGAATGACTGTTGTTAAAGATGAGAACAATGAGTTGATCTCAACTTGTACAGTCACAGGGTGGCGTATCTGTATGGATTATAGGAAATTGAACACAGCCACCCGGAAGGACCATTTCCCCCTACCTTTCATTGACCAAATGTTGGACAGGCTGGTTGGGCGATCACACTTCTGTTTCTTGGATGGATATTCGGGGTACAATCAGATATCAATAGCCCTCGAAGATAGAGAGAAAACGTCCTTCACCTGTCCGTATGGCATCTTTGCCTTTCGGAGAATGCCTTTTGGGCTTTGCAATGCACCTACGACTTTTTAACGGTACATGTTAGCCATCTTTACAGACACGATGGAGGATATTATGGAGGTCTTTATGGATGATTTCTCCGTGGTGGGAGATTCATTCGAACACTGTCTTCACAACTTAAGAAGAGTGTTTAAAAGATGTGTGGAGACAAACTTAGTGCTAAACTGGGAGAAGTGCCATTTTATGGTACAAGAAGGTATGGTCCTGGGTCATTGAGTGTCCAGTAAAAGAATTGAGGTCAACCATGCTAAGGTTGACGTGATTGAGAAGTTACCAACGCCCACTTCAGTCAAGGCAGTGAGAAGTTTTCTTGGACACGCTGGATTCTACCGGCGTTTCATAAAAGATTTTTCCAAAATTGCTAACCCATTATGCAAACTCCTTGAAAAGGATCAGCCCTTTGTGTTTTCTAATGATTGCAGGTTAGCATTTGAGAAACTGAAGAAGAGATTGATCATTGCACCTATCATTGTTGCACCCAACTGGGAGCAACCATTTGAGCTCATGTGTGATGCCAGCGACTATGCTATAGGAGCAGTCTTGGGGCAGCAAAAATATAAGATGATGCACCTGATTTACTACGCAAGCAGAATGCTAAGCGGTGCATAACTCAATTACACAGTAAAGGAGAAGGAGTTGTTGGCGGTGGTGTTTGTGTTTGACAAGTTTCGATCATATCTGATTGGTTCCAAGGTAATTGTATACACTGACCATGCAGCACTCAAGTACCTAATTGAGAAAAAGAAGTCTAATCCACGCCTGATTCATTGGGCGCTACTATTGCAAGAATTTGACCTCGAAATTCGTGACCGTAAGGGCACAGAAAATCAAGTCGCTGATCATCTATCGCGACTTGAAGGAGCTAAAAAATCAGTCAAGGTCGAAGAGATCCTGGAAACCTTTCCAGACGAGCAGCTGCTCGCAGCCAGTCTTGAGGAAGTGCCATGGTATGCAGATTTTGCAAACTACCTGACCTGCGGTACTGTTCCCTATGACCTTTCATCTGTCCAAAAGAAAAAGTTTTATCGTGATTACCGCATGTATTATTGGGACGAGCCTTATTTGTTTAGAATCTATGTTGATAATATGATCCGGAGGTGTGTCCCCGAGATAGAACAATCTTCTGTTTTGCAGGCTTGTCACGCATCAGCATATGAAGGACATTTTGGAGGAGCCAGGACAGCTGCGAAAGTGCTAGAGGCCGGGTTCTTTTGGCCAACAGTGTTTAGAGATGCACACCTTTGGGTGAAGGGCTGCGGCGAATGTCAGCGAACCGAGAACATTTCCCGTCGCCACGAGATGCCCATGCACCCGATTCAAGAGGTAGAGGTGTTTGATGTTTGGGGGATTGACTTCATGGGCCCCTTCGTGAGCTCATTTGGCAATAAATACATACTTGTTGCTATGGATTACGTGTCTAAATGGGTGGAAGCTGCAGTGTTACCCACTAATGATGCAAGAGTGGTGAAAGGTTTTGTGAAAAGGAATATATTCACCCGATTTGGGATACCAAGAGCGATCATCAGTGATGGAGTCACTCACTTCTGTAACAGAGCCTTCGAGAAATTGCTTGCAAAGTATGATGTATGCCATAAGGTGGCTACCCCTTACCATCCACAAACCAGTGGGCAGGTTGAAGTGTCCAACAGGGAGATAAAAAGTGTACTAACCAAGGCGGTGAATGCCACACGAACTGATTGGGCAAAGAAGCTTGATGACGCACTCTAGGCCTATAGAACTGCATTCAAAACACCAATAGGAATGTCACCATACAAGTTGGTATTTGGGAAGGCCTTTTACCTGCCTGTGGAGCTAGAACATCGAGCTTGGTGGGCACTGAAACAATTGAACATGGATTCCGAAGCAGCTGGACAAAATCGACTGACAGAGTTGCATGAGCTGGAAGAATTTAGATATCAAGCCTTTGAAAGCATGAGGCTCTACAAGGAAATAATGAAGAAGATGCATGATAAGCACATTGTGGACAGAAATTTCAAACCGAGTGACAAGGTATTATTGTATAATTCAAGGATGAAATTGTTTCCGGGTAAGTTAAAGTCCCGATGGTCAGGACCATTTAGAGTGGTGCAAATGTTCGCAAGTGGAGCTGTCGAGATTGAGTCAGAAGATGGGACAAACAAGTTCTCAGTAAATGAGCAAATGTTGAAACATTACCTTGGAATAGCTAAAGAAAAAAGAAATACAATGGTAATCAATTTGAAAGAACCCCCGTACGCGAATGAGGAGTGAAGGCTCAACCACTTGCGTTGTGCCGTGACGTTAAATCAGGCGTTGCGTGGGAGGCAACCCACGAATATGTTGTAAGTGTAGTATGTAACTTTGTGTAAAAAAACAAAAAAAAACAAAAACAAAAACAAAAATTTTTGCCAGTCGCGACCGCAGCCAGGACCGCGGACCGCGGCGTCGACCGCGGAAATCACTGAGCGATTCAGTTTTTCACTGCGGCCGCAGGTCGGACCGCGGCAACGACTGCGGGAGACTCTGTCTCAAACCGTGGCGTCGACGTCTGCTGAATTGTAATTTTTTTATTTTTTATTTTTATTTTACTTTTTTTTCCCACTCTTCTTTTTAATTTTAAAACCCTTCCCTATATCAAAATAAACAATCCCCCCTCCTAAAATAACCACTTCCCTCTCTCTCTCTCTAACCCTCCCCTCCATACTCTCTTCTTCTTCCTCCTTCACAACACCCCTCTTCTTCTTCCCCCCCAAGGAATGTTTCCGACCCCCCTTCTTCTTTCCTTCTATTGTTTTTGTTGCATTATGCTAGTTCATGTTATTCTAATGTAGTGTTAGTGATAGGATTTTGTTTTGTTTAGTTCTTCTTCTTTTTAGTGTAATTTCGTTTTAAGTATATGTCTGGTGAAGGGGCTGTGTTTTTAATGTTTGGAATGGTGTTGTTGGTGGGTGATGGTTAACAAAAAGTGTGGAATGTGAGGGTGTAGAAGATAGTTGAATTGGGAAAGTTTTCTTGATTCCCTTGGGGCCATGAATATGAAGAAAATGCCTTGCCCACAATGTGTTTGAGAAATTGCCTCAATGGTGATATAAGGAGATGTTGTGACATGGTTGTGGTGAAGTCTGAGTAACCACCCATAGTCACACATTTTAAGCTCATCCTAATACGTGTTTCTCTTTTTGACAGGTATTATGAGTTCTGCCCGTAAGATACGAAACACCGGGTCCTTTGCTAGTGGCCCAGGAGGCTCCTCACGAGCTAGGGGCCAAACCAGTACACCACGGTTTGATAGCACTCGATTCGTCTTTGCAGAAGCAGAGGCAAGGTACAATCAAAAACTTGCCAGAAAGTTACTCCATGAGGTCCAAATCGACAGGAAGGCTTTGGTGAGGGAATGCCCCAATATGTTTGATGAACTACGGAGGTGTCAGCTGGACATCTTCTTTGAGACTCCCGAGGAAGCAAATATTCAGCTAGTGAGGGAATTCTATGCAAACCTGCCAGAACACGAGGACAAGGTTGTGACTATGCGCAACACCCAAGTTAATGCTGCTATAGAGGTCATCCGCAGAGTGTATCGCCTCCCCGCATTCACGGGTGATGATCATTACATCATGGCTAGTCGCCCGATGGTTGACTGGGATAGAATTCTAGAGGTCATCTATATACCTGGCAGACAGCCCAAATGGGTAGCACAACCGACGACTCTGCATTCCAAGTCTCTTACTTGGGAGGCCAAATGTTGGCTCACTGTCATCACCACTCAGTTGCTACCATCCAGCAATACCACCGATGTAAATGGGCCACGGGCCGCTATGATCTACTGCTTCATGACTCACCAAGGGTTTGATGTCGCCTGAGTTCTCTCTGAAGAAATGTTCATCCGATAGCCCGAACTAAGCAAAGGCCACTACTTCCCTTCGTTTGTCACCCGTATATTCCGCCTTGCTAATGTTCCTGAGAACTCCCGAGTTGATGGGAAATTACCTATAAAAAACCTTTCCGGGCGAGAAAAATTGGGCAAGAGGGACGAGAGCCAGTACGACGCAATAATGACTCGTCTGATGATTCTGAGTCTGAGGATGATTCTGATACTGCTGAAGCTGTTGAGATCACAGCCCCTCCTAGAGGGGACGAGGCAGGATCGTCACAGCCATGCCGGAGCACTCAAATGGATGCTTTGGAGCGGGAAATGACTAGACTGCGGACCTCCGTCACCGACTTGGGATCCTGCATGGATGTTGTGGCTGACCGACAGGTGAAGTCGGAAAAGAAATTCATGGGTTGGTTGAGAGCACTGGGTTGCGCCTGCAACGTGAACCCAGACACAGTTTCAGATCAAGAGTGACCCTTCACGGAAGTTTCTTTACCTCACTACTTTTTATATTACCAAGCCATGAGGACATGTTTTAATTTTAAGTGTGGGGTGGGGGAAACTTCGTTGTATGTTTTACTTGTGAATATTATCTGTTTGTTTTTGTTTTGTGTTAGTTGCTTTAGAAATAGAGTAACAGTTTTTTTAGGAAGTTAAAATAGAAGCGACTTGTCCCGACGATGGATCTCTTTCGGCGGGGTTCTTGAGGGACTAAGTCGAGAAAAAAAATTGAAATATAAAGACTCTTCCTAATGACGGATCCTTTAGACAAATTTTCTTGAGGGAAGCTAGTCTATAGAAAATAACAAAAAGATTTTTTTTATTTCTTAGGTAGTGTAGTAACTCCCCCTTGGTTTTTCTTTGGGCCACGGTTCTTTTCCAAGGGTTTAGCTTGAACCGGGTATAGGTAGATTTGTTTTTGTTTTAGGTTAGGATTAATGGGTGACGAGCTTAAAATTGAAGAAGAAAAACCCTTAGCGTTCTTACACCCGAACACGATAGATGCTATAGTGTAGCGCTTAGCTTCAAGGGTTGAATCTTGTTTAAGTGCCTTAAAAATTGTATGTTTGTACCTAACTTGAACACTCAAAAGAGAATGTTTTGATAAACTAATCTGGAGTGAGTCATGTGCCATGTGGGTGTGAGTATCATTGTATTCCATGTTGTACATTTGATGCCTAGAACTTGCCCTGTGTGTTTATAAAACGAAATAGTAGCTTCATTCGGTTTTAGAAGTGATATAGGCATTTCTTTGTTGAGCCAAACATATAAAGTGAACCCACCTGAATGCATTACATCTTAGTTAACCTCGTTGAGCCTATAAGCATGTTTCTTTGGCAACCACAATGTGAACCTTAACCACTTGTTTGAATAGCCTGTTGTTTGAACTAATTTTCCTCCCTCTCACTAAGCACTAGATTGGTATTGAGATTATGTGAAAACAAAAGTGTGGGGTGGTGGTTTGGTTTTTGAAGTGGAACCGTGGAAATAGAGAAAAGGTGCAGAATGTGAAGCGTAAAAAGAAAAGCACCACGAAAAAAAAAGAAGTTCATATATATTTTGTAGTGATTAATAAGTGGTAGCTTGTACAAATTACACCTAATGTATGGGGATGATTAAATAAATGTGGTGGAGTGTTGGATTACAAAATGATGATTTTTAAATTCAACGTAATTGTATTAAAAGTGCTTAGGGAGGTTAGTCACTATATCCAAATGTATCCTACCCGTCCCTTAGCCTACATTACAACCAAATAAAGTCCTATTGATCTTAGACTGAGTGGGGCTCGATTAGTCGAGTACTACACTAGGGGCAAGCCTATGGTGCATCTTTGTGGCATGTGAATGTTCTTTTTGGAGAGTGAGCGAATTCTGTCTATTTGAGTTCCTAATTATTATCACTATCATTATATATATGGAACTACTCTCTTGTGTGATGTGAAGGCATATGATTCACAAAGGAAAGGTGCATTTTGACTATTGTGTAGAGTGGTTTGAGTAAGTGCAAATGTTACAGGGTACGAAAAACTTGATTCTTGAGGTAAAAGTTGTTCACTACTAGGTGTAACTCTTGTGAAATGTTCATGGCGTGAGTCGTTGAGGGAAAAGCATAGGAAATGAATTTTTATGGAGTGTGGTGAATTGCTCGAGGACTAGCAATAATTTAAGTGTAGGGTGTTGATAATAGGCTATATAGTTGTTATTTATACCATAATTGCCCATGCTTTGTTGTTGTTTTATAATGTAAGTTGCCAATAAAATGCTTTAATTAATGCTATTTGGTTTCGCAGGGAATATAAGATGTGAGGAAGCAACATGAAGTGTTTAGAGGCAATAACGTGAAGAAAACACCCACTCAAGAAATACCCAAACACAAAAGAGCAAAAAGAGAAGGAACGCGGAGACAAAAAGGCCCAGCACACGCTCCGCGGTTGCCACCGCGGTCCGAGCCGCGATTGGAGGCAGTGTTCTCCACGGTCAGCGCCGCAGTCGACGCCGTAGCCGCGGCGGCAGGTTCACAGTCCAGAAAGTTAAGGGGCCAAAGTGTCAATTCGGGGAAACTTTTGTAAAACTCTTATAAGATGTAGGAAACTCGCCCAAGAGAGGAAAAAGCTTATTTTGAGATTATTTTGGCATGAAGAACAAGTGTGAGAGATCGCCTAAAACATCATAGTTCTTATTCTCTTCTATTTTTCTTGCAATTTTGAATATTTTCGTAGTTTATTCTTACGTTGTCATGAGTAGCTAAATACTCTAATCTAAGGTTTTGGTGAAACCCGTTGGGGATGACTTGGTTGTTATATTAATATAGTTTGAATTGGTTGTTAATCTCTATTTGTTCATCTACGTTTTGATTGTGGTTAGTTGAAAGGGCCCTCAATTATCCGTTTCTATTTATAATGTATCTTCTTGAGAGAGAGTGCATATTTAGGTAGTTGTTTGGACAACATCACTCCCGGAGTATAGACGAGAGTCATAACCGAGGGTTTAGAGATTGGATTAGAGATCACAATAGCTCGGGTGCAATCTAAAAGAACGGTAATGTGAATCTAGCTAGCGTAGCTTGAGAGAGTGCGTCTAGTAAATTATCATAATTGCTTGAGAGAGATTTATGATAGCCGGAGAGTTCTTGATTAATAGAGACAACTAAGGCATCACTATAAGAAACGTACAACCAGGGAAATCACCAACGGGAGAATCCATTACCTTAGACCTTATTCCAACTGTTTACACATCAAGCATAGTTAATTTTCAGCTGTTAATTATTTTCAGACTTCAGTTGTTAGAAATATCATCAATTGTGAATTACAAAGTTTGGGGAAAATTGATTATGTGAATTTAGTAAATCAGTCAAAAGTAATTGATAGGTTAATTCTCTGTCGTTCGACTATGGGCAGAATTACTCAGATTATATTTGCTATGTCTGTGTGTGCTTTTGTATAAGGCATAGTTTGACGTTATCACCCTCGCATTCACGAAGGGTTAGCTGGTGAGGCTGAGATTTTAGCCTTCACATTCACGAGGAAGGCTCCGCGTTCGCAAAGAACTGGGGTTGTTGTGCATCGCGTTCGCGAGAGAGGCTCCACGTTCGTGTAGAGGAAGTTGGGCAGCTGGATTTGAGGTTGATTTGTCATCGCGTTCACGAGAAGGGGAGCATGGGGATGAGGAACCATCGCCTTCGCGAGGGATTGGACGCGTTCGCGTAAGAGAAAATATGGTCAGTTAGATTGTGCTTCGCAAACGCGAGGCGTTGACCGCGTTCGCGAAGAAGGAATTGAGGCCTGGGCAGAATGTTTAAATAGTCATCTTGTCCGCGATTTTGGGGTTAACTTCCACCATTTTTGAGCGATTTTGGAGTTTTTTGAAGAGGATTGAAGAGGGATTCAAGGGGAAACACTTGGAGGTAAGATTTATGGACTTAATACTCGATTCTAATGTGAATTTTACCTAATTAATCATGGAAATTAAGTCTATTATTGAAGAACTAGGGCTTGTAATTGGAGACCTAGAATTTGGGATTTGAGAGGTCATTTGTGGTTGAATTTTGATGCGTTTGGTATGAATGAACTCAGGGAGTGATAAGGAGTCCATATTGATGTAATTTTTATCGGAATTCGAGACGTGATCCCGGGGGTCGGGTTTGGCCAATTTCGGGATTTATGTTACAATTTGATTTTTTTCGAGGTGCCTTTGTTCCCTTAGCATATTTTGATGGTTTTGCACTGATTTTGGTTAGATTTGGAGCGTCCGGAGGCCGATTGGAGGGGCAAAGGCATCGCGAGCTAGAGATTTGGACCGGGTAGAGGTGAGTAATGACTGTAAATGTTGTCCTAAGGGTATGAAACCCCATATTTGCACATCGTTGTGCTATATTGAGGTGACACACATGTTAGATGACGAGCATGGGGTCGTTCACTATTGGGGATCATGACTTAGTCCATCTCGAATGATTGTTTTACCGCGTATTTGACTGAAAACTATTTGCTATCATCATGTTTTGGGTTGAATGCCATATTTAACCTCGTGCCAACTATTTGAACCCCTTTATGGGATTTTTACTGATCTTTCCTCACTGTTTTGACTTTATACTTGAACTCAGTCATATTATATTCTACTGTTTTCATAACTCAGTCATGTTTACTCTACTTTAACACTTTAAATGACATTTAAAATGATATTTTGGGCTAAGCATCTACTGTTGCCCGAGTGGCTTGTGAGATTCTGACTAAGGCCAAGGGCCTATGTTGTGAGGAAACACTGATTATGTTATGAGGCCGGGGGTCTGATATTTGTACGCCACGAGATGGCTTGTTGAAATGAGATCGAGAGCCTAGTGATGATGCCACAAGATAGCTTGATATTGCGCTTGGGCCGTAAGGAGCCCCTCCAGGAGTCTGCACACCCCCAGTGAGCGTGAATACCCATTGTGATGTGAGATATAACCCGTGAGGCTGGTGTTATTTATGATATTGCCCGAGGGGTGGATTTTTGTTGACTTTGTGCCGAGGGGCGATTCTTTATGTGTTTATCTTTCCTAGTTGACTGTGACTTACTTGCTTAATTGTTAAAAAAGCATTTTTAAGAAGTTTAAACTGAGCTAAAATGACTTCTTATATTTTATTGCTTCATTGTTTTACTGTCTTTTACTGCTTCTTTACAGCCTGTTGACGTGCCTTTGCATGGTTTCTTATTACTCAGCCTGCATTTATTATTATTACTCATTGAGTTGGAGTACTCACTTTGCTCCCTGCACCCCGTGTGCAAATTCAGGCGCATCAGGTCCTGCTTGTGAGGGTTGAGAGCTGTCCAGCAAATTTCGGAGATTCACTAGGTAACTGCCCGGCGATTCGCATCCCAGTGCTTCTCCCTCTATCTTATTTCGTTCTGTTTTAGTTATATAATAGTGGAGTAGACTTGTTCATACTTTTAGTATTATTATAGATGCTCATGACTGGTGACACCTCGATGTCGAGCTATGTCTTTTTCCGCAAACTGTATTATTTACCTTATTTTGGGTTTTATGATTATGATTAAGACTTAGTTTTTTTACTTAATTGCTTAAAAATGAATTGGGAACGCATCGGCTGGCCTTGTCTTCATGAGAGGCGCCATTACGACCGGGTTCGGGTTTAGGTTTGTGACAGCTGCAAGATAGAAGGTAGCAACCGTTACGAGATTAGAAGGAATTAGATCACAAGTCATGGCGTGGGAAATAGGCTTAAAGGAGGGAATGCCCTGGACTTTGGATTTATTCACAGAACAACTGCCTAAATGGCAAGGAGAGTAGGTATTCACAACACCTATAAGTTATGAAAATGATAAGAGCATCAGTCAACATTCGAGGACGAATGTTCCAAACAGGGGAATGGTGTTACGCCCCACAATATTACGTCGATATTATGTCCCGCAATATTATATTACGATGATGCCACGCCTTGCAGTATTACATTATGATGATGTTACGCTTCGCAGTATTAAATTACGATGATGTTGCACCCTGTAGTATTGTACGTTGAATTTGTCTTAAGGTAATTGACATCCAAGGGGAAGCAAGTCAAAAAATAAATTTTCGTCCAAGTTTGGCATGTTGGGATAAAATACGAGCCGAGCGTTAATACCCGATATTTATGGATTAGTGCCATAGAAGGTACTACATGACCATGATAGTATGATGTATAAGGTGTATTAAAAATGAGTAATATTTTAAGTAATTTGAGATAATTCTTAATTATGTGGGTAATTGGTTAATTATCGAGTAACGGGACATTACCTAATTAATTAATAAATTATAAGATAAGATTAAAAAAAAACCCAAAACGTGGCAGCAAGCCACTTTCCAAACAAATGACTCTTAGTCATTTGTGATTAGGTGGCAAAGTAATTACATAACAGCCACCTACGTATAAGACTTATTCAAGTTTGGTTTCATTTATACAAAGTTTGGTTTCATTTGATTTTATTTATACAATCTTTCTTCCTAATTCAAAAGCTCTCAAAAAACAGACACAAAAACTTGGTTTCATTTGATTTTATATATACAACCTTTCTTCCTAATTCAAAACCTCTCAACAACAGACGCCAAAACTCAAATCCAACAAGCTTCCAACAAAATTTCTTAGCTCTCAAAAACAGACACAAAAACTTGGTTTCATTTGATTTTATATATACAACCTTTCTTCCTAATTCAAAACCTCTCAACAACAGACGCCAAAACTCAAATCCAACAAGCTTCCAACAAAATTTCTTGCGACCAAATCAATTCCAGCGAGAAATAATTAGCACCTCAGCAATGTAAAATTTTACGGTTCTAAAGGAGTACGGTGCAACCTTTTCCAAGAATGTCATATGAATTTTTCCCTACTCCAGGTATGTTAAGGCTATCCTTCTTTCTTTTTGGCATAATTCATACGACACGAACGAAACGAGTAAATGCACAACTTTCATAAATGACTCTATTCATAGAAATACTAGAGATGCTCATGTTCTTGATTCCCCATGTGTCATATTATTCTATCATCTGTTCATGGGTCTCAGAATATACATAAGTTGAGAAAGTTTGTTTCATGATATTAATCAGAGGTATGATGATCTTATGACGTATCGAGAGATTTTTTATTAACGTATTTCATATGCATTTCATGTATTTATACATGCACATTGTCTCATGACCAGATGATGTTATACGCGTATTTATATGTATATATATGTATATGGGATATGGGAAAGGTTATGGCGTTATATACGCACCACCACCTGATCAGCTGGTATACGTACGTTGATGATTTTGCCCACGATGGCTGAGATAATATGATGGGATGCCCTCAGAGGCTTGATGATGTTATGAGCACATGTACCTATACACGGCATAACATTCATACGCATATGCATGACATTATAATTATTTCATGAATTACAGAGTTATCCAGACTTACAGGTTGAGTCATTTACTCTATATTTCTTCCATGTCTGTTATGTACTTATTTATGTGCCTTACATACTCGGTACATTATTCTACTGACGTCCTTTTTTTCCTGGGAATGTTGCGTTTCATGCCCGCAAGTCCCTATAGACAGGTCGAGAGCCCTCCAAGCAGGCTATCAACTCAGCGGAAGATGTTGGTGTGCTTCATTTTCTTCGGGGTTGCTTGTTTGGTTAGTATGACTTAGACGTGTATTGTTTGGTATGGTGGGACTCTGTCCTGACCTTTATGAAAATTATGTATTCTTAGAGGCTTGTAGACAGATGTCATGTACGTAAAATATTGTATGGCCTTCTCGGCCTATGTTCAGTGTACGAGTGGTTATTTTGGCCTTATAGGCCGTATATCTTATGTATAAGTTGGTATCACATTTTGTATTCTACTTATCTCACAGTAGCCTTCCAGCTCAGTTATCAATGATAGTATGACATGAAAAGATACGTTATGTTGGTACTCGGTTGAGTAAGGTAACGGGTGCCCGTCGCGGCCCATCGATTTGGGTCGTGACAATTCCAAAACTCCTTTATCAATATGATGATCCTTTACTTCAACGTAGGTAAAAGTGGGGAAAGTTTCTATCACCAAATTATCGAGTCCACGTGTAGCAGCAGCAGCACTACGGCGGTGCATAGAAAGTGTTTGACGGATGCTGTTATCGTTGGCGGCGCTGTGACTGCGGTTGTAAATTGAGAAACAAAACTCTATATAAATCTCTGTCTTCCTCTTCGCTTCGTCGTTCTAGGGTTCTGCCCAATCTGGGATATTCTGTCCCAATCCACAAGCGCCATTCAAATTCAATTGTAAAGAATAGTTTTTTTGAAGCGTACGTGAGGCTATTATGGTAACAGGAACAGTGACGTTTCGAGTCAAAATCGCGGCCCTCTCGACGAGACGACATTAGGGTTGTTTTTGAACAAAGACGACGGAGTTTGGGCTGAGCAACTAGAATTTTCTCTTAATATATTTCAATGTATTTCAATGTATTCCGTGTATTTTATTGTATTCACTGTCTCGTTGTATTCCATGAATGTATTCATTTATTTTTTTAATTAATATAATTTATGTATTCAGATGTATATATGTATTCAAATTGCTTTGTTTTGTTGTATTTATCGGCTGGGAAAAATATTCAGCATATTTTCTCTGAAGATTGCTATGTTTTCGGGGTATTTTTCGGTTGAGAATCTTTTTTATAACTGGAAATACAAATTTTATGTGTTATAATTGAGTTTGTTGAGTTATATTAGGAGTCTATTATGTTAATTGATTCACTTTCCGTTTAAAAACAGCTGAATAGATTATTTCACGCTATTAACGTCACTGTATTCACAAATACATATCGTGAATACAGTCGAATACAATAATCTATCTAGCTGTAATCCCCTGTTTCACGCGTGAATACAGTCGAATACAAAAATTTGTCTAGCTGTAATCACATGTTTCACGCCTAAAAATGCTACTGTATTCATGAATACAATAACTTAAATACATCGAATACATTCTAAAAAACCTAAAAATATAGCTATATAAAGTAATATAACTAGCTAATAACCACTAAAACATAGTGGTTTTTGAAAGTTTCTCAAAATGTTATCATCTCAACAAAACAAAAAAATTGATTTCGAGTTAATATTAACAGTTTGAATCAATAATTATTTTCTTTAATGAGAATGAAAAATTAAGTTATTGAATTAATTAATTTAGCAAATAATCAAATTTAATTATTTTTAAATTCATCATATACAAAAATTATTTTTCAAGTTGATAAAACTTTTAGGGTACATAAATTTGTTTTACCAAGAAGAATATTGGCGTGTAAAGAAATCAAAAACAAAGCAAAATTAATTATAGTATAGTATTAAGAGTCACATTAATAAGAATACGAACTTGAAGCAATGAAACAATAGAAATAATTTGAATTATGAATTATGAAAAAAATTGATTATTAGCACACAAAAAATTGAATTATGAATGAATTGCCGTTAATTATTGTTTTTCTTTTTACACTCGTTCCAACAATTTGACAGTTCGTCGTAATTTTTTACATATTAAGTTAGTATTCTATATTAACTGAACATTAGTTATTTTTATACTTTAAATTGTTACTTATCAATTCTTTAAAGTTATACGTCAAACTCTTCATTTTCAAATTTTAAAAAAAATAAAAGATTCTGTTTTTAAATTTATTTTATTTCACAATTTCTTAAATAATTATAATTAAAGTATTTTCATATTACTTGTTCATTTTTACTATTTGTCACAAAAATAACAGCAATATTTTAAGGATACTCTCGCATAAGTCATCACGAATCATAATAAGTACCCGAGGACTAATGTGAGGCAAGATTTCTTTTTTATTAAGCTGGTTAAATGAGATCACTGTTAATTATTTTCGAAAACTTAGACCTTTTTAAATTTTTTATTTTTTAACTCAAACACATTGTTTAATTTAATATTTACGTGCTTTTCTCAAAGTTGTATGCTGATTGTTATGAGCCACATGTGCAAAGTGTGTGATGCCGTACCCAAAAGCTGTTAAATTGAACAGTGTTAAATGCAGAGAAAATTCGACCAAACCATTTTTGAATGCCACTGTTAAGATGCTTAGCAAAGCAAATGGTTATATATTTCCAACTCAGGCCTAAACCCCTATAGAGTTAAATTGCCTTGTTTTTCACCTCTTTGTATTCAAATTTATTGAGAACCTGCTATGATATAATGTAACGCCATTGTGCATCATTTCACATTGTTTATAACATAATATAGGATTATGTTGCACTCAAGGGAGGTTCAATAAAATTAGTGGCCTAATGCCAAATTTAATAAGAGGTCTTATATTTTTTTAAAAAAATATTAAAATTCATACATGTATACACAACAAATATAAAAAAGTTAGTGTTGTCATTTTATTATAGTACTTGTTTTTGTAATATAATATTCTCAAATGCTGTAAGTCATTTAACTTCCCGTAGTAATATTATTGTTTGTATTAGTAAGAGGTTATTGAAATAAATAAGATGTTATGCATGTATTTACAATAATAGTTTTTTTGATATTTTTGTAAGAAATTATATTTACTAGTATAAAAATTTAAGTATTTTAATTCAAAGTTTTGAAATATTTCTATCGTTAAAAAGTAAATGCTCTTTTATTTTTACAATTTTTTTGTACTTTTTTTTTTCCTGCAAACTTTAATATTGTCTAAACTAAAATAAAACCATAAATTTACTGTGGAGCCTCAAAATCTCGAGGGCCTAGATCAAAGCTTTATTGCCTCCTCCTTGAGCCACTCGTCCATCCCTGACATTCTCAATCAATTTTTATAGTCTCAATTAACATAAGACAATAATGATAAAAAACAATGAATGTATCATTCAGTTACCAAATGTGAATAACATTGTTTGAACAGTACGTGCATAAGGCAATGGTCTTAGGGCCAAACTAAAATTTATTAAAAGACATTTAACCCTTTTTAATAAAATTCATATGATAATAAGAGACCAAAAAAACTACATGGCTTTGATCTAGTGGTGAGAGTGCAACACTTGATGTGTGGGTTAGGCACGTCATGGTATTAAACTCTCCTTTATACAAAAATATGGTATTAAGTAAAATGATAAAAGGGTGACCCATTATTCATCAAGTTTTGAACCTTGCGACACTTGCTCAGAAATTTCTTAGTTAAAAAGGTAAGACACAAACGAACTTGCTTTTTGATGTATGAATCAATCAAGTGGGACAAAAATGAATAACTAAATTAGAGAATTTGAGTTGAAACTAAAAAAGTAAAATCGTGAGAAACTTGAAAATAGACTATTCATAGAGTAAGAAAAATAGAATTGATGAAAAGGTAAATATATTAATTGATTTAATGATAGTGAAAATTTATCGTATTAACTCACTTGATCCTAACTAGACCAAATTTAAAACAATATTTAAACTTAATTTGTTTACTAATATATATATATATATATTTGGGGGCCCAAGGCAAGTGCTCTAGGCAAGGACTTGCCCTACCCAAAAGCCGCCCTTGTTTGCACTATCTATTTAAATATAAGTGTTCAAGATAAATAAAAAAAATCAGTCCGCACTTCGGGTACGATTTTGGCATGCAAGTGCTCATCGCTGTCACAACAACAATATATCCAATGTAATTTCACATAATGTATACGCAAACTCTACCTTTATTGTAGAAGCAGAGAGGTCAACTGCTTAGAGAAAATAGGCATGGCCATTTATAAGAAAATGACCTTTTTAGATCTCTTATGTGTAAAAGATAGATCTCTCATATGTAAAAGTTAATAACCCGACTGGTCATTTTGAGTTTTAGCATTTTGTCCAGTGGTTCTAGGTTTTGAGTGGCTTCATAATGTGCATTATGACTTGCGTGTACGGTTAAATTCGATTTTCGGATTTTTCGGGATTGAATTGGATAAGTGGTTCTCATTTTAGAAACTTAAGTTGGAAATGTTGACCGATATTTGACTTTTGTGAAAATAACTCCGGTATGGTTTTTTTGATGGCTCTGATAGGTTCGTATTGTAATTTTGGAATTGGGCGTATGTCCGAAATTGAATTCGGAGGTTCCTAGGTTGATTGGACTTCTTTTGTCGAAAGTTGGCAATGTGAAAGTTTAAAAATTCCTTAGGTTTGACCATGGTTTGAATTTATGGCTATCGGGTTTGAAATTTAGTTTTGGGACTTGGAATAGGTCCGTTTTGTTATTTGGAACTTCTACAAAGTTTGGCGTCATTCCGAGTTGATTTGATAGGAATCGGACACGCGATTGTGTTTATAAAAGTTACTGAGTTTCATGTAAATTTCATGTATTTTAGAGGTCCAACTCATGGTTTCATATGTTTTTTTGATTGTTTGATCGTGTGAGCGAGTTCGTGTTATGTTTTTAGACTTGTATTGATGTTTGGTGTGGAGCCCTGAGGGCTCGGGTGAGTTTCGGACGCATTTCGGAGTGCTTGAAGGAGTTCTATCTTCTGGTGGTTTCTGCACATATGCTTTAGGTCTCACGAATGTGAGCCTGTGTTCGCATTTGCGATATCGCATTTGCAAGGTGGGACATTGCTTGTGCGATATAGGCTGGGACTATTGGGTTTGCATTTGTGAACTTATTGTTCGCATTTGTGATGGGGTCTAGGCTAGGCAGTGGTCGCAATTGCAATCATTTGTCGCTTTTGCAAAATATTCAGTCTTCACATTTGCGATGTTAGTGTTGCATTTTCGACATTACCAGTGTTGTGATGGATGTCGCTTGTGCGATCATTCTTCGCATTTGCGGGGTTTGTATTTGCGAACCCCATATCGCATTTGCGATACCTGCACCAGAACATAAGGCCTGAAAATCGGGAGTTTGGCCTCATTTTTCATATCTAATAACCCTAGACTCGGTAGGAGGCGATTCTAAGGAGGGATTTTCATTTACAATCCTTGGGTAAGTGATTCTAACCAATTTCCAACTGTATTTTATGATTATATATAATATTGAACATCAAATTCATGAGAATCTAACAGAAATTTTGGAAAATTTTGTCTATGTTTTGAAAAATGAAATTTTGGGATTTGGGAGTCGATATGGACTCAAATTTTGAAATAAAATACATATATGGACTCATGGGTTATGAGTAATGAAGACCTACCCTTAGACCCGGATTTTGACCGGACACGTCTGGGTTAATTGTTTGGGAATTGTATGAAGGTCATAGCTTTACTTATTAGTACTTGTTCCTCTTGCATTATTTGATGTTATGAATTGATTTTGGTTAGATTTGAGTGGCGTGGAGGTGAATTGTAAAGGGAAAGCTATTTTTGAGAGTTGATTGGGCCTAGTTGAGGTAAGTATCTTGCCTAACTTCGTGTGCGGGAACTACCCCCTAGGGATTAGTTTGATTATATTATTTGTATTATGTGAAAGACGTGTACACGATGTAACGAGTGTGTACACGAGCTATATGTTGTATTTTGACTGGTATAGACTTCTAGACTTCTTCCATGCACTTAATTGAACTTGTTATTGTCACACCTCCTTTTTCATACACCCCCCGGAAGAGGGATGTATAAAGGAGTTTTTCCAATTAAAGGACAATCGAAACGGGATTTATTTATTAAAAAATTTAGAGTCGCCACTTGGGATAATTTATGGTGTCCCAAGTCACCGGTTTAAAATCCCGAATCGAGGAAAGGTTGACTCTGTATTACAGTCCGCGAACATAGAAATCCGGGTAAAGAATTATGTTAACCCGGGAGAAGGTGTTAGGCATTCCCGAGTTCCGTGGTTCTAGCACGGTCGCTCAACTGTTATATTCGGCTTAATTCTCTGATTTTAAATACATTTTAGCCTATGATTCAATTTTAACTTTTATAACCGCTTTATTTAATTTTTAAAGAAAATTGCAACGTTATTAAAACACGTTTCGAACCACGTCACATAAATGCACCCGCAGCTCTTGACATATTCTATCTAACATTGTTGAGATTTAGATTTGGGTCACATAAATGCACACCCGAGTTTAGGAAGGTAGATTATTAAAATAATGCGCCTAAAGCAACTACGCATTTATTTTTTTTGTTATCAATTTATCAGAAATGGTCATTTCTACCTATTAGACCGATACGTAATTAAACTATGACACAAATCCAAACTAATGTGATTTAATCCAAATAGAATAGTCTCGTCATTATCTCTTATAGTCTATTTATCACTCCTACGTGTTTTAAACATTAAACCGACGTCTCAAATTATTGTTATGGCGTATACTTATCCTGGTTCCACACAACGAAAGTTAATTCACAGAAACAACCAAACACCAGCAGTTAAGGCATACACTACTAATGATATACGTTATTCTAAAACAAGCATCAATGAAAAAGAAGCAGCGATGCACCAGCAAAGTCCATCAAAGCTATTTGAAAATGGAGTAATGTCATGAAGGAAGGAACTGACCTTTTAATTAAAAAAACTGAAGTCTTCTAGTACAGAGGAATCTAAAATAGTGAGAAGGATCCCAATGGACCTTGAAAGGAAAGTCAACAACTGACTAGCACCCGACCGGAACATACGTCGGCGATTCTAGCAGGACCTTTACTGACCGGAAAACTCGATGATGACCTCAGCGGCAAACTCGAATCTCTTACTCAACGACTAAATGGAAAGCTTGCACCAGGGACCTCGACGAACCCGACACTTCAATATATGGCCCTGTACGGATCTCGCAAACGAACTCCAAGATGGATTCAACATCGACAAGGAACCAGCAGAATAGTCATCGAAACACGACCAGAAAAACTCAAGACTCGCCGGAAAAGTGTTAAACGAGCTTTTGAACTCCTCACTGTTTTCAGTGTGTACGTGTGTCGTGGTTGTTTTCTCGTTTGAGCTGGTGATGGAGTTTGGCAGCTATGGAGGAGTTGGTTGTTGTGTGTCATTGGTTTCAAAGGCTGCGTCTGGAGCTCGTAAATCCGACGAGCTGCTGGAGCTCATTTTTCCGACGAGTTTCAGGCAACCGTGGTCAGCGTTGTTTGCCTTTTTCGTTGTTGGGTGTTGCCGGATTTTCCGGCGGGTTTGGTAGCGACCGATGGTACTGGTGAAGGGTGTGAGTGAAGAGGGTTATGGGGTCTGTTGGTTTTTGGGTTATGTTGCTGAAGCAGAAAAATGAAAAGAAAAAACGGGGAGGAGGGGAGGTTCGAAGAAGACGACCTCAAGGGGTGGTGGTGGTTTTTTTTTTCAAAAGCTGCACAGCCTTTTCTGTCAGCTTTCCCTTCAGCGTCCTCTCTTCTTCTTTTTGATTTTTAAGCATTAATTTATAGCTAGAGTCTAGGTTTAGGTGTATTTTTGTGTATTTTGCCCATTAGTCCCTAGGTCTTTTGTGTATTAGGTCCTTAGGGTCTTTTTGTTTGTTTTTATTCCAAAGAAGAGTCTAGAAGGGTCCCTAGGCTTAATGGACTAATCCGACTTGGGCCAAGAACTAGGTTCTAAAACTCTTAAAATTATGATCCAACACCTTAATCGACTCCTTTTAAAATAAGATAAAAATACTACATAATGCAAAAGCTAACATGAAACTATTATATATTTTTTTGTATTTTCAAGATCATGTAAAGATAAAAATAAGGTACTATTTTTGTGTATATTTTTTATTTAAATTTATGAAAGATACGCAAGCTAAAATATTTTTTGTAATTTTCCATTTTTATGACGAAAATAAAGTAAAGAAGTCAAAATAGTTGAAATAGCTATATTAGGCCTAAATTAAATATTTACGCGCTAAAATATGAAAAATCTTAGGGAGAGTCAAAAATCACATGTCTACAGCTGCCCCTCTTTGACTGGAAAGACGTAGTATTTTCAGACAAAGAATGACCAGACAGGTTTTTTGACCCGACCCTTATTTGGAGAAACTAATACTAAGAGAGAGGGGAATGTGACCGAGCTATGGTATCTGATCTGCCTACATATCCTTGGCTATAAAGGAATCAGGACACGTGTAGTTCAGAGGTGAGTGAGATGATGGAGTATGCCAAGGTGGAGAGCCGGTCGAGGTGCCGTTCCGCCGAAGTTCCGGTCCGCGGTCCTGTTATTACATCAAAATCAAAACATGAAAAAGACTAGCTAAGCCTGCCAACTACGAGTTATAAGATTCCTATCTATAAGTCTTCTGAAGCTTAATCTTGAGTCTTGAATGGTTCTTCATGCAGACTTTGGATTTGAACCTTGACGCTTGCTAGTTGCAGGTGCTAGTTCATTCTTCTTCAGCTTTCCAGACCAAAACCGGACATACCATGCTTATGACTTCCACCATGTCTTAAGCAGTTCACATCTTCCATCAACTTCTGCATTTGGATTCACTTTTTGCCTTTCTCTCTTTTTCCTTTATTATGACTAACTTCTGTTGATCACCTCGGACTGTTGACTCGCATTTTTGCCGCGAGCTCCTTTTGTTGCTGACTTGAATTGTAATTTGAGATGCTTTCCCTTTCTCCAGGTGGATACCTGATTGCTGAACTCGAATTGTACTTTGAGATGCTTTCCTTTTCTCCAAGCGGACGCTTGACTGCTGAACTTGAATGTATTCCCTGCTCTCCAGGCGGGCTCCTAACTTCAATAAAATAGACAAAAATAAAGAAAATTTTTCTGCCCCAAATTGGGTATCTGGGCACATATGTAAGTGTAAAATGAACTACATTACCAAATATCAATAAGAACTTGAAAGCTAAAACTTGAGTTATACTCCTTTGTTCTCCAGGTGGGCTCTTGATTGCTGACTTGAAATGTATTCCCTGCTCTTCAGGTGGGCTCCTGACTGTTGAACTTGAATGTATTCCCTCGTTCTCCAGGTGGGCTCCTGATTGCTGACTTGAAATGTATTCCCTGCTCTCCTGGTGGGCTCCTAACTGCTGAACTTGAATGTATTCTCTGCTCTCCAGGCGGGCTCCTGGCTGCTGACTTGAAATATATTCCCTGCTTTCCAGGCGGGCTCCTGACTACTGACTTTAAATGTATTCCCTGCTCTCCAGGCGGGCTCCTGACTGCTAACTTGAATGTATTCCCTGCTCTTCAGGCGGACTCCTGACTGCTGAACTTGAAATGCTTCTCCCTATTCTCCAAGTGGGTACCTGATTATAAAAAAATGACAAAACAACGAAAATTTTCTGCCCCAGTTTGGTAATTGGGCACATATGTGAGTGTTGAACTGAATCATATTACCAAATATTACTAAGAATTTGAAAGCTAGATCCCATTATCCAGGGGGTCCTGACAACTCTTAACTAAACGACAATTTTAAATCTAAGCTATATCCTTTAAAGGTGTGACTTCTGCTAAATCTTGTTATCTAAGAAGGTCTTTAAACTATTCCCCATTATCCAGGAGGGTCCTGAAAATCAAAAGTCAAGTTTTATCTTAAGAGTGACAACTATTATGGCTGAATTATACTACCCTACAGCAAAATTTACGCTAAATGTTGCTATCTAATCGAAATTTTAAAGCTAAGTCCCATTATCCAAGAGGGTCCTGAAAACTCTTAATTGAATCCTATCTCGAACATGCAAACTTTTAAGCCAACTTATATTCCTTTGGGATGCATTTATGCTAGATTATGCTATTTCTGAACATTTAAACTAGGTCCCATTTTCCAGGAGGGTCCTGAGAATAAAAAATCAAACCTGTTTGGTGACTGCCTTTCTTTACGGAGGGTTTCTCCGAAACAAACGAAATTTTCTTCCCCTGTTTCAAATCAAAGAAAAATCTTGTCAGTTTAAAAATATGGTGGTTGGTTTGTGGCCTTGACTTTGAGGACGGTTGCTCCTTCAATTCCCATGATAACTTTGATTTCCACTCGAAGACCTTGCTTGTTTATTGATTAACCACTTTCTCTGTCACCCTTATCACGGAAAATACTTCTGATCTGTTCCAACCCAATACCCTTCATCTATTGCATTGTGCTCTTGCATGTACTAAACCTTTGTGTTTCTCATGAATCTCAAAGCACGACAATTGCCACCCACTCATTCTGCATGTTGTTTTTCTTGACTTAAATCACTGACCCTGGCCTTGAGGTCTGTTGCTCCTTCACTTGCCACGATAACTTTGATTTCTTCTCGGAGGACCTCGCTTGTCACTGATTAAACACCTTTGTCAATCTTACCACAGAAAATACCTTTGATCCGTTCACCAAACCCCTCCATCTTGTTGCATTGTTCATGAATTGATATGCACCAAACCCTAATGTTTCACCATAAATACCTTTGATCCGTTTACCTAGCACCCTCCATCTGTTGCATTGTTCCTGAATTTATGTGTACCAAACCTTTGTATTTCACAAGGGCCCCAAAGCATGTTGATTGTTACCAGCTCAGTTCGCTTGTTGTTCTTTCCTGACTTATGACACTTTGATGTATTGGCCAAATCCCGTTTTGTGCAATTGGAAAGCCGGTGGCAAATTTTGAAGTCATTTCTCACTTATTTTGACCAAACAGACTCAGGAAGAGGAAGTAAACAAGACAAAAGGAACAGAGTAAAGGACAAAGGAAAGAGATGATTCCTAACAAGAAAACTACAAAGTAGAAACCTATCAGATGTGGATACCAACTCTAATGACCATGACATGCACATGTTGATTAAGTGGCCTAATCTGTCAAACAAGTCTGATGTTCAACTCGTGTTATACTCCTGAACCGTGAAACTGAACTTCAATGCTCTGATTATCCAATCTGATTCACAATCCTTATTCGACTTGTAGTGCCCGAAGGATTTTCACCATCATGACTCTCTCATTCTGTTCTTTCTCTCAACTTACCGTCGCCTTACGATGCCCGCGAGGGTTTTCACCAATAAGACTCTTCATTTTTGGATTTCTCCCAGCTCTTGTCGCCCTACGGTGCCCGTGAGGGTTTTCACCAATAAGACTCTCTCATTTTCATTATTTTTCTGCTTGTACCAGAGTGTTGCCCCTGATGTGAATCACCGCTACCTGCTTGACTTGGCATTTCCCGAAGACCGATCGAAAGGTCTTTATTTGGACCATAACATGGGCTTTTGGATAGGGTTAAAAAGAAAGGATATCAAAGGCTCAAAACAATTCACATGGGTTCAAAATTACAACTTTCGGAATCAGATTTCTTACAACAACCACAACTTCTGCCCCAGTTTCTTGCTTGGGGACTTTTGGATTTTTATTTTGATGGGACCGAACCATGAGGCTGCCTACATATCCTTAAAAGGAATCAGGTCGAACGTAGTTCATGTCGTAGGATTGCTCTGTTGTTGTGATTTTTCTTTTCTCTTTCTCTTTTCTTTTCTCTTTTGCTTTCTTTTCCTCTTTTTGTTGTTTTTCTTCTTCTTTTTTCTTTTCATTCTTTTCTTTTTCTTTTTTTTTCTTTTTTTTTTTCGATTTTCATTTTTCTTCTCTCCCTTTTCGTTCTTTTCTTTTCTCCTTTTCCTTTACTTATCTTTCACGCTTGTGTTTCTGATCTTTGCTGCTAATTTTGAAAGAGGGGTATGAAAGAAAATAAACAAGGCTCAAAGGGGTAACGAAGGATAATGTGTTTAGATAGTAGAACAAAATGCCTTTATCATTCCAATCTTCAAAATATGCCAAGTACAAATAACACAATTAAACAAACCAAGGAAGACATTCGTAACATCTTTTGATTGCGCCAGACTTGATGACCATATCCACACATTCGCCTTCTACATCTGTTACAGACAAAGCACCATTGGACAACACTCTCACTCTCACTACCACGAACGGCCCCCTACAAATTTGGGGCAAACTTGCCGTTATCTTCATCCGATGCAACATGATGCATTTCAATAGTGTATTTTTATGTTCTATCTGCCCCAGTTTCACACAATTCGGGCTTGAAGTGATCTCAAAATGCCTTCACTTATTTCCCTCCAATGTCCCTACATCTTCAACATTGTTTCGTTGCTTCGTGACTAAACTAACTTTTTAAGACCATGATGAGAATTACGCGTGCGTGTCATGTCACTAGAGTCAATAGGAAAATAACTATAAAAGTAAAAGACAACTAAACAAAAATGACTAAAAATAATAGAAAACAGAAAATTGCATTAGATAGATGGTGAAAGGGTTTGGACAACAAAACAAATAAACTAAACTGGGGTCACAAACCTAGAACAAACCTAGAGAACACTAGTCGGGCTACTATGACTAAACAAACTAGGTAAAATAAAAGGATAGAAGGGTTTGAGTCACAAGACAATATCCGGATTACAACCCTGAAATAACCCGGACAACAGAAATGACAACAAAATAAACCACCAAAATTCCTCTCCGGCTAACCAAGAAAGGAGCGTCTTTCCAATTGCCAAGCTCGGCATCTTAGCCACTGAATTCCGCCTCAACATTACTAGGACCTTCACAAACTTCCATCACATTATTCTTAATAAATTGCTTTTAGGTTCCCTTTGCTGGCTCGTTCTTAAGATCAACCTCTGATAGCACTGAAAACTTTATAGCGCGTGGACCTTCGAGGATCTCAGAAGAATTCTCATATTCCTTTTCAAAGCAAATCATACTCACCATATGCGTCTCATTACGAACAGGCGATGGACTTTAGCTAGTGTCTGCTGCATCTGGATTTTGCACGACAATGTCACCTGCATCAATAAGCTTTTGAATTGCTTTATTCAGATTCCAACACTTCTCTATGTCATGCCCTGGGGCTCTGAGCAATATGCGCACCTTTGAGAAAAATCAAACTTCTTTGACAGAGGGTTTGGCATTTTTATATGAATCGGCTTCAACATGTCCAATTGCTTCAACTTTTGGAACAAACTGGATATGATTCTCCAATAGGGGTGAAAGCCTTTTCTTTTTTCAGCAACCTCTCGTTCTTAAATGCTTGATTGGGCCGGAAACCTAATCTAGGGGGTTTTCGGTAGGCTCGTAGGGGTGGATAGGCATTTGGTGGAGATGGGTACTGGGAAAGTGTTGTACGATTTTAGGAGTTCCGTGGAGAGAAGTGGCATTGGGGAGGATCATCTAGCGCACAAGGATATCCATAGGGACGATGTCAAGGCTGGAATTGTTGATCGGGAAAGCCCATCGGATCATCTTTTCTGTTTCTCTTTCTTCCACCCAAACTTACTGGGGTGTTCTGAATGTCTTTCGAACAACTCATGATTTTGCCTGACTTGATTCCCTCTTCTACTAGCTTCCCCATTTTTAACATATCTTTGAAAGGCCTTCCCAAGGCCGGGATCAAATGGCTGAAGTAGGTGGGCCCCTGGGCTTGTAGGAAAAGCTCAACCATTTCTTTTTCACCAACTGGGGTATTGACTCGAGCAGCCTGCTCCCTCCATCTGAGCCCAAACTCCCTAAAGCTTTCCTCCGGCTTCTTTTCCATTTTAGATAGGGAGGAGCGATCTGGGGTAACGCCTGATTTGTATTGAAAGTATCGAACAAAATCTTGAGCCATGTCACCCAACGTAGGCCACTTACCAACATCTTAGCGATTATGCCATTCCAACGCTACCCCAATCGGGATCTCACTGAAGTACGCCATCAACAAATCATCTTTCTCTCCAATACTTCTCATTTTACTGCAATAATCCCTCAAATGGGCTACCGGATCCCCACACCCATCATACAAGTTAAACTTTGGCACTTTAAACCCCGTAGGCAGACGAACGTCGGGGGACATAGACAATTCTTTGTAAGACATGCTACCCTGGTCTCCCGTTCATTGCTTGTTATTTAAGGACTGTTCTATGCCTTTCGGCCCCCTAGGTATCCCATCTCACCCCTTTCTTCCTGTGAACTTTTCATCTTCAACATGAGGCTCATCTCGCGGGCCCTGCTTGTATGAGTTAGGAACCTTGTGGGCAATCTCTGAGGGGTAATATTGGGCATCGTGAGCTTTGAGTGGGTGTTCATTGTTGGGAATGGTGGATAAGACAAGAGGGCAATTTTTGGGAAAGGTAATTGGAAGATGGGTGATAGAGCTACTAGGGTGGTTGGAAAAGCCATGATAAGCGGGTGGATCTGGAGAGTATGGGGAATCATCTGGTACTGTGACCGGTGTTTGGGTAAGGGCAGCATTTAGGAAGCTAGGTGGTGGCGGGGGTGGTGCCTTCCCAGTCATCCAAGCCTGATACATGTCCGCCATGTGTTGTCTTAACATCTTTACCTCTTCAACCAACCTATTGTCCTGTTCAACCAACTGCTTTCGGGCACCGGTATCAACCAACTCAGTTCTGTTATTGTCTGTCATTACCTTTTGACTTTATGTTGTAGAGAAGAGTTACCCCTTTAAAACCAGAAACCAACCACCCTTCTACTATGAATATAACAAAAATGAAGCCATCACGTTAGCGTTAGGGCATTTAACATAAGATAATCTCACATTATGTGCAATGCACCTAGCCATAGTTATCGGTTCTAAAATGACTTCGAGGGTACAAAGGTCAGTTGACATCATCCCAATTTGTTCATTTCAACCTCTCTTTTCTTTGCTTTTCTAGCACTTGCTAGATCATTTTCCTTCCTCCTTTTCTAATTTTACTCTTTTCTTTCCTCTCATTTCTCACATCCCACAATTTCATCTCTTTTTTTTCTTTTTTTTTTCTTTTTTTCCTTTTTTCTTTTAACAGTAAAAAAATGATTCGATAGAACCCTATGTAGGTTGCCTACGTATCATGACGCCACATGAATCGGATCTTTGCGTAGTTCTGGAAGATCAGGAATAAAGGAAATAAACTGACGTTCTCTGTTTCTTTTTTTTTCTTTTCTTTTTACCTTAATGACTACTCTGCTGAGAAAAGAGAAATAAATGAAGCAAATCCTTTTTTTTGAATTTTCTAAACTTAATGTTCTATAACCTATTTTATACTCAAGCTTAACGGATTTTTTTTCTTTTCTTTGAAACAAAAGATATTTTTTGATTCTTTTTTTTTTTTGGAAGAAAATCTAAAGAGTGAACCACAGAAAAATATTTAGAATTTTCAATTGATATCCTGATGCAAGGTTTCGAAACAAGCAATGAAAAAGATAAAACAAAATATTTTTGGATTTCAATTTTGATTGCCTAAAGAAAAAACTCTGAAAATAAACCAAAGAAAAAGTATTGTTGTTTTCTTTTTCTTATATGTACAATGTCCTAAAGTTCTAATAAAAATAAAAGAATTTTTTTTCAAGTCATTTTTCATCAATTTCCCAAAAAAAAACCTCAATAGAAAATTTTTTTGGATTTAATATCTTAAAAGAAAATTTTTAAAGAGGTACTAAAGAAAATTCTCTTCGTTTTTTTTTGAATTTTTGGTCTTAATATACTAAAGGAAATATAAAAGCAATTTTTATTTTGACATTAATTGCCTAAAGGAAAAACAACCTCAAAGGAATTTTTATTTTATTTTCTAGAATAAGCATTCTAAAGAAAATGTATAACGAAAATATAAAAACGCAATTTTTTTTTTGATTTTTGACTTGTAACACATTTCCAAATGCAAAATAAGAAATACAATAACAAAAGACTATGCAAACTTAACTAGACAATACAAACCCTAACATCACCTAAAAGACTAAATACTACTATGCAGGACTAGAAAATAAAACAAAAACAATTGACTCAAAAACATAAAATGGCTCCTCGAGCGGCTCCTGAATGCAGTGATCCTGGGGTATCTGTCATGCTCAAACTCCAGTAAGTAGATCCACACCTGTATGAGAAAACTTAAACCAACACTATGTGAGACAATAACATTCTCTACTAAACACATGCAAGACATGATTGAGGCTATTTTTGCAAAATGACTTATTTGGCCAAAAGGTGGTTAGAAGTGCAAAATTTGGCTAAGATCCTGCAAAGCCAAGAACCTATGATTTACTAGGAAGACCGGACCCTATGTGGGTTGCCTATGTATCACGTCCCGAAAGACGAGAATCAGGTATGCGTAGTTCGGGCAGATTGGATACGGGCAAGAATAATAAAAAAACCACTAATTTATAGAAATCACATTATTTTTGTTTTTTTTTTGAAAAATGACGAAACATGCAAAATCTTTTTGGATTTTTTTTCTTTTTTTTTTGATTTTCGACAAATGATGAAAAAGTGCAAATTGTTTTTGAATTTTCAAGCTTTTTTTTAACATAATTGGGCCCAACTCGCTTTATCTTCACACTTCACCCTCTCTTTTTCTTTTTTTTTCTTCTTTTCTTTCATTTTCATTCGCCCTCAACTAATATTGGTCCGCCAAATGACCCTTTTACCCTTGAATAAATGCAACATGTAGCACATAAGATGCATCAGGATGATCTTTTATTTTCTGGGGTATACCTGTCCTAGACGGACCCAACCCCTGTGTTGAGTCCCCTAAGTCAAGTGCACATGATGGAAACAAGCGTTCCTACTAGGGATCCGGCATGAAACTGAGTTATTCTAGGTTCAAAACCTGGGCAGTTGTTCTAGACTTGTGTACCCCAGCGGACAACTTGAGCCGAGGATGGGGCTACGTACCGGGAACCAAAAGGCCATCCGACTTAGTAACTTGTCCGAGCCTCTTTCTTATTTCAAGGTATGACACTAACAGAATAGGGAGTCTTGACTAGCGAGCACATCCCGAAGATGAGAAGAGAAGAGTTTCGTAGCAGTTTATATACAGTTCAGATAATATCAAAGCGGTAAAAGCAACATTTAGCACATTAGGCCCAAACATGTGATAAAATCAGATAACAGATAAAACCAAATATAACAATTCATCTAAGCTCGAATTTTGAACCCTAAACCAGAGATTCTGGGTTCGTTCCCCATCAGAGTCACCAGAGCTGTCACACCTCCTTTTTCCTACACCCCCCGGAAGAGGGATGTATAAGGGAGTTTTTTCAATTAAAGGACAATCGAAAGATTTATTTATTAAAAGATTTAGAGTCGCCACTTGGGATAATTTATGGTGTCTCAAGTCACCAGTTTAAAATCCCTAATCGAGGAAAGGTTGACTCTGTATTAAAGTCCGCGAACACAGAAATCCGGGTAAGGAATTCTGTTAACCCGGAAGAAGGTGTTAGGTATTCCCGAGTTCCGTGGTTCTAGCACGGTCGCTCAACTGTTATATTCGGCTTAATTATCTGATTTTAAACACATTTTAGCCTATGATTCAATTTTAAATTTTATAACCGCTTTATTTAATTTTTAAAGAAAATTACAACGTTATTAAAACACGTTTCGAACCACGTTACATAAATGCACCCGCGACTCTCGACATATTCTATCTAACATTGTTGAGATTTAGATTTGGGTCACATAAATGCACACCCGAGTTTAGGAAGGTAATTTTTAAAATAATGCGCCTAAAGCAACTACGCATTTATTTTTTTTGTTATCAATTTATCAGAAATGGTCATTTCTACCTATTAGACCGATACGTAATTAAACTATGACACAAATCCAAACTAATGTGATTTAATCCAAATAGAATAAACTCGTCGTTATCTTCTTATAGTCTATTTATCACTCTTACGTGTTTTAAACATTAAACCTACGTCTCAAATTATTGTTAAGGCGTATACTTATCCTGGTTCCACACAACGAAAGTTAATTCACACAAACAACCAAACATCAACAGTTAAGGCATACACTACTAATGATATACGTTATTCTAAAACAAGCATCAACAAAAATGAAGCAGCGGTGCACCAGCAAAGTCCATCAAAGCTATTTGAAAATGGAATAATGCCGTGAAGGAAGGAACTGACCTTTTAATTAAAAAAACTGAAGTCTTCTAGTACAGAAGAATCTAAAATAGTGAGAAGGATCCCAACGGACCTTGAACGGAAAGCCAACAACTGACTAGCGCCCAACCGAAACATACGTCAGCGATTCTAGCAGGACCTTTACTGACCGAAAAACTCGATGACGACCTCAGCGGCAAACTCGAATCTCCGACTCAACGACTAAACGGAAAGCTTGCACCAGGGACCTCGACGAACCCTACACTTCAATATATGGAGCTGTACGGATCTCGCAAACGAACTCCAAGATGGATTCAACCTAGACAAGGAACCAGCAGAATAGTCATCAAAACTCGACCAGAAAAACTCGAGACTCGCCGGAAAAGTGTTAAACGAGCTTTTGAACTCCTCACTGTTTTCAGCGTGTACGTGTGTCGTGGTTGTTTTCTCGTTTGAGCTGGTGATGGAGCTTGGCAGCTATGGAAGAGTTGGTTGTTGTGTGTCGTTGGTTTCAGAGGTTGCGTCTGGAGCTCGTAAATCTGACGAGCTGCTGGAGCTCGTTTTTCCGACGAGTTTCAGGCAACTGCGGTCAACGTTTATTGCCTTTTTCGTTATTGGGTGTTGCCGGATTTTCCTGCGGGTTTGGTAGCGACCGGCGGTGCTGGTGAAGGGTGTGAGTGAAGAGGGTTATGGGGTTTGTTGGTTTTTGGGTTATGTTGCTGAAGCAGAAAAATGAAAAAAAACGGGGAGGGGGGGGGGGAGGTTCGAAGAAGACGACCTCGGGGGGGTTTCAAAAGCTGTGCAGCCTTTTCTGTCAGCTTTCCCTACAACGTCCTCTCATCTTCTTTTTTATTTTTAAGCATTAATTTATAGGTAGAGCCTAGGTTTAGGTGTATTTTGTGTATTTTGCCCATTAGTCCCTAGGTCTTTTATGTATTAGGTCCTTAGGGTCTTTTTGTTTGTTTTTATTTCAAAGAAGAGTCTAAAAGGGTCCCTAGGCTTAATGGACTAATCCGACATGGGCCAAGAACTGAGTTCTAAAACTCTTAAAATTATGATCCAACACTTTAATCGACTCCTTTTAAAATAAGATAAAAATACTACATAATGCAAAAGCTAACATGAAACTATTATATATTTTTTTGTATTTTCAAGATCATGTTAAAATAAAAATAAGGTACTATTTTTGTATATATTTTTTATTTAAACTAAAATATTTTTTTGTAATTTTCCATTTTTATGACGAAAATAAAGTAAAGAAGTCAAAAATAGTTGAAATAGCTATATTAGGCCTAAAATAAAAATTTACGCGCTAAAATATGAAAAATCTTGGGGAGGGTCAAAAATCACATGTCTACAGTTATTGTCGCGCCCCCTTTTTCCTTCGCGGAGTCCGGGTTTCGACATTCATGGGGGAACAACTTGTTTTCTTTTGGGAATTGGGTGTTTGAAGAGTCGCCACCTAATGGATTAAGGTGCGTTAGGGAACCTAAAGTAATTAACTCATGTAACCAGTTTGCATTAGGGTTCAAAATAACCTTGAGGGGAAGGTGTTTGGCACCCCTCGCGGTCCACAACGGTGGGTCCCGACCAAACTTAAACTATGTGAATTAGTCATTTAACAAGTAAGCGGTCTCAACACATATTTGCAAATAAAGGTAGTTTACACAATCTAAACACATATACAATCAAGAAAGATAAGCGTAAATTAAGGAGGTTTGAACAGCTCGAGCATACATAAACCAAGGAAGTTTAGGAGGTCTGAGTACTCATATGTGATTGGGAAAAAGGAAGTCCTAAGTTGATTAGCCTATAGGATCAATCTGTGCATTGCCCGGTAATCCTCCTCAATTAGAGGGGCTACATATGTCATTAGCGCGTATGTCATCATATCCTTTTACTACCCACTACCCTCCCCTTAGTGGTTATACAAGCGAATTTGATTAACGAACTCTAAGCGTGTTGTTACCCGTCCCTTTCTTGTGGTCTCGGAGGAGTTTAAGACCTCTAGACTTAGGTAGTTCTAGACAATCCTAAGGTGTTTAAAATGCAAAAATCTAGGCGACAACAAATAACATGTAGGACTGTCAAATATGAAGCAGATAGAAGGCTCATGTTTACTTCCACATATATATAGGCAAATAAGCAACACGTCTCAAACACAGATTTTTAGGTAATTTCTGAGAAATCCTAGAACAGGGTATCTAGGTGAGCATCAAAACACAGAACATGCAACATTATTCTTAAAACGAAGTGGTAGAACCTTAATCAGTTTGCCTACTGATTTTAAAAACCTGTTAAACCTGAGCAGTTTATAAATAATTAGAGCATAGTTTCTTAGTTTTTACAAGGACATTAATCACCTAAGGTTTGCCTAGGCGTGGGGCTATACATAATCTTAGTTATAGGGACGTTTAAACAATTTGAAGTTGTTTCAACCTATAGGCATGTTGATTTAAGTGAACAAGTGATTTTATACAGATTGCTGCTGTAACATGATACCTATGTGTGAAACTATTTTAACCCGTTTTATTTGAGCGACATAAAGCAAATGCACGTATAGTCCTACAACAAGATCACTAATGCACATGGAGAAGGTTGTTTATTAAGTAGTTTTAATAATCTAGTGACACGATTTCTAAGTGATCGTGAATTATACAAAATCAGAAATAGAGTTATGGTCTACCTCATGTTTCTAGTATTCAAAGTAGTAAACGTGAGTGCTAAAAAAATAGGATATCTAATGCACAGATTTAGCATGATTTAATGCAAACAACCATATCAATCCTAAGCATGGTATCTAGTGCATCACACAGATCTAAACATGATTTCTACAGCAGGTCAACATGTAGCACAACCTAGAAACATGATTTCTACAACAAGTCATCGTATAGCAAAGACTAGAAAACATGATTTCTACCCAGTTTTATCCCACATAAGCATATATCTACCCTCTCTTTTCACTATTTGCCCCAATATATGTATACAAAGAATTATTACAGACCAGGATTGCATAAATTACATAAATGAAATATAAATTAGACTATCGGGAGCCTGTTGCAGGCCCAAAATAATACTGGGAGTACCAGGCCTTCAATGGTAGTCTCAAATGCCGAGAACCTCATAGCCAATGAATGTCCAGGTGTGTCAGAGTTCCCTAAGGACCTCAAGGATCCCGGGCAGTGCTCACACCAAGACCTTCTCACAATAGGGACTGGTTATGTGCAGTGTGGAAAGGCCAGCCCCGTTGTGCCAGAGTTCAAAGGAATCTCAGGAATTCCAAGGCAGTACACACACTAAAGGGGCAGAACCTAATGATTTAAAAGTAAAGTGAGAGTGTTTGACATAGTTTGAAAGATTCGGTGAAAACAGTGTAGAGACGACTCTAGGAGTGAAAAAGGCTTTCTAAAACAGAAACTAGTTTGGTAGTGAAAAATAGTTTGAGAAGAGTACCAAAACACTTTTGAAAATAGCAAACAATCAATTGGTCATAAAACACCCAGATTCATAAATACTTAATAAACAGATCTCATACATGGATAAAGGGATTGGGGACACATAGAATTCACATTAAGAGAACACATGACAGGGCTTTGGGAGGCATATAGACAACAAAATGCATAGAACACTTAGGAGCTTATAGAATTAATAGGTTAGTCATGATGGTAGGTAATGGAGCCATGTTGAAAGCAAAGAAGCACTAGACAAAATCAGACACACAACTAGAGTCAGTCGAATGCCTTAAAATATTAGGTAACTAACATGATTTCCTTAGTGAAGGAGAATAGACAAGGGCGAATAGACATGCTGGACAAATATCAAATGGACAACTATAGTTTGTACATGCTAATTACATATTGAACAAAGCAGGATTAGACATACTAAGCAAGGGAGTAAACAGAAACACGAATTAAATTCATAACTAATGAGCTAGTATTGTAATGAAACACATAGAGTTTAGGTTTCAAAATTTAACTAAGACATACCAGCCAAGGAAGAGAGCACAGAATGTAAAGCAGGTGCAGTTCAATATCTAGCCTTGGCTTATAGTCGGCTAGATCAGTGATTATCACAAGTAGTAGAGAAGAAAAAAGAGTTTTGAGTGTAAGTGTGTGTTTTTGAACTGATGTTCGTGTGTTAAGAACTAAAACAGAGGAGTTTATATAGTAGTTCAAGAGTATGGCAAATAAGGTAACCGTACCAACTTCAGTTAATCAAAGGAAGATTGCAGAATCAATTGCACAAAAAATCAGCATAGTCTTCCCTTAATTAAGGGTAATTAACCAACGGTAAGGATATGAAATATTTAAAGAAAGAAATTCAAATCAGACTTAGGCAAAGAGTGAATAATTAGGAATCTAATTAAGGAAATAACCGTGCAAGGAATCAGTAGATACTACATGCAATTAAATAAGGCAAGAAAACCAATTAAAGTCGTAAACAAGGAAATAATCAAGAATCATGCACATGAATTTTTTAACAGAGCAAGTCATTCAACAATTCTGGAAAGAATATATCAATTTTCATAAATAAAATACGCTGGGTAAAACTTTAGGAACACAGAGAAATTAGACGAAAAATAATTCAAAAAACCCTAATAAAGATTAATTAGGATAAAAATTACAAAGCAAGAAATTTTTACTAAGAAAAGCGTGTAAATCAGAATACAAAATGAACCAATACGACTAGTAACTTTGAAAAGATCAGAATCGAAGCAAAACATCAGACAGTTAGAGTTTTAGCATAAATCAACTAGGGTTTATGCAACTTTAGCATAAATCAGTCAAGAACACTTAAGAACAAATAGTTAAGCATTCAATAATAAGAAAACCTTTTGAGAAGACGACTTAGGATAAACCCTGGTTTAGGAAAAATGGAAAATCAGTTGAAAACCAGAAAACTTTTAAAGAAAACATGTAAGATATGTTCGATTCGTCTCAGATCTATATAGATCTGAGAAGATCGGAGATAAAAATTAGGGTTTTCGAAAGTACAACAGAGACGAGAACATAGGTTTAGAAAATCACGGATTCGTAACAAAAATTCTTACTCAAGGTCGAGCAAATAGCCTGAAACAGGCAAGAAATACAAATGTGCACAACAGACGTGCCTAGGTCCCTTGAAATCTCCTCAAGGATCTAGGAGACGAATAAGCCATAGCAAATAGGAGGCCGGTAGAGGCCTGAGGTGAAGAAGAAACACCATGGAATAACAGTATAAGCCTGTGACAGCGGGGAAATTAGGGCTCTGCTAGAGAGCGTTTGAGAGAGAAGGGGAAGAGTGACGGCGAAGGGAAGGGGGTAAGTGGGAAAGGGGTAAATGATTAGGGTTAGAGGGGGGTTTTTGTTAGTTTAATTATGGTAGGAAATTCCTGGACCGTTGATAAAAAATGATCAACGACCAGGATTGGCTAAGCATTGGGTCATGCAGGTAAATGATTTGGGCCTAAGGTTTTGGGCTAATTTATAAAGAGGTGTTGGCTAGTTATTTAGTCTAAAATTGAAAATAAAAGGGCTATTTATTAAATATCCAAAACAATTGAATAAAATTAATTTGTAAAATAATTAACTAATTATAAAAATAATTTTCATGCGTAGAAATGTTTAAAAAATAATTTTTAGTATTTTGAAATATAATGGACTAATTTCTGGTAAAATAACCCAAAAATTGCATGCATGGGCTAAAATTGCAGAGTTATTGCAATTATACCCAAAAGGTGCCAATTTGGCTATTTGTGAAATAATTTGGACTTAATAGGACCATAAATAGTAATATTAAATCAAGAAATATTTTAAAATCATTTGTGATTCAATTTTGTAATTATTTATATAAATAAAATACTAGAGTAAATTAATTTAAACATATAAAAATTATAGAAAAATATCCATTGATGCTAATGCATAGTTTTGAAGGTATATATACACTTTAAAATATTATAGGGAAAAATTGGGTATCAACAGTTATAACATGTTATATCTTTCTTTGTTGAATTTACCTCTGATAATAGGCTAGATTTATGTAATTTGGCGATTGTTTATGCCCCAACTTAATTATGTTTCAATGTTATAATATAGTTAAATGATGAAAAATGGGCTCTAATTGTGAATGTCACATGTTGCAGGAGTGAGGAGCTTGTATGAGGCCTTAAAGCTGTGATTGGAGCTACATTGAAGCAAGAAAAAAACCCTTAGGAGCTGAGTACGCAAGAAGACGAGAAAAAGAATAGTTAAAATGAAGGTTTGGACTAGCGCGACCATTAGCACGTCCACTAGCGCGACACTAGACCAGATGGTCGAGGCAGAATGATAGGGCATTAGCGCGGCCATTAGCGCGCCACTAGCGCGGCCGCGCTAGCCCAGTTTCGGAATATTAATTTTCAGGGGTAAACTTGGAAGTCTGGGGAAAATTCACTTAAACTATAAAAGTTCAAGCTCGCCCAAGGAGGGGCTATGCAGCTTTTCATAGATTAGTGCAAGAAAAGGGGAGGCAAGAGGCAAGGAGGAGAATTCAACATCAAGTTCTTCCTTTCTTCCTTTTGTTTTATAATTTGTGATGAATTTGATTATTGTTGTGTTGAACACTAGTATGAATAGCTAAATATTTAGTCTAAGGTTTGATGAAACCTATTGAAGGATGAACTTTTTGATTATGTTAATATAATTTGCCATTTTAATTTCTATTTGTTCAACTACGTGCTTGTTGTAGTTAATTGACAGGATCCTCAATTAGCTATGCCTATTTAATGTACATAACTCGGGAGAGAGTGCATATTTAGGTAATTGTTGAACAACACCACGCCCAAAATATATGAGAGATCAATAATTGCGGGTTTAAAGGTTGGATTAGGGATAACAAAGCCTTGGGTGTAATCTAAAGTGAGCTGTAATAAATAAACCAGCTAGCGTAACTCTTGAGAGTGCGTCTATTAGATTATCGTGATTACTCGGGAGAGATTTACGGTAGTAAGAGTGCTCAGGATTGATAGAGATGATTTGGTGAATCTATGTGAAGCATAACCGGAAGGGAGTCCATCAATAGGGGAAATCATAGCCTTAGAACATTCTCTTAATAGTTTACAACTCAATTATAGTTATTTTTCAGTTGCTTATTTACATTCATTCGTAGTTAGTAGAAATACCCTCAATTGTTATTTACAATGTTTAAGAAGTTGATTCCGTGGAATTTAGTAAGTCTAACGATAAGTAATTGATAGGTTAGTTCCTTGTGGATTCGACTCTGGGCATTTGCAACGTCTGCGTGTCCTTTATATAAGGCATAGTTGGGTGTGATCAAATTTTGGCGTCGTTGTCGGGGAATTTAACGGTGTTATCAATTACAATTGAAAGAAGTAAAAAAAAAAATCTTAGTGTAGTCAATTTTCTCTATACCCAATCTTTACATTGAAGTTTTAACGTTTGTTGACTTGGTTGCACAGGTGCATGCCTAGAAACTCATCGAGAACTGGTGAAGTATTTGAAGCATTATCAGATCTCGAGAAAGTTTTCAAGGCCTTGAACTGGGCCAACCGGAAAAACAAACAACAACAAACAAGTGAACACTTCGAGACAGAAATGGGAGATCACAAAGATAACCCAGCTATACCAATAGCGCAAGTGGCACCTCTTGTGCCAGAGGCAGCTCTCTATGACTGGGCACAACCCACAACTGAAAATATGGCCACCTCGATTTTAGTCCCGCAGATACAGGCTGAATCATTCCAAATAATGAATAACATGCTGCACTTGTTGCAGAACAAGGGACTATTTTCGGGATCACAAGTCGAAGATCCTCAACATCACTTGAAGAATTTCCTGTCAATCTGCAAAACCCAAAGGCAGCCCAACGTAACTCCGGAAGAAATCAAGCTCCTATTGTTTCCATTCTTAGTGACAGGAGCTGCCCAGACCTGGCTAAACTCACTCCCCATAAATTCCATAACAACTTGGGAGGAGTTAGTCAAGCAATTCGTGAATAAGTTCCACGCACCCAACAAAACCGCTCAACAAATTGATGAAATTTTGAGTTTTAAACAGAGACCAATGGAAACACTGCATGAAACATAGGAACGATTCAAGGGGATGCTGGTTATATGTCCGCACCATGGTATTTCAGATCTGATGTTGGGGCAGCGGTTTTACATGGGATTGTCAGATAGTTTGAAGAACATTGTTGATGCTTCAACTGGCAGAGCATTTTTTAGCAAAACATGGAGAGAAGGCCAGGGTCTGCTTGACAAGATGGCACAGAATTCAGGATGGATAACCAGGAATGCACCTATCACTCCAGTGGTGCACTCAGGGCCCTTAGATCTATCCAACTCTATGGCTGAAAATATGGCCACCTTATTGACACGGATGAGCATACTCACCAAAAAGGTGGAAGAGTCAGGGCAGAAGCAGCAAGTGCACATTGTAGATACTACCAATGGGGGTTTGTGCACATCGTACATTAGTCATCCAATTCGTAACCAGTGGAATGCAAAACATGATCATCATCACTACCCTGAAGACATGAACTATGTGTCGAATTATGGAGGCCAGATACTGGGTGGTCAGAATTGGGGCCAGCAGAATCAGTAGTACAGGCCAGCCCAACCACAATTCAACAATGGGAACATGGGAGGTATGAGACCCCCTAACAATATGGCACCTTACCCAAGGCCACAAGGATATAATAATCAAAATCAGCAGCAGCATGATGGAAGGCAGGAAGATGGGTTTGCTAGACTTGAAGCAATGATGTGTAGGTTATTGGGTCTAATGCAAAGATTAGTGAGAGAGTAGATGAACATGATTCAGCGATCAAGAATATTGAAATGCAGATGGGCCAAATTTTGATGTATCTGAACAATCGTCCTCATGGGACACTACCTGCAGACACCCAGATAAATCCAAAAAATCAAAGCTCGAAGCAGCTGATGGCGGTGAGTCTACGTAATGGCAGAGATTTGGATGTAGAGCAAGAGAGGGATCGAGAAACTAGACAAGCGGAGACACTCATACCAGTGCTCATTGAGTTGGATGAGTCAACGAAACTGACAGAAGTGACAGTCCAGCCTGCCCAGGAAGAAAATAACATTCAGATTGAGACCGAGAAAGAAGCTGAGACAACCCAGGAACCAGTAGTTGAGGTGGCAGCTGATAAAAATCAATCCCAAAGGATTGGGAAGAAGAGACCTTCTGCACCCTTCCCTCAGAGGCTGGCTAAGTACCAAAAGGAGGAGCAATACAAGAAGTTCTTGGAGATGCTGAAACAAATCCAGGTAAATATTCCATTAATTGATGCTTTGAAAGAGATGTCTAGGTATGCAAAAATGATGAAGGACTTAATGTCTCGAAAATTTGATTTCCAAGACTTGGCCACAGTTAGTCTTACTTAGACCTGTAGTGCAATGGTGACTAGACCAATTGTGGAAAAGCTGTCTGACCCAGGGAGCTTTACAATTTCATGCACTATTGGTAGTTTTGCTTTTGCTAAGGCACTGTGTGATCTAGGGGCCAACATTAATCTTATGCCCCTGGCGATTTATAAGAGGTTGGGCATTGAAAGAGCTAGACCTACCTATATGTTGTTGCAGCTGGCTGATAGGACTATAAAGCAACCCTCAGGTATCCTGGATGATGTGTTGATTCGGGTAGGGAAATTTGTGTTCCCTGCAGATTTTGTGATCTTAGACTGCAAGGTAGATGAAGAGATTCCCATAATTTTGGGAAGGACGTTCTTGGACACTAGGAGAGCTCTCATTGATTGTGAGACTGTGGAGCTCAAGATGAGATTGAACGACGAAGAGATAACATTAAATGTGCAGAAATCTATGAGGCAACCAAGTGAATTCGCCAATTGCTCTCTTATTGATGTCGTGGATGTAATTGTAGAGACTGATGATGAGATGCTGACTATTGAGGACCCTCTTGCTGTATGTCTGATGAATTTAGATGAGGTAAGTGGAGAAGAACTGGCAGAATGGGTGATGGCATTAGAGGGTAGAGGGTTCTGGGATGGAACTCTTGAATTTGAGCCCTTGCACTTGGAAAATAGAGAAACTCCTCCAGCCAAGCCATCCATCGAAGAACCACCAAAGCTGGAGTTGAAGCCACTGCCTGCCCATATCAGGTACGAGTTCCTTGGACCTGACTCCACATTACCTGTTATTATCTCATCTAGTTTGTTAGATGTGCAGGCATAACAACTCTTACAGGTACTGAAGGAGTGTAAGACTGCCACTGGGTGGACCATGGCAGACATAAAGGGGATCAGCCCAGTCTACTGTATACACAAAATTCTCCTAGAAGAGGGACACAAACCTTCCAGGGAACACCAAAGAAGGTTGAACCCCAACATGAAGGAAGTAGTGAAGAAAGAAGTGATAAAGTGGTTAGATGCGGGAATCATTTTCCCAATATCTGACAGCAGTTGGGTTATCCCGATTCAATGTGTACCTAAAAAGGATGGCATGACGGTAGTTAAAAATAATAACAATGAACTGCTCTCTACGAGAACCGTCACGGGCTAGAGAATTTACATGGATTATAGAAAGTTAAATCTAGACACTCGGAAAGACCATTTCTCACTTCCCTTCATTTATCAGATGTTAGACAGATTGGCAGGGAGGTCACATTTCTGTTTCCTGGATGGGTACTCAGGGTACAATCAGATCTCCATTGCACCAGAGAACAAGGAGAAGACTTCCTTCATGTGCCCATATGGCATTTATGCCTTTAGGAGGATGCCCTTTGGGCTATGCAATGCACCCGCCACATTCCAAAGGTGCATGATGGCCATATTCACTGACATGGTAAAGGACATAATGGAGGTGTTCATGGATGACTTCTCCGTAGTGGGTAACTCATTTGATGAGTGCCTGATATAGTGGGTAACTCATTTGATGAGTGCTTGATAAATCTTACTCGTGTGCTGAAAATGTGTATTGAGACTAACCTGGTTCTTAATTGGGAGAAGTGCCATTTCATGGTACAAGAGGGCATAGTCTTGGGGCACCGAGTGTCAAGCAAAGGAATTGAGGTGGATCATGCTAAAGTGGATGTGATCGCAAAGCTGCCCCCTCCAACTTCAATCAAGGCAATCAAGAGCTTCCTTAGGCATGCCGGTTTCTACCGGAGATTCATAAGAGACTTCTCAAAAATTGCCAACCCTCTCTGTAAGTTATTAGAAAAAGATCACCCTTTCTCATTTTCTGATAATTGCAGGGTAGCATTTGAGGAGCTGAAAAAGAGGTTGGTCACAACACCTATCATTGTTGCCCTCGACTGGGATCAGCCATTCGAACTCATGTGTGATGCCAGTGACTACGCAGTGGGGGCAGTGCTGGGAAAGTGGAAAGACAAGTTGATGCATCCAATCTACTATGGTAGTAGAATGCTGAGTGGATCCCAGCTGAACTACACTATGACTGAGAAGGAGATGTTGGCTGTGGTGTTTGCTTTCGACAAGTTCAGATCATACCTGATTGGCTCTAAGGTAATTGTATACACTGATCATGCAGCTCTCAGGTACTTGATTGAGAAGGAGTCTAAGCCGTACCTGATTCATTGGGTGCTACTATTGCAAGAATTCAACCTCGAAATTCGTGACTGTAAGGGCACAGAAAATCAAGTCGCTGATCATCTATTGCAACTTGAAGGAGCTGAAAACTCAATCGAGGTTGAAGATATTCTGGAAATCTTTCCAGATGAGCAGTTGCTCGCTACTAGTCTTGAGGAAGTTCTATGGTATGCAGATTATGTAAATTACCTGGTCAGCGGTATAGCTCCCTATGACCTTTCATCTGTACAAAAGAAATTTTTTTATCGTGACAGTCGCATGTATTATTAGGATGAGCCCTATCTGTTTAGAATATGTGTTGACAATATGATCCGGAGGTGTGTCCCCGAGATAGAACAATCTTCTGTTTTGCAGGTTTGTCATGCATCGGTATATGAAGGACATTTTGGAAGGGTCAGGACAGCTGCGAAAGTTCTAGAGGCCGGATCTTTTTAGTCAACAGTGTTTAAAGATGTGCACCAATGGGTGAAGGGCTGCAATGAATGTCAATGGACCGGGAACATTTTCCGTAACCATGAGATGCCCATGAACCCGATTCAAGAGGTGGAAGTGTTTGATGTCTAGGGGATTGACTTCATAGGTCCTTTCGTCAGCTCCTTTGGCAATAAGTACATACTTGTTGCTGTGGATTACGTGTCCAAATGGGTAGAAGCTGAAGTGTTTCCCACTAATGATGGAAGAGTGGTGGTGGGATTTTTGAAAAAGAACATATTCACCCGCTTTGGAACACCAAGAGCGATCATTACTGACGGAGGCACACACTTCTGTAATAGAGCTTTCGAGAAGTTGCTCGCAAAGGATGATGTACGCCACAAGGTGACTATCCCATATCATCCCCAAACTAGTGGGCAGGTTGAAGTGTCCAACAGAGAGATCAAGAGTGTGCTAACCAAGACTGTGAATGCCACAAGAACTGATTGGGCGAAAAAGCTAGATGATGCACTTTGGGCGTATAGAACCGCTTTTAAAACACCAATTGGTATGTCGCCATATAAATTGGTGTTTGGAAGGCCTGCCCCTTGCCAGTGGAACTTGAACATAAAGCTTGGTGGGCACTGAAACAACTGAACCTTGACATTGAAGCTGCAGGCACAACGAGGATCACTGAATTGCATGAGCTCGACGAGTTTCGACATCTTGCTTTTGAAAGCACAAGGTTGTACAAGTAAAGAATGAAGTGGTTTCACGACCAGAACATTGTTGAGCTATATTTCGAACCCGAGGACATGGTACTGCTCTATAATTCAAGATTACGGCTATTCCCGGGTAAGCATAAATCACGATGGTCTGGGCCATTTCGATTGGTTGAAGTATATGTAGGCATGAAGGAACCAAAGGAAGTGTCAGAGATCCACCTGACGGAACCTCAGAGGTCGAGCGAGCCTTAAATGCACTTGTATGCATCATGCCGCGACATTAAATCAGGCGCTACATGGGAGGCAACCCATTGAATTGTTGTAATCGTCGTGCCACGATATTAACTAAGGCGCTGGTTGGGAGGCAACCCAACGATAGTAGTAGTTGTTAATTGTGAGTTTTAGGAAGTGCTAACCAATGCAGGTGACAATGGGCGGGTGATAAAGCCATCGAAAGTGGTAACAACAAGTGGAAAATGTAAAAAAAATTCCTCCCAAGAGCGCGCCCGCGCTATAGGCTGTGCTATTTGGGCAAACATTCTACCCGGCCCGCGCTAATAGGCAAACATTCTGCCTGGCCTGTGCTCGTGAACGTGCTCCTGGATGCGCTACTAGCGCTATCGCGCTCCTAGACGCGTTAGTTCCGACGATTTTTTTTGTGTTATATTTTCTGAGTTGTTGTAATTTTATTTTTTTTGTTAGTTGTAATAAACCCCTCCTTTAATCCCCCAATCCCACGCCCCACTCCCAATTCCCATGCCCCGATTCCAAACACAAGAGAAAGAGAAACAAAACCCTCCCCAAATCCTCTTCTTCATCAAATCCCCTTCACCTTCAACTCCCCTCTTCCACAAATTTTTATTTTTTTTCAATTGGCCCCAAGTCTCCAACCACATTCTCCTCCACCTTTCTTCTCTGTTCCCCTCCTTCTATCACTACAGGTATGCATTTTAGGGACCATTTTTTTTTCTTTTGTTCCTTTTATTTCTGATTTTCATTTTTATTTTTATTATTGTTGCTCTTGCCTCTGTTTAGTCGAAATTTGTAGTATTTGTTGTAGTAACTATGGATGGAATGGTCGGTGGAGTTAGAGAATGATTTAGTTGTGCTTGTGGCTACATTGTGGTGGTTTTTGATGTTGTCAAATACTTGAAAAGGGTTGTGAGTGCCTAATGCCCACAAGGTCTTTGTGGAAAGGCCTCAATGAACGTAACTATGTAGTTGTGACCACTTATGCATGTGAAGTCTGAGTAATCGCAATGCGTCACAATTTTGTGTTGGGCTGTGCTAATGTGTTCCCGTTTTTCAGGTATACTGACTCCATCTAGGAAACGCCGCGCCACAGGTGCATCTTCTAGCAGCCAAGCCGACTCGTCCAGGACACGAGGAGCAGCCCCTACATGCCCCTTTGATAGCACCAGATTTGTCTCGGCCAAGGCTTAGGACCACTTTGCGGCGAAGGCCTCTAAAAAACCGATTCCGGAGAGGGGTAATAACATCGGATTAGTCCAGCAGCACTGCCCTCACATTTACACTGAGATGTTGAGGCGGGGGTTGAAAACCTTCATTAATGAGCCATGTGAGGGCAATTTTATGGTTGTTAGAGAATTTTACGCCAATGTGTTGGAGCATGACAATGGTGTAGTCATGGTGCACCGAAAGGTGGTGAATGCTTCTATTGAGGCGATACGGACGACATACCAGTTGCCCCATGTTGTGGTTGATTATAATGACTTTTATGAGTATGACCGTAACCCAACACACGAAAAGTGGGAGCGATTCTTTGAAACAATCTGTGTACCAAGGAAGGAGGTGGTTTGGATGAAATATGGTGAGAAGTTTCACTCCTCGGCACTAACCTTTGAAGGAAAGTGCTAGCTGTATCTTATCAACAACCGTCTGCTTTCGTCCTCCAACACTACTGAGGTAAATGGGCCCCAGGCAACTTTGATTTGGTGCTTCGTCAATGGTCACAACTTCGACGTGGCCAAAGTGATACATGAAGAGATGTTCATACGCTACCTAGTAAAAAGGTATAGGTTCTTTTTCCCTTCTTTTGTTACTCAGCTTTGCAGGGAAGCTCGGGTGCCCAAAAATCTAGCTGTGGATGGGCTAGTACCAAGAGACCACAAGTTCTGGGCTGACAAGGTAACAACGGGTAAGGAGCCGGCGGCAGTTTAGGGGGAGGATAATAGTGGCTCTGATGACTCGGACGAAGAGGAGGACGAACAGGAGGATGTGGAGGCCGAACCACAGGCCCATGAGCACAGTGCAGCAGCTGCAGCACCACCTAGGACTTCAACATCCTCCCAGCCACGCCGTAGTACCCGTATGACCGCTTTAGAGCAGGATATGGCTGGGTTGCGTACCTCCATCACTGATTTAGGTGCCCGCGTTGACGCGATGGCTGAGCGGTAGGTGAAGTCAGAAAAGAAATTCTTAGGCTGGCAGAGAGCTCTGGGTCGCACATGCAATGTGAACCCAGACACCGTCTCCGAGCAGGAGTGATCCTTTAGGGAAGTTCCTTTACCTTACTACTCTTTAAATTTTGGTGCCATGAGGACATGTCTACATTTTAAGTGTGGGGTGGGGGATACTTCAATGTATATATGTAATTGTACAATTTAACTGTTTGATGTCTCTTTGTTTTGCGTTGATTGTTTTCGATGTTTGAGTAATAGTTTCATTAGGTTAGTTTAAAGTAGGTAAGTGGCTTGTTCCGACAACGGATCTCTTTCGGCGGGATTCTTGAGGGACTAAGTCGATTGAAAAAAAAAAGGAAATATGGAGACTCTTCCTGATGATGAAGCCTTTAGACAATTTTCTTGAGGGAAGTAAGTCTAGAGAAAAGACCAAAAAGATTTTTTTTAGGTAGTGTAGTAACCCCCCATTGGGTTTTCTTTGGGCCACGGTTCTTTTTCAAGGGTTTAACTTGAATTGGGTATAGGTAGTTTTTGTTCATTTTGTTTTCTTTTTAGTAGATTAGGATTAATAGGCTACGAGCTAAAATCGAAAGTTAAGCCTCTAGCGTTGATACACCTGAACACAATAGACACTAGAGTGTAACACTTAGTCTCAGTAGTTGATTCTTGCTAAAGTGCCTTAAAAATTGTATGTTTGTTACTGAATTGAATACTCAGAAGAGAGTGTCTTGATAAGCCAATCTGGAATAAGTCATGTGCCATGTGCGTGTCAGTTTTATTGTATTCCATGATTCACATTTGATGCCTAGAACTTGCCTTGTGTGTTTGCAAAGCGAAATAGTAGTTTCATTCAGTCCTAGAAGTGATATAGGCATTTCTTTATTGAGCCAGACATATAAAGTAAACCTACCTAACTGTATTACATCTTAGTTAACCCCATTGAGCCTATAAACCTATTTCTTTGGCAACCACATTGCGAACCTTACCCAATTATTTGAATAGCCTGCTGTTTGAACCCTTCTACCTCCCATAAGCACTTGAATGGTATGGAAATTATACAAAGGCAAAAGTGTGGGGTGGTTCTTTGGTTTTTGAGTGGAGCCGTTGAAATAGATAAAAGGTGCAGTGTTTGGAAAAGTAAAAGAATAAGCACCACTGAAAAAAATGAATAAATGTAGTAATCGATAAGTGGTGGTTTGTTATAATTACATCCAATGGATGGGGTTGTTGTAAATAAAAGAAAAAAAAATGGTGGGATATTTGGTTGACATAAGTATGGCTTTGAATGTTAATGTAATTGTATTAAAAAGTGCTTAGGGAGGTTAGTCACTATATCCACATATATCCTACCCGTCCCTTAGCCTACATTACAACCAAGTGAAGACCTATTGATCTTATACTGAGCGGGCTCGATTAGTAGAGTAGTACACTACGGGCAAGCCTATGGTGCATCTTTATGGCATGTGAATGTTCTTTTTTGAGAGTGAGCTAGTTTTGTCTATCTAAGTTCCTAATTGTTCTAAACATCACTATATGTGGAACTACTCTCTTGTGTGGTGCGGGCATGTAATTCATGAAGGAAGGGCAAGTCTTGACTTTTGCGTAGAGTAGTTTGAGAAAGTATGAATATTGCACGACACGTGAGAGTCGACTTTTGAGGCTAAGATTGTTCACTACTAGGTGTAACTCATGTGATTTGTTCTTGGTGTGATGCGTTAAGGAAGAATTCTTAGTGAAGGAACCTCTATAGAGTGTGGTGGACTGCTCGAGGACTAGCAATGATTTAAGTGTGGGGTGTTGATAATAGACTAGATTTATGTAATTTGGCGATTGTTTATGCCCCAACTTAATTATGTTTCAATGTTATAATATAGTTAAATGATGAAAAATGGGCTCTAATTGTGAATGTCACACATTGTAGGAGTGAGGAGCTTGTATGAGGCCTTAAAGATGTGATTGGAGCTACATTGAAGCAAGAAAAAACCCCCTAGGAGCTGAGTACGCAAGAAGACGAGAAAAAGAATAGTTAAAATGAAGGCCTAGACTAGCGCGACCATTAGCGCGGCCGCGCTAGACCAGATGGTCGAGGCAGAATGATAGGGCATTAGCGCGGCCATTAGCGCGGCCGCGCTAGCCTAGTTCCGGAATATTAATTTTCAGGGGTAAACTTGGAAGTCTGGGGGAAAAAATCACTTAACCTATAGAAGGTCAAGCTTGCCCAAGGAGGGGCTATGCAACTTTTCATAGCTTAGTGCAAGAAAAGGAGAGGCAAGAGGCAAGGAGGAGAATTCAACATCAAGTTCTTCCTTTCTTCCTTTTGTTTTATGATTTGTGATGAATTTGATTATTGTTGTGATGAACACTAGTATGAATAGCTAAATACTTAGTCTAAGGTTTGATGGAACCTATTGAAGGATGAACTTCTTGCTTATGTTAATATAGTTTGCCATTTTAATCTCTATTTGTTCAACTACGTGCTTATTGTAGTTAATTGACAGGATCCTCAATTAGCTGTGCCTATTTAATGTGCATAATTCGGGAGAGAGTGCATATTTAGGTAATTATTGAACACCACCACTCCCAAAATATATGAGGGATCAATAATTGCGGATTTAAAGGCTGGATTAGGGATAACGAAGCCTTGGGTGTAATCTAAAGTGAGCTGTAATAAATAAACTAGCTAGCGTAACTCGGGAGAGTGCATCTAGTAGATTATCGTGATTACTCGGGAGAGATTTACAGTAGTAAGAGTGCTTAGGATTGATAGAGATAATTTGGTAAATCTATGTGAAGCATAACCGGAAGAGAGTCTATCAATAGGGAAAATCATAGCCTTAGAACCTTCTCTTAATAGTTTACAACTCAATTATAGTTATTTTTCAGTTGCTTATTTACATTCATTCGTAGTTAGTAAAAATACCCTCAATTGTTATTTACAACATTTGAGAAGTTGATTCCGTGGAATTTAGTAAGTCTAACGAGAAGTAATTAATAGGTTAATTCCTTGTGGGTTCGACTCTGGGCTAAATACTCAGATTATATTTGCAACGTATGTGTGTCCTTTACATAAGGCATAGTTGGGTGTGATCAACCTCACATGCTATAATTGATTTGTTAGTCCATGTTCTATCTTTTATTGCCAAATTTACCCTTATATACTTTAATTGAAATTGTTGCTTCTTTCATTGTCACGTTATCTCTTCCATAAATGATTTATTCTTATTTGAAGTCGTTGCTACATGTTATCTATCTCATTGTTGAGTTATTATTATTTGAATTTATTATTACTTGTTATGTCTTTCATTGTTGAGCTTATTCTCCCATTTCATTGTGTTGTCATAATTCTCGTGTTAATTTACTTGCCGTACTCTCGTGTTATTGTTGTACTCAGTGTTGTTGAGTCGTGGGCTATGTGTGGTTGTGATATTGAGATTGTTGTTATGGAAATGTTGCGGCATATGGGTACATGTAGTGTGAGTTATTATATTGCGTTGTTATGTTTTAGACACATGTCAAATTGTTTAGAGGATTGTCGGGGTGTTTGCATGTGAGTTGTTCGTGCTATTGTTATTATTGATATTTTCACATGCGGTGTGATAAGGCGGGCTATATATGTTGAGTTTGCGCATGTAGGGCATGATAATTATTGATGCGCGTGTGGCGAGACAAGGCGGGCATTTACTTTACTATTGTGCATGCAACGAGACAAGGCGAGCTATATCATGGATGATTTGTGATGGCCTGGGGGCATTGTCTTTGATGATATTTGTGTGGTGGTTTGACCATATTGTGTGCATCATGCATATTGTGGGTTTTTTTGTATTGTTTCCAATGTGCTATTCGATATCTTTGATCTTACTTATTGACTCGAGATGTGATAGTACACCTGCACAAGCATATATCGTAATCTGTCACCTATATCAGTCCATGAGTATAATTCTCGATGTTTATTGATCATGTACATGTATTCTTGTATATCTACCTTATATGTGGGGACTGAACTGTTGGCATGTAGGTTGTCTGTGTTGATATAAGACATTGTTACTATTGACACGTGAGTTGTCCGTGCGGATATGAGTTTATTGTTAATAGAATTAGCACGTCAGTAATCCATGCGGGTATGGGGTTACTGTTAATAGAATTAGCATGTTAGTTATGCGTGTAACATGTAGATTGTCCGTGCAATTGTGCTTTATAAAGTGGGCAAGAGATGTCGCGTGATTATGATTCGTGAGTTGGGATTTGTGAAATTGTGGTATTTCGATATGATCCTTGTTGTGCATTTTATGTTGAAAAGCTCGATGAGTTGAATGATTGTGGTTCTTGTTTTCCTTACTTCCTTCCATTCGTATTTTTTCATTGTTAGATTATATCAATGTCTTGTACATGTTTTCATGTCTAGTAGGTGTCTTGACATGACCTCGTCACTACTCTACCGATATTAGGCTTGATACTTATTGGATACCGATGTGGTGTACTCATGCTATGGTTGCTGCACATTTTTTTGTAGATCAAGTACCTTGGAGTATGCAGGTTGTTGGTTAGTTGATTGTGAGCTGATGTGGAGACTTCAAGGTATACAGGCCATCCCGTTCGCAAGCCTCGAAGTCACTTTCTGTTGTTTTCTTTACCACTATTTATTTCTATTTCAGAATAGTTTGTACTTGGAGATTCTTCTAATGAATTCAATAGAGCTTATGACTTGTACTACTGATTTTGGGATATTGAACATCTATTGATGGTTGTAGGCTATGTATAGAAATTTATGGTTCATGTTTAATAGTTGATTGCTTTAAATCTATTAATATCTCGATATGTGTTAGGCTTACCTAGTCTTAGAGACTAGGTGCCATCAATATTAGAAGGGATATTGGGTCGTGACAAAAAGTAAATCTCTCATGTATAATAAAAAAGAGATAAGGTCATAAAACAAAAAACAAAGTAATTATCTCATGTGTAAAAAAAGAGATGGAGTCATAAAACTAAAAACAAGTTTATAAAGACCCACAACATCATTTGATCCTTATTTGATCCTTAGAGTTGTTAATTCATAAAGTTATATTAATGTCAATGAAAGTTGGTTGGGCTATTTGTAACATGTGGGTTAAAGATTATGACATATATTACTAGTGCAATTATGAATACATGGGATTGGTTACCTTGAAATACATATACAACACAGCTTGCATAGTTGCAAGAATATTAGCGGTGGTTTGGTAGGATGCACTAGAGAAAATAATGCATGCATTAGCTTTTGGTATTACTAATTTGTTGTTTGATACACTTTTTCAGCCTATGTATTACTAATGCAAGTATTAGATATATAACATATTTGGTATTATCCTATGTAAAACTAATACATAGCAAACCATGGTATTAGCAATACCAAAGCTATTAATGAATGCATTAGCATGGTTAAAGATAAAATTGTCCTTATAATCCTTCAAAGCTGAATAATACGGAGGACATTTTGGTATATAACTAATTTTTAAAAAAAATTATGCAATGCATTCTTGAAGTGGAGGTTAGCGTCGGGAGTCTTGTGTGACAAGAAAGTGTCACCGTTACTAAAAGGTAAGTTTTATACGGCAGTGGTTAGGCCTGCCATGTTATATGGAACTGAATGTTGGCCGGTAAAGAACTCACACATCCAGAAGATGAAAGTAGCAGAGATGAGGATGTTGAGGTGGATGTGCGGGCATACAAGGATGGATAAGATTAGGAATGAAGATATTCGAGAGAAGGTGGGCGTGGCCCCCATGGAGGACAAGATGCGGGAAGTAAGACTCAGATGGTTCGGGCACATTCAGAGGAGGAGCACTGATGCACCGGTGAGGAGGTGTGAGCGACTGGCTGTGGTGGGCACGCGGAGAGGTAGATGGCGACCTAAGAAGTATTGGGGAGAGGTGATCAGACAGGACATGACTCGACTTAGGATTACTGAGGACATGACCCTTGACAGGGAATTATGGAGGTCGAGCATTAAGGTTGTAGGTTAGGGGAAAGTTGTGAATATTTTTACAGCACAATAGAGTGAGACTAGCCAGTTAGGAGTTAGACTAAGAATGTCATTGGTCGTCTATTGATGCAGGGCTTTACCTGCTAGTTTTACTATACCAGCCATCTATTTCGTATTTCATATTTTGTATTTCATATCTCTTATATTGCTGTTATTTTATTATGCATTTTTATGGTACTAATATATCGGCTCATGTTGCTTTTTTGAGCCGAGGGTCTCCTGGAAACAGCCTCTCTACCCTTCGGGGTAGGGGTAAGGTCTGCGTACATATTACCCTCCCCAGACCCCACTTGTGGGATTATACTGGATCGTTGTTGTTGTTGTTATTGTTGTTGTTGTTGTTGTTGTTGTTGTTGTTGTTGTTGTTGTTGTTGTTGTTGTATGCAATGCATTCTAATTTTCAATACACTACTCCAAACACTAGATAAGAAGTAATCTTTGCATAACTAATATGTTATTTGAATTGGCTTTTAAAAAGTAGCTTATAAGCTAAAAGCCATAAGTTGGTAATACCTAACATTTAACTTTTGGCTTATTTTTGTATATTTCATGTCTAAAAGTAAGTGCTTTTCAGCACTTTTTATCATTGCCAAATAACACAAAAACTAAAAAAGTGCTTAAAAGCCAATAAACACTTAAAATAAGCCAATCCAAATACCATTTAATACTTGCATTACTAATCCCTACATTACTAATATAACTTATTCAAAATTATTTTTATACACCCTACCAAACGACCCCTTATTGTAACACTTCATATTTTACTATTTTAGGGATCCTATATGCACCACTTTTATAGTTAGAGAACTATTTAGAGTACCTCAGTATACTTTAGGGATCACTTGGAATAAATGCTAAAACTTAAGGGACCATTCTAGACTTTTTTCTCGACGACGACAACGCCAGTAAAGAAATGTATATAATAAATAAATAAATAAATAAAAAGCACAACATGTACGATAAGTCCGGGATTTTTCCAGATTAGGTTCTCTAACTCCTCTCTCTCTCTCACACACTCACTCTCCCTCCCTCGTGTACTACACTCAGCATTGGGGCTAGGGTTTCACCAAATATCTTTTTCACAAATTATCTTAGGGTTTTTGTCTGTTCTTCACAACTGATTTATGATAATGGATATACGGATGAATTAAGCTTTTTCGAGGGATTTTAGACTTATAAAAAACTAAAGGGTTTTTTGTAATTGTTGCTTGAAATGGCGGATTTGAACCCATTTGATTTGCTGGGTGATGATGACAACGATGACCCATCTAAGCTGATTGCCATTCAGCAGCAAAAAGTTGATACCGCTAAGAAACCCTCTGCTCCGGCGGCGGCGGCTAAGAAGCAGCCGGCTAAGCTCCCCACTAAGCCTCCTCCCACGGCTCAGGCTGGTGAGCGTCACCTCAGTTTATTATGTTCTCATATTTTGTATATTACCTAAAAGTAGAGAAAGGTATTAGTATTTCGATCATGTTTAGTGTATTGAGTTAAGCAGATATTCCATATTGCGCAGATAGCGTGATTAACTTTTTGGATGTTGATTTCAACGTCTAATCAATTAATATGACACCAACTTGGTGTATTGCTTATGCAATACTAACATTGATTTATCAAAACGGAAGTAGTCATGACGTACATAGACCTTTAAATATAACAGTCTATACGTGTGACACCATAGTGATTAGAAGTGCTAAAAGGGACTAGGTTTATTTAAAATCACACGAGGAATTGTCTAGAAGAAACTCCATTCTCTTAGGATTGATGTGGGCTCAACTAAGAGTATGAGAGAATCGAAGCAAAGTACTCGCGCAGATGATACCAGCTATTTAAGATTCATGCTTAGTTGTTGTTGTTGTTCACACCTACATTAGGTCGAGGTAAGGATAAGTGTGATAGAATCTCTAATTTTCCTTCAATTACTTAGCAGTATCAGCATGAAATTGGGTTGAATACAGTGGAATATATAGAGGATTCATGTCATTAACCCGAACTATTTTGGGATTGAGGTATTGACCCAAAAAGAAAAGGAACTAGTTTGAGAATGAGGCATAATTTATTGATATAAGAAAGAAAATATAATGAGTTAAATACTCCAATTTTAAGAGGGAAGCATAAGATTTTGTAATTTGGACCTTTATTTATTGAAGGATTGGCTGTTGTGTCCTATTTCTAGTGTCACTTCAAAAGAATGAGAAATAATCCCATTCCTGCTGTTATTGATTCCTCTTGGTCTTGAAATTTCAGTTGTTCATCATACGTACATACTTTTTTATATTCCACACAAGATGTCTGACGGTGACCAGTTCTCTGTTATTCTATTTCCTTATTCTCATAATTTTTGCTAGTGGGTCCACTTGAATAATGATATGGATGAATTACTTTTTGTTTATATCTTTTGTTATAGTCATTGCACTTATGGTTCTTTTCCTCTTTTTCTTTTGCAAGTATTCAGAATTTACTTATTGCTTCTTTGTTTCAACTGTGTAGTCAGGGAGGCAAAAACAGAGGTTGGACGTGGAGGAGGTAGAGGTGGTGGACGTGGTTACAGTCGTGGTCGTGGTGGAGGCGGGTTTAATAGGGAAGCATCCAACAATGAGAATTTTTCTCGAAACAGAGAATTTTCTGGTGGTATAGCTGCACCTGAAGATGTGGAAGGAGGAAGACCCTATGAAAGACGTGGCGGTTACGGTGGACCCCATGCTTTTGGTGGTGGTCGACGAGGCGGTTTTAGTAATGAAGAATTTCCTGAGGGAGACCGGCCTCGTAGGATATTTGAGCGCCGTAGTGGTACTGGCCGCGGGTAGACACACCTTTCTTGTCTGTGTTACCATCACCTTTTGTTGCTGTATTTGTAAAGCTTTCTTACTTTTCCTTCGCTATACGAGCAGAGGTGAGATAAAGCGTGAAGGAGCTGGCCGAGGAAATTGGGGAACTCAAGCAGATGAAGTTACTCAGTGAGTTTTACCTTCCTACATAGTCCTAAACAGACTAGTGTGAACATCATGGCACATTCTATCTATTGATTATGGTGTTGATTTGTTTGTGTTGTGTATTATAGGATTACTGATGAAGTTGCTAATGAAGGCGAGAAAAATCTGAATGTGGAGAAACCCTCCGCAGATGGAGAAGCAGGAGACGACAAGAAGGAAAATCCAGCTGCTGAAGCTGAGGACAAGGAACCTGAAAATAAGGTGAACCTTTTGTATCATACTCAACACATTATTGATAGGACCTTGACGATCCCTGTGTTGCTGCCTTGTTTGTTGACACATGTCCTGCTCTGCTCTAGAAACAGATGCTTAAGAGAGCTTGAGCAGTCAGAATTTAACACCTTCCTTTTTGATGGCTTCGTGCTCAATTGGAGTATGCTAAATCAATTGGGTGTTTAGTGTATGCTATGACATGCACTTCACCAACATTGCTGATGCAGTTGCTCTTTAATTAAAAGAAGGTTTCTGAATTGACATGGTTTTTGCTTCATATATTGTTTCATTTAATTTCAATTATTTTATCTATATATTGATGTTTGTTTTTTTAATATAAAAAATTATTATGCTCATCTGTGTTATTAGTTATTTTTTCTGCAGTACTGTATATATTAAATTCTTTTCCCTTCGAACATACATGCCTTCGCTGCAGAGTAGGTGTTTTAGTTGCACTTTACTTTATGTATTTCGCTTCTTACAATATTGACCGTAAAGGTAGAAGCAGAGGTTTCATCAGTAGTAGAAGCTTTCCAGGTGTTGTTCTAGCTGTGGTAGAACTAGTACTTAATACATAGTGGAGTTGCAGGCGATAGTTAATAGGTGTTACATGTGAATGTAACTCATGTTCCTTGAATGAATAGGAGATGACCCTTGAAGAGTACGAGAAGGTGCTAGAAGAAAAGCGGCAGGCTTTGCAGGCACTTAAAACTGAGGAAAGGAAGGTCGACATCAAAGAATTTGAATCCATGCAACAGCTTTCAAAGAAATCCAGTGATGACATCTTCATCAAATTGGTGAAATTCTTGAGACATTATGCCCTCTACTCATGCTTGATGCTAGTTATCTATAAAGCATCTCTTGAAATACTTCTATGCCATGATTTTTAGGGCCCCAAGGATAAGAGAAGAGAGTCTGCTGAGAAGGAAGAGAAGGCAAAGAAGGTACTTATTCGGCATATGCGTTCTTTCCTGACAATTGTTTAACCAGCAAATGCTTTTCATACACTGCTCAATAGTGATTTACCAAGCTTTATGAACAATGCGTCCAGTCTGTTGCAATTGTTATATGAACAATGCTTCCAATCTGTTCTAGTTGTTATTCTTGCTATACACCACAGCAGTTATTTCTACTTTTCTGGATGCTGTTGCATGTGTGTCGATGAAAATGGTATCATGTAACAACATTGTTGTAGAGGGAATATTTAAGTTGTATTTCTTCTAAAGTCGGGCCTTGGTTTCTTTCAGATTTTCTGGTAATTGTTTGACTTGCGAACATATAGTAATTATTGTAGTACCATGCTACAATTTTTACAATAAAATTCCATTGCTCACTCTTATACATGTGCATGGACAGGCTGGAGTTGATTGAGATGAGAGGTGTCAAATCAGCAGAAATGAGAATCATCTAATCTTTTTTTCCCTTCTTCTCTGGCTTTAGGCAGTCAGCATTAATGAGTTTCTGAAGCCTGCTGAGGGTGAGAGGTATTATGCACCTGGTGGTCGAGGTCGAGGAGGTCGTGGCCGTGGTTCTAGAGGTTATGGTGGAGGTTACGGTGGAGCCAACACTACCAGCAACGTGGAAGCCCCTCTCATTGAAGATCCGGGTCACTTCCCTACATTGGGTGGCAAGTGATGCTTTATTAGTGCTTTTCTCCCACGTCCAAGAGGCAAATTGACTGAAAAATAATGGAGTGAAAGGGTCAATGTTTCTGATGGCCTTCAATGTAAATTTCTTGCCCTCATGCAGTACCCCTCTGTAGTTTTTTTCTTTATGTTGTGTTACTTTTCTGATATATTGGGGTATATGAAGCACATTAATTTATGCATGAGCTTTTTCTCCGCAGTTCCGTTCTTATATTTTGTATCGCATTCTCATTGACAAAAGATGGGAGGGTGCTCGTGTTCTGATTTGGGACAAAACACCTTTACAATTTACATTATTTGTGTTGGGAAGTGATAAAAGTTTAATAGCCGTGACACTAATGAGTAACCGTAGGGGGGACGGTTAGTGCAAATCCGTGGTGAGGTTATTTGACTTCTCATGTTTTGTCCATACTCTATATTTTTTTTCAAAAAATCTGATCACCCTGGCCTTCACCTCCTGTGGTGTTGAAGCGTTTGGCATTGACCCTTTTTGCTTATTAGAATCAAAAAAAGATTCCAATAAGAAGGGGACCTTATATGTGTTCGAAACTGACCAAAGCTCTGATAGCACCAAAGAGTTTATAAGTTCATCCTCTTAATGAATCTTAGGAATTGCTAAAAAAAGGAATTAATCACTTGTCCTTTTCATCTAATGAAGTGTTCACGCTATTTCCTTTACAAGGTCCAATGTTCTATACACTTCATGGACCTGCTCTGCCGGTCTTCCACCATTCTGCGACACTACTTTGGCAAAAAGAAAAGATTGTATACTAGGCTCAACAGAAGCAACAAAGTGAAGAGAAAGAGCGCGAACACCTTCATTATGAGAAGCAACGTGACTAACTATTTTGGCCCGTTAATTTCTTCATATGCATAACTAGAACAATTTGGATCGTGTACTCCTATAACATAGTAAAAAAAAAAAGGTGTTCTGGTAAGGCGGTATAAGGCAATTGTATGTTCTCTATCCCTATAAGCATAGATTGCCATATTCTCGCTAGAGTGCAAAACAAATTAGCTTAGGCGCTAACACGCTGTTCTCATACTGTTGAAATATGAGAAATATATTTAGACATATATTGAGAAGAGGATCATGCCGACCGAGCAGACCTTTGAGCTTAGCACATTTTTGTGGCAGGCGAAGTGCTGTCCCTTTGGGGACATCCGATGACAAAAAGGATCTTAGTCACCAGACGTTTGAGTGCGTATTCATCTTCGCCAGTATAGCTTCATGTTGAACTATGAGAAATATATTAAGATATTTGTCAAGCTGAAGCAGGGCTAAGTTGTCAAAGTTCAACAATCGTTATGTTCACAATTTGTACACTTCAATTAAAAAATCTTTTTAATCAAGAAAAAAGAAGATACATCTAGCTGTAAGGATTTTGCAGGACAAGTCCACAAGGGTAAACATTGCTGGTGATTAGTGAGATTACAGTAGATATGTCATGGATGAGCCATCAAGCAAATAGCGGAGGTTCTCTTGTAGTCAAAGGACTCAAGATGAGCAGCAGCCACTATTCTGAGCAACAGGCTGTCCACGAATATTTACAGTTGGAGGCTTGGCAGTACTTGTGGCTGGTTGGCTTGCCATACTGCAATAAGGAGAGCAAAAGAGAATTGAAATAATGGAATTTTGCTTGTTAAGAATGAAATTATGGAAATTTAGAGAAGCAACGCATATGCCAGCTCAAATCATAAATGTAAATGAAAAGATTATTTGGAGGACATTTTATACAAGGGATGAGGCCAGAACCAAACAAGTTGCTGTATCTTTCATTTAGATTTTTTTTTTTTGGCTTGTGAAAATGTTATAGGGGGTTGCACGAAATGATCCATGACCATGTTTAAATCCATTTTAAGGCATCAAATAGGATCCTAACTGTAAGATGATTATGTTTACCATCTGAAATATCTCTCAATTTTCTGTACCAACCATAATGTCAGAAAAGGAAGTGATAAAAATATATACGTATCCCTCTCCCAGAAAATTTTAGTAATTGAATCTGATGAAAGATCAGGCCACAACTTGGAAAGGCTATACAAGACACCATTGAGGAGCACTATTTAAAGAGGATACACTTTTACCTATTCTTGATAGCAGAAGTCATAGCCATGAAAGCCTGTTCTACGTTACTAGCATCTTTCGCACTGGTCTCCAAGAATGGAATCCCAATTTCATCAGCAAAGGCCTAAGAATAAATTTAAGTAGATCAGTTTGTTTTACATTTAAGGACAAAGGATAATTAAATATCTGCACGAAGATGATTCACCTTAGCCGTTTCATACGACACAACTCTATTAGCTGCAAGGTCAGACTTGTTCCCGACAAGAATCTTGTTAACATTTGGGGTAGCATAACGATCAATTTCATTCAGCCACTGCTTCACATTATTGAAGCTCTCCTGATCCGTCACATCATAGACAATCTACCATAGAGGCCATGCAAAGAAAATGTCAAAAGGTACAGAAAGCAGTTGGCATTAGACTCTACAGATAACTACTTGCTATTTACAATTTCTTATAAAAAGTAAGGCAACTACTCACTATTATGCCATGGGCTCCACGATAGTAGCTGCTAGTGATAGTCCTAAAACGCTCTTGTCCAGCAGTATCCCACTAAACAGTGTCAAAATAGAAAACAACAATATCTTGATTTCATGAAAAGTTCACAACACAACGAATATCTGTAATATGAAAGGCCTGAAGCAGAAGTGCAGGTGAAGTCTTACAATCTGAAGCTTAATGGTCTTCCCATCTTGCTCCACTGTCCGGATTTTCTACATGAAAATATTTGAACAGTTGGTAAGATCAGTGATAACATAAAAGTAAGAGTGCTCTGGCTGAAAAAGATCACATAAGATTCCAACTGTATGTAAAATTGAGTAGCTCATAAACAATTAAAGCATCTTACAAAATCAACTCCAATTGTGCTTATGTAGCTCTCCTGATATGTGTCATCCTGATGGTAAAAAGCGATAAAATAGTCAGCCAACATTTGCAGAATAAATTTTTTAACCACATTGAACTATAATCTGATAAACTTTTCAGCAGGGTGAGAATCTCTGAGTTGAACTATAATCTAATAAACTTTTCAGGAGGTTGAGAATCTCTGAGTTCACGATCAAGAATCTCTAACAATGAAAGCGACGCAACCAGAAATAAGTTCATAACTAATCATCCAGATGATTAAAGTGTGAAAAATAAATTTCGTGTAAAAGAAGAGTCTCAAATATCATGGCAGATGTAGCTTTTTATGAGTAGGTGATTCATAATTTCATAAAAAGCAATACAACAACTCCACCAGGGTCAGTAGACTCTACTAGCTGGAAAATTAAGGATTATTCAAGACAAATAATTCACTCCAAGTGGAGAATGGAACTGAGAAATGAAGACATGGAGAATCCATGGCTGATGCTCCATAAATCCTCCATTTGTTTAGTCAATCAGGAATTTAGTAGGTACGTTCAGACAGGTAAAAGCAGGACTAGAGAAAAAAGTCAGTATAGACAATTCCAAGATTTGAAAACTTACAGCAAATCTTAAAAGGAGACATGACTTCCCAACACCAGAATCACCGATAAGCAGAAGCTTGAACAGGTAGTCACTGCCGGAAAGCACAACCAATATAATTATAATATACATCCATTAGCTGGCAAATGTGCAAAGTTGTATACTTAAGCGCTACCCGGAATGAAAAAACTAAATCACTAATAGAAACAAGCGCTAACATCAATATGAGAGAAGTTTGTTACCTTGCTATATATGCGTAATTTAGCAACATCTACTGGTCACATTGGGATTAAATTTGGTAGTCCTACTTGATTTGGCTATAAAAATATGGAAGGGCAGAAGTTCTACATTTACGTATTATTCCCTAGATGTTCAAACTTACTATACTTTTTAGTAAATATTATTTCACATATTTATCAACACACCAAGACAAAGTAGTCTTTACATTATAGAAATCATCATGCACTGTTGGATGATGCAGTCTAAGTATGGTTAGATTGATATGTATGATAGAATTTGCGGAAGAGATTGTCTAAGGATTGTACCTCATTTGATAGGCTAAAATGATAGACATGAGATAATTGACCTGCCATATGCTATCATCTACAATCAAATATAGCCTACAAGTTCCAACATTGATTATGTTTGGAGTAAATATTTTGCATCTTCTTGATGCCATTATTGAAGTCAATTACTTCATAAAAAACACAGATCATGTTTGGATGCTCTTTTCTAGGTTGCACTTGATATGATTTAATGCTGCATCACGAACACGTAATCCTAGTTATCTAGAACATCTCTACACCAAAGGAAGACCAACAAATATCGGCCTATTTACCCAAAAAAAACTGACTTAGGAGGTTACTAGTTGGACCTTGTGCAAGCATGTGAAAGAAATATTACACCAAGGAATTTCAAACGATCTGAGATAACCATGAAAGCAATGTTGTCAATGACAAAAAATAGGAAGTGCCAAGTGCCTACAGGAATTTAACAGCAAACCACAACTGAAGTGCGCACTTTATGAAGAAAGGCGCGTATGAAAATAAGGTATATGCAAGGCAAGAAAAAAAATAGTAGTTGTAAATGTTAATCAACAACTGCAATTATATAGACTTACTGAAAAAGCTGCAATTGAGTGAATTGTATGAAGCAAGAACCTTCTTCATCAAGTTCAAAAACCATTTAAAATCTCTAATTTAAATATAAAAGATACAGTTTTGAGTTTTGAATTTAACTGGTGACTAGTATTTTTAATACTTTTTAAGTTTCCAATTTACCATTTCCTGAAAATAACTTCTATTTTTTGGGACCGATTGAAAAAGGAATAAGTTATTAAGCTTAATGTTGATTTTAATCTTCTCAAACGACGTTCGATTGCTGATTTTAGTGAATTAGGGATTATAGGTGAAATCCACAACTGCGATAAAGATAAGGATGTTTTGACAAAATCCACAGTTAAACGAATAAGTATTGAAACGAAAAGAACTAGAAAAGGAAATTGAATGACAGAAACTAATATGAAGAGATAGTTCAATTCTTCACCAATAAGTATTGCAAAATAAGCAAAGGAATATGCCGACGGAACTTACTATTCTGGATTCATGGAGACTAAAAGCAGACGGAAGTCGCCGGAATATTGAGAGATCTACCGGCGAGAATTGGACGGAATTTGATTCTTCGCGGCAGAATTCAGATGCAAAAACGTTGAAAGAGGCTGTGGGAGAGAGAAAGAGACCCTGCAATGAAGACACGTAAAAGGAAACAATGACAAAAATGGTCCTTTATGTTTGGGAAGGTCTAAAGTAGTCCCTTAAATATACATTTAAATAGTTTTAGTTCTTTAAATTTATCAAAATCGAGCAATTTTGGCCTCTATTAAATATTTAACAAACTACGGTAGTTAAATTAATGGGAACCGGAAAAAACATTTGAAGGTGCATATTTTGAAGTTTTTGCTATTTTTGTCTATTTCTAATGTCGGGTGCAGTTTTTGAGGTTATTTAGTTCGGGTCTTTAATATTAGAATTAGGGGTGTATAAAGGAAAACGATAAATTGTACTAAATCGATAATC